>NC_085989.1:3287500-3630000 GCF_030014385.1 Trichomycterus rosablanca | reverse complement strand
GTCCTGTGTTCGACTCCTAGGTGGAATGGTCCGGGTCCTTTCTGTGTTGAGTTTGCATGTTCTCCCGTGTCTGTGTGGGTTTCCTCCGGGAGCTCCGGTTTCCTCCCACAGTCCAAAGACGTGCAAGTGAGGTGAACTGGAGATACAAAATTGTCCATGACTGTGTTTGATATTAAAAGACTTAGTAACCAGTAACTACCTGTCCTGTCATGTAATGTAACCAAAGTGTGTAAAATTCTAATTGAATAAAATAGCCAGTCGTGTATTATGTCCTAATGTCCAATCAGTGTGTGTATTGGAAATTTTGAAGGTATTGATCATCAGTCTGGATTTTTTTACTCTGTAGGTATCTGGTGAATTTGGGCTGCATTAAGCCCCTGTGTGACCTGCTGACAGTGATGGACTCTAAGATTGTGCAGGTGGCTCTCAGTGGATTGGAGAACATCCTGAGACTCGGAGAGCAGGAGGCCAAACAGAACGGCAGCGGTCTCAACCCCTACTGCAGCCTTATAGAAGAAGCCTACGGTAATACACACCTATCTGCTTTTAATGTAGTGTGGACTTATTGGACCTGATCTTTAGTATGACATGGTGCGGTTTAGAACCCAGCCATCTTTTTATGCTTTACTCTTTAGAGACCAAGATTTTGCTTTGATCTACTTTGATCTCATCTTGGTCCCCACCTTTGTCAGACCCCAGTTTCACTCTCCCTTAACCCAAGCTGGGGCAGTTGTAGCCTAGAGGTTAAGTTACTGGACTAGTAATGGTTTCTGGTTTAAGCCCCACCACTGCCAGGTTTCCACTGTTGGGCCCTTAAGCAAGGCCCTTAACCCTCAATAGCCTAGACAATATACTGCCACAGTACTGTAAGTCTGCTAAATGTCGAAAATGCGGCACAGTGGCTCAGTGGGTAACACTGTCGCCTCACAGCATGAAGGTCCTGGGTTCGATCCCCAGGTGGGGCGGTCTGAGACCTTTCTGTGTGGAGTTTGCATGTTCTCCCCATGTCCGCGTGGGTTTCCTCCGGGAGCTCCGGTTTCCTCCCACAGTCCAAAGACGTGCAAGTGAGGTGAATTGGAGACGCTAAATTGTCCAAGATTGTGTTTGATATAACCTTGTGAACTGATGAATCTTGTGTAATGAGTAACTACCGTTCCTGTCATGAATGTAACCAAAGTGTAAAACATGACGTTAAAATCCTAATAAACAAACAAACAAAATGTAGAAAATGTAAATGCTCAACTAAATGTTGACCATATATTTGAAATACTTCCATCAGGTCTGGACAAGATCGAGTTCCTTCAGAGCCACGAGAACCAGGAGATCTACCAGAAAGCTTTCGACCTCATCGAGCACTACTTCGGCGTGGAGGAGGAGGACCCCAGTCTGGCTCCGCAGGTGGACGAGAACCAGCAGCAGTACCTCTTTCCTCAGCAGGAGACTCCTATGGAGGGCTTCCAGCTTTAACACCCCTGCAGCTCTCGGTCCGCCTCCCTAAGAACATCCAGGTTTCTGCGCCCCTATGTTTACTGCAGGCTGTTTACTGTGTGCTGCTGGCAGAACTTCAACACTCAGTTCGTTCATCAAGACGTCAGGAGCTGGAGTTTTAGGGTTTTTTATTTTGTATTAATTATCCGGTTCAATAGTGCCACTTAAACATTGGCTCTTACATTGTTTTCCCTTTTTTCTCCTTATTTTTTTTGGAAAATACTATTTTGGGTGCACATTCTCAACAGTACCTGATAAACCTGATGTTTCTTCTGCTTTATGTGTTCTTAAAATAATAACGAACATTAGACGGCTGTGGTTTAAGGAATTTAACAATGTTAAAGAATTCTGGATTGCACTTGTGGGTTTGTTTTCCTTAAACATAAATAGAAATAAGATGTTCATATAGTCGGGATGGAAGTTAAATAAGCTGAATCTCTGAAGCCATGAGATGTTAGACGTTCTCTTCAGGCTGATGAGGATTCAGAGGGAGAATAATTAGTCGTGTACTGTTTGGTAGATTTGAAACGGCTCGTGATTTACAAATGAAACGGCGAGCGCGTGCGGCCGAGGGCCCGGATTTAACACAGCTTTAGCACCGCGTGTAATCAAGGCGTGATTGGTTTGGTGTCCGTGTATTTCTTAGCAACGCAGGCGTCTAATATTAGTTTAGCTTGAGCAGTTTGGGATTTGGTTTCTTTTGTGTTTGGTAGTGTAAGTAAGCTGTACAGGCGGGGTGTTGTATTGCGACACCCCTCGGTTCATGCATGTTAGCATTTTGCATGGTTTTATATTATTCTACCCACAGGCTGTGTGTTCTTTGCCAGATCCATCCTGTTTATTGGCTTTCAAAGGCTGACATTTCTTAAATAATGCATAAAACGACTTAACCACAAAAGTTTAGTATTTTTTTATATTATATTATTTCAGTATAGTTTGTTTCAATACAGCAGTAAACAGGACAACACAAGGACAAGTTTAGATGCAACGTTCATATTTCATTTCCTATCCGAGGGTCTGCTTCCACTGGGAAATGCTGGTTTTGAGTTAGGAATACGCTGGAGAGAGTGCCAACCCATCGCAGGGATTCAGCCATCCCCACTCCCCCTAAACAGACATGATGTCAACATTCAAACCCGGATCTCAGCTAGCTTAGTAGACCTGCTGCACCACCCAATACGTGTGTAAATCATAAATGAACAAAACGAGAACGTGTATAGGCAGTACATATACACTGATCAGCCATAACATTTAAACCACCTCCTTGTTTCTATACTAACTGTCCATTTTATCAGCTCCACTTACCGTATAGAAGCACTTTGTAGTTCTACAATTACTGACTGTAGTCCATCTGTTTCTCTACATACTTTTTTAACCTGCTTTCACCCTGTTCTTGAATGGTCAGGACCCCCACAGGACCACCACAGAGCAGGTATTATTTAGGTGGTGGATCATTCTCAGCACTGCAGTGACACTGACATGGTGGTGGTGTGTTAGTGTGTGTTGCGCTGGTATGAGTGGATCTGACACAGCAGCGCTGCTGGAGTTTTTAAATACCGTGTCCACTCTGACACTCCTACCTAGTGGGTCCACCTTGTAGATGTAAAGTCAGAGACGATCGCTCATCTGTTGCTGCTGTTTGAGTCGGTCATCTTCTAGACCTTCATCAGTGGTCACAGTACGCTGCCCACGGGGCGCTTTTGGCTGGATGTTTTTGGTTGGTGGACTATTCTGTCCGACAGTGACAGTGAGGTGTTTAAAAACTCCATCAGCGCTGCTGTGTCTGATCCACTCATACCAGCACAACACACACTAACACACCACCACCATGTCAGTGTCACTGCAGTGCTGAGAATGATCCAACACCTAAATAATACCTGCTCTGTGGGGGTCCTGTGTGGGTCCTGACCATTGAAGAACAGCATGAAAGAAGTCTAACAAAGCATGTAGAGAAACAGATGGACTACAGTCAGTAATTGTAGAACTACAAAGTGCTTCTATATGGTAAGTGGAGCTGATAAAATGGACAGTGAGTGTAGAAACAAGGAGGTGGTTTTAATGTTATGGCTGATCGGTGTATATATTAATATAATAAAATACATTGCTGTGCAAATGCAGTGCAGCTACAGTCAGTCCTAAGACTCCCATGGTGGACAGACCTCCGTCAGGTGAAACCCAGTCAAACGGATCCAGATCCAAGCAGGAAACTCGTGTTAATGCACAACGTAAACAGGCTCTGATGTTCAGAATTGAAATGCACTCCTTTTCACAAAAGTGCCAATCAGACCAGCGAGGCTGGTGCGTATAGAACAGGTTGATTTATTTTCCTGGGTTCTTTATTTACTTGAATGTGCACGTGTTTGTGCAGATGTTGCTGCTCTGTTTTCAATCTTCAATGAATCACAAGATGAGGTTCGGCAGCTGCCATTTGTTCAGCAACCTGGAAACTGAATTGAAGTAAATTAATAATTTATTAGGGACTAATTTACTTGTTTGGATCTTTTTTTTTCTTTTTTCTTTTTTTGCCACAATTGTGTTTTTTCATGGGAGGGGCTCGTACCGGTGCAGGTGATTCAGGAATCATAGGAGAAATGCAGTTTTTCGAAGGTGTTTCTATTTATGCACATTTATTGTTCCGACTCGGATTTTAGGGCGACCGCTTGCACGATGCGGAGAGAGTCGGGTCGGCTCTCTGAATGCTGTTTCCTTCTGATGGATGTCCTTTCCAGAAGCGAACAAATCAGGGCTACATAAATCTGTTCCATTAAAGTGAGAATATAACCCCGGGAAGGTTATGAATCGTTAACGCCGGTCCTGATTGAAATCTGACTTCCAAGAAGTGCAAAAATTGCTAAAGGCCGCACATGTACAGTCAGGCATTTCTGGTCTTCCGTCCTAGATCTTGTAGATGTTCATTTATCTTGAGACTTTCTGTCTCCACCAAATCTGAAGCCACTTTTGGCTGTTTTGTCAAAAATAAATAAAGAATATGATAAAAATTAAAACTCGTGTTTACAATGATGGAAGTTTATTAAATGGTTCCTACACTTATATTTCGTTGAGTTCTGGTGGATATTGTAAATATCCTGGTCTTGTAATTTTTTTAAATATATTTATAAATCTATTTCTTCTTTTGCCAGCCCATCTCATACTGTGACTGACTTGACTTTACCGACGGTATGAATGAGCAACATGCAGTACAGATACTTAAACAAACATGTACATTAACGTTACTGAACAAATGTTTTAAGGGCAAAATATTTGTCCAGAATGCAAATTATGTAAAAAAAAAAATCATAAATAAAACAAATATTATATGTTGCACTGTCTGTTTTCTTTCTTTCTTTTAACTAAACAAGCACACAGACACCTTCCAAAATCATGTGGAGAGCCTTCAGAGAAGAGTGGAGGCTGTTATTATTGTAAGACTAAAACGTACAACTTCGTACATCTCATCACATTTTATTCTTTTGCTTGCACTGGAACAGCAGCACTGATATAATTCCACACAGAACTCCAGAAATAGACTAAATAAAACTAATAACACCATCACACTTTGAAAACTATAAATGAAATCAAACTAACTGTAAAGAGCAGATTTATGGATGCGTTAAGAGAAGACATGAAGGTGGTTGGTGTACCGGAGCAGGATGGAGACCGGTGATCCGCTACAGTGACCCTTAATGGGAGCAGCTAAAAGAAGAAGAATCTGTAACTGTACCCATAAATGACTTTCTTATTCAACTTCTTTTTGTATCCAGTCATCTCTGTATACAGTTTGGCATGTTCTTCCTATGTTCTCAAACATTTACTTTCCACCTCCCAGAAAGCATTTGAAAGGTAAATTGACTATTTAAGTGACATGCCCAAATCTTACGGTGTTTATTTACATATGTTGGGCCCCTGAGCAAGGCCCCTAACCCTCTCGGCGCCAGTGGCGCTGTACAGTGGATGACCCTGCACTCTGACCCCAGCTTCCAAACAAGTACATCTGGATAGGCAAATAACAAATGACAAATAAAGGCATTCTATTCTATTCTATTCTATATAAACTGGTGTGTGAGGTCTACGTGTGAGTTTGTGGCCACTCAGAGCCCCTGACAGTCTAACCAGAGTGTATTCCGGGCTTGTGCCCAACTTCCAGGTGGCACAGGTTGATATAGTTAGTACATATAGATGTATGACATTTTGGTTTAAATATTATGAATGTATTCTATTCTGGTACGTCTATTCCATTGTATTAAGACTTTATTTATGTATTTATTTATTTGTGTGAGTTTTTAAACAAGACTAATGTTTTACACACTTTGGTTACATTCATGACAGAAACAGTGCTACCCACCAAACCAGCATACTACTGAGCATACGCTGTGAGTGAGTAGGTGTGTGAGTGTGTGTGTGGCTACTCCGAGATGGACTGCCGCTCTGACCAGAGTGTATTCCGGGCTTGTGCCCAACTTCCAGGTGGCACAGGTTGATATAGTTAGTAAATATGGATTTATGAAATTTGTGTTTTAATATTCTTATTAATTTATCTGTTCTGGTAGGTCTGTTCCATTGCATTAAGACTTTATTTATTTATTAGGATTTTAACGTCATGGTTTACACACTTTGGTTACATTCATGACAGGACTCGTAGTTACTCGTCACACAAGATTCATCAGTTCAAGTTTAATGTCATGGACAATTTTGTGTCTCCGATTCACCTCACTTTCACGTCTTTGTACTGTTGGAGGAAACCGGAGGTCCCGGAGGAAACCCACACAAACACAAACACGGGAGAATCCAGACCGCTCCACCTGGGAATCAAACCCAGGACCTTCTTGCTATGAGGCAACAGTGCTACCCCCGAACCAGCATAACACCTAGCTGTGGGTGAGTTGGTGCGTGAGTGTGTGGCTACCCCGAGATGGGTCTGTTCCGTCCCTGTGCCCAACCTGCAGGTGGCACAGGTTGATATAGAAGATAGAAGAAGAAATACTTTATTTGTCATGTATCCATATACAGGTGTACAGTACAATGAAATTCTTTCTTCGCATATCCCAGCTTGTTTTGGAAGCTGGGGTCAGAGCGCAGGGTCAGCCATCATACGGCACCCCTGGCACCCACCCAACAGTGGCTGCATAGCAGAGACTGGATTTGAACCGCCAATCTTCCGGTTGATAGCCCAAAGCTCTACCCACTAGGCTACCACTGTCCCTATAGTTATAGTAGTAGTAAATATAGATGAACGCCATTTTTGTCTAAATATTATTATGAAGTTATTCTTTTTCTGGAAGGTCAATTCTATTGTATTAAGACTTTAGCTTTCAAATATTTCATTCTCTAAAGTTAATGCTCCAAATCTTACATCGTTTATTTTTAAACAGTTTTCTTAAAACACCACTGTAAAATAGAAAATATATATAATCTATATTTACACCCACTTAAATGAGGAAAATATTTTTGACCTCATTTGCTGAGGGAATTGGCGCTGATTTTCCCTCCCCAACATGGCGGCGTTTTGGCGCCAGTTTTGGCGGAAACTGTGTTTTCATTCTCCAATCAGCTTTAGTTCTGTTGGTTCAGCTTCCGCTGCCAGGGCAAACACCAAACAGGACTGACTGCTAACAGCTGAATATTTTCTGGAGGAGTCGGGAATTCCGGTAACGTTTTATCACTTTTATATCGTTCTAATTAAATATGTTCTATATGTTATGCGCTAGGGTGTAGTTTTACTGTACATATGACCATAAATTTAATTTAAATTGCTTATATCTAACCTACTCAGCTAGCTAAACAAGTTAGCTTTCTTTGGGTTTGTCAGACTGGGTAACGATGTGGGCTGTGTCCCAAATACACACTGTTACCTAGTCACTACCAACTGCGTCATGCTTTGAAGTGCGAATTGGGTGCGCATTAATTCGTGGATCTATTTGTTTGCGCGCTGATGTGTTGTAGGACTTTGGGAATGATGTAAAAAGTCCTTCATTATGTTGATAGATCAAAGTCATAAAGTTACTAAGCTCCCTAACTAGTGCACTATGTAGAGTGTAGGATGTTATTTAGGACACACAGTATGTTAAACCATTTCCCTTGCTTGTAGTATTCTTAACCCTCCTATTACCTTCAAATGTACTAACATCTTCTATCCTTGGGGTCAGTTTGACCCCAGCCATTTAAACCTCCAGAAAAGGATTATAATTAAAAGTTTATGTTGCATACTTTGTTTGTTTGTTGACCACTTAAATAGCCTTAAAAAAAAACTAAAAAAACAACAACCCCCACACCCACCCCCCCTTATACATCCAGAATACCTGTTACGCGACTATGGAGAAATATGCAGATCACCATAAAATCTCATTGATTGACCTAAAATTGGAAGTAGAGATCTTTTTGGTGTTTTAATGGCTTTATATCATTGCTAAGTACATATTTTTGTCATCTGACATTAGCAGCACTAAGTCTACCCTGTTGTTCAAGTGGGGAGACAGACCATAATAACTTTTCATTTTTGGAAGGTAGTGTGTTTGCTGGTGGTTGAGGGACAAAAGAAGGGTCAACCCTGAGGGTCTCATTCTCATCAGAGGAGGATGCCTTATAATCCGGGTCCTCCTCAACATCATCCTCTGTCTCTATTCGAGGGAACCATATCTTCCTATCCCCACAGCATGGGAAATATCAAAAGTCTCGTGAGGATGATGTTTCCCCCTCCCCCATGTTGTGTGAACTATTAGTGGTTCTGGCACTACTACAGTTATGGTTATGTTAGGTTAGGGTTTAAAAGTTTTTTGAAGATTATAAAATTGCATGTCATAGTGACCTCAATATCATCCTAAACAACCACAACAAATGTGTGTAAAATGTGGATATTTCTTATGTTTTATACAGCTAAAACAACCTGGGGTCAAATTGACCCCAAAAAACACCGATGTGTACAGGACATTGAAAACATATTATCATGTTCATTTTATGTTTACCCAGTTGTCCCCATTAAGTTAGGAAAAGCCATTAAATATAAAGCAAAAAAATGATGTTAATCATTTATTTAAAGACGTTAAACATTGAATGGGGTCAAATTGACCCCGAAGGTAATAAGGTTAATGTATAAATGTATGTGATATATTTTTTATTATTTGCTTTTTTCTGGGGTAACGTCACAATAAATATGTTTTATTGTGTCTATTGCTTGCCTATAGAGTGATAATGAAAAGGCAAGACACTGAGGACCAAGTCATGGACAACAGTGGAGGCTCCAGTGCAGAGGGAACATTAGCAAGTCCCGCTTCTCCTGAGGGAACCGAGAGCCCAAAAGAAGGAGCCGCACAGGCCGACAGCGCTCCAGCTACTAAATCCAAGGCAGATGAGGCTTGTAAGTCTGCTGTGGGAGACAGTACGTTAAAATAGGTGTTGAACTGAATCCCTGTGAGGACTACGGCGTTCCTCCTCCAGCACTGGGTCGGTCCAAGCAACAAGGGAATTGCAATAGGGAATCTGAAATGACTAAATTGGAGGAAATAATAGAATAAAATGCTTTTATTTGTTATATATACATACACAGACGTACAGTACAATGAAATTCTTTCTTCACGTATCCCAGCTTGTTTAGAAGCTGGGGTCAGAGTGCACGGTCAGCCCCTTAAGCAGACAGGGTTAAGGGACTTGCTCAAGCTCTCAACCTTTCAGTTAATAGCCCAAAGGTCTACCCACTAGGCTACCACTGTCCGAAATAAGGGGAAACCACCCCCTCAAAAGTCTTGCCATCTGTGTTTGTTCTTTTAGAGTAAACAGTTAACAGTAACGCAGAAAAAAAAGCCAATCCAGGGCGCCCTGTCCATTGCAGGGCTTCAGCCACCCCCTCCAAGACATGGTTAATGATGACAGTTTAGACACCTGTCAGTGGGGGCTGGTGTAATAGACCACTGAAGTCCTGTCGTCATATCGTAGTCCACGCCATGTTGTTATGCCCATATTTGGTAACCCGGGTCTAACAGAAATTTTGGATGGGAAAAATGAATGAAGATTTCGAAAATTGCCTCTCTCGCATCCTGTAGTTATAAAAAATGTTCCAAAGCTGTTACGTTTTGTTTTATGGAGATTCTTCTGTCTATTATCACTGGATCCTCTGAATTATGAAGTCGTTAAAGAGTCAAAATATGAATATTGCTACGTTAGCTAATGCTACTGCGCACTGAATTGACGTCACTAGACTGGAAGCCTCTTCAATAACCGCACGAAGCAGCGCGATTCACCAGCGTAACAGTGCAGTGATATTCACAAGTTTTACTTTATATTTTTAGTAGCTAGCTACATTAAAGTTAAAAGCGAGGATGGTCGGGTGTTACGCCTTCGGTCGTACTCACCAAAAGCGGGCCGCTCGTTCCGTCGATTCGATTGGTGTAGTTCGGTGACGTCTAATTAATGCGCAGTAGCGTTAGCTTTCGTGTAGCATTATTAGTGTTACGATCCTTTAAAAACATCGTAATTCAGAGGATCCAGTGATGTACAAGAGAAAAATGTACACAGGACAAAACGTACAGGGTTCTGAACATGTTTATTTAGCACAGGATGCGTCAGAGCCGATTTTTTTGAAAACCCCGTTCATTTTTCCTATAGGAAATCTGATTTAGACCCGGGTCTCCAAATATGGGCATAACGAGGACTACAGAATGACGCACGACTTCAGTGGTCTATATACTGCTGCGCCATTTGGGCGACTATTCAATATGTATTTAAAGCCAAATACAAACAAACAGCTTGGGGTCAACACATTTAATTACCCAGCATATTTACTAGGCTTCATTTGTTCCCGTATCTGAGCAAGAAAGGAAAAATCATATATATATGAGTATAAACAAACCCTTAAGCAATAAATAAGCACCATGGACTTTAAGCAGTGAATTTTTACTTATCTTACTCATTCTTACTCATCCCACTCGAACATCTTTGTCCTTCACTCAGCAGCAGAAGCTGGATCTCAGTCTACATCTCGTGACATGGCCGAGGAGCTAAGCAGACAGCTGGAGGACATCCTCAACACGTACTGTCATGAGGATGCCGGTGAAGACCCGGCTGTGCCGAACGGCCAGCCAGATGGTGCTGAGGTCAACGGGCTGGTGAAGAGGGAGGACAGCAAGTCTGAAGATGCCAGATTAAACGGCAACGGTAGCACAGAGAAAGACCAGAAGAAGCAGCAGGAGAAGAAGAAAGTTAAAGGGCTTGGTGAGTGGATTCATCGTTGTCTGTGCAGCATCGGTGATGTATGTAAAATGTTGGATATATACACTGATGAGCCAAAACACAAACACACTCATAATATGCTGTCAGATTAGCTCTGAACTGCCCAGACATGGACTTCACAAGACCATGAGACAAAAGTGGATTCAGCGTACCACTCTTAACGCTTTCCAGCTCAGCTGTTAAAGTACTTCACTAGTAATCAGTAGGTTGCCAGTTCAAGCCTCACCACCATTACGTTGCTAATATTGAGTCTCATGATCAAGGCCCTTAACCCCTTAAGTCACTCTGGATAAAAGCGTCTGCTAAATGCTGCCAGTGTAAATGTCATGGCGATATTCGTAACTATTTGTGGGGCAGGGGGGCTCAGCGGTTAAGATACAGGACTAGTAATAGTAAGGTTGCAAGTTCAAGCCCCACATCTGCCAGCTTTCTACTGTTGGACCCTTGAGCGAGCACTTAACCCTCAATATAACCCAAGCTGTAGCCTGTTGGTTAAGGCACAGGACTAGTAATCCGATAATCCGAAGGTTGCTGGTTCAAGCCCCACCACTGCTAGGTTGCTGCTGTTGGGCCCTTGAGCAAGGCTCTTAACTAGGGATGTAACGATTCACCACAAGACGGTTCATAACCGATTCAAATCGATTTGACATGTAAATGAATCGATATTCACTGTAAACAGCAGAGGGCGCTGGCGCTATTCACCTCGCCTGGTTGACGTCACTGGCACTATATATCTGGTTGCCAAATTTGGGTTTTTCAGCCAAATTAGGCTTAATTCAAAATTGTTTTGCATAGTTTGTACCTACCTCAGAAATAAAAGGACATTTATTATTTAGATAAATAAAAGATAAGCACAAATACAGTATTTTATTTTATTTTTTTAAGAGAAATAATAAAAGGAAACTGTCATCATTTGTCTTCAATTTCAGTTTAAAAAATCGGGAAAAAATCGTATCGTGAACCCAGTATCGTGAATCAAATCGCATCGTGGGTAGAGTGTATCGTTACATCCCTACCCTTAACCCTCAGTTGCTCAGACTGTATACTGTAACTGTAATGTAAGTCGCTTTGGATAAAGGCGTCTGCTAAATGCCGAAAATGTAAAATGTCCATCGCTTTGATGTCCAGTTCCAATGCCTGTGATTTAACTGTAGGTGCTTTTGGCAGTGGACAATTATTATGGGCTTGTTGACTGTCTCGAGGCATATGGTTAGATTGTGACTTATTTACCCTACCATCAGGGTTAAAATGATCCTACAATTAATCTGAGCCACAGTGGCTCCTCTGTTGGTCCATACCAGACCCTATCTCCTATCGTCTTTGCTGCCCAACAAGCTGTCAGCAGTTGGCCTCTCCCTCCTTGGACCACTGTCACTGGCTACTCAGTAAGGCTGCCTAGAATACTTAGTTGTCTGGCTGCAATGATCTGGCCCCTGTCTTTAATTCATTGCCAACAATATTAAAACATTATACGATTGTCGGATCATTGTTTTGCGAGTGTTTATTCCTGCTAATGACTCAATAATATGGCAAACATTGATTTCTGCCCTGATTGATTGTTTGTTTTTATACAGGGAAGGAAATAACACTTCTCATGCAGACTCTGAATACGCTGAGCACCCCAGAGGAAAAACTAGCTGGCCTGTGCAAGAAGTACGCCGAGCTGGTACGTTTCTACCCGTCTTTTAATTCCAAATAACGATGCTGCTCTCACTTGAGTTGAAATCATTCAAGGATGAAAACAATGGCAGCCTAACGAGCCAGTCCAAGACCTGATTTGAGAAGGAAAGGGTCCTAAAATTCATTGAGACTTCATAGCGGACAGGTGAAAAGCTCGGTCGGCAACTGTGGACCCTTTTTAAAATGTAAAAATAATTAAATGTGACATTTTACTTATCATATTACATTATATTGTGTATTTGTCTTCAATAGTGATCCAGGCTGCACGTGTCACATGTGATAGCTTTTATTTTACCCTATATGTGTGCTTGTTCTAGAGATATTTGTAATTACAATAAAGATTAGGTTCCTTTAATGGTTGTTGGGCTGCTAGTTAACTTGATGATGTGATGTTTAGCTTGAGGAGCACCGTAACTCTCAGAAGCAGATGCAAGCCCTGCAGAAGAAGCAGGCCCAGCTGATTCAGGAGAAGGACCAGCTGAGAAACGAGCACAGCAAAGCCATCCTGGCACGCAGCAAGCTGGAGAGCCTGTGCCGTGAGCTGCAGAGACACAACCGCACGCTCAAGGTCCACGCCCGCACCCACACGCACGTTAGAAACGTAGTACCCGTTGTTCTTTACGATGTTCACGTGTTATCCTTTGGCCTGACAGGAGGAGGGGGTGCAGCGTGCTCGGCAGGAGGAGGAAAAGAGGAAGGAGGTGACGTCCCACTTTCAGCTGACGCTGAACGACATCCAGGCGCAGATGGAGCAGCACAACGAGCGCAACGGCAATTTACGGCAGGAGAACGTGGAACTGGCCGAGAAGCTCAAGAAGCTCATCGAGCAGTACGAGCTACGGGAGGAGGTGAGCACTGGATCATGAACGAAGAGGAAATAGAGTAGAAGTCTGGTAAAAGTAAACGTTGAGTCGTGTCTGTCTTTTTTTTCTAGCACATAGACAAAGTGTTTAAGCACAAAGACCTGCAGCAGCAGCTGGTGGATGCAAAGCTTCATCAGGCTCAGGCTCTGCTGAAGGACTCCGAGGATCGACACCAGAAAGAGAAAGAGTTTGTGAGTTTTTCATTCTACTTTAATTGTGTGTGTATGGTGTGTAATATGTGTATGATGTATGTGTGTATGTGTGATGTATGGTGTATGATGTGTGTGTGATGTGAGTGTGTATGATGTATTGTGTGTGTGATGTATGGTGTGTGATGTATGGTGTGTGATGTATTGTGTGTGATGTATTGTGTGTGTGTGTGTGATGTATGGTGTGTGTGTGTGATGTATGGTGTGTGATGTATGGTGTGTGATGTATGGTGTGTGTGATGTATGGTGTGTGATGTATGGTGTGTGATGTATTGTGTGTGTGTGTGTGTGTGTGTGTGTGTGATGTATGGTGTGTGATGTATTGTGTGTGTGTGTGTGTGATGTATGGTGTGTGATGTATGGTGTGTGATGTATGGTGTGTGATGTATGGTGTGTGTGATGTATGGTGTGTGATGTATGGTGTGTGATGTATTGTGTGTGTGTGTGTGTGTGTGTGTGTGATGTATGGTGTGTGATGTATTGTGTGTGTGTGTGTGTGATGTATGGTGTGTGATGTATTGTGTGTGTGTGTGTGTGTGTGTGTGTGATGTATTGTGTGTGTGTGTGTGTGTGTGATGTATTGTGTGTGTGTGATGTATGGTGTGTGATGTATTGTGTGTGTGTGTGTGTGATGTATGGTGTGTGTGTGTGTGATGTATGGTGTGTGATGTATGGTGTGTGATGTATGGTGTGTGATGTATGGTGTGTGATGTATGGTGTGTGTGTGATGTATGATGTGTGTGTGTGTGTGTGTGATGTATTGTGTGTGTGTGTGATGTATTGTGTGTGTGTGTGATGTATGGTGTGTGATGTATTGTGTGTGTGTGTGTGTGTGATGTATGGTGTGTGATGTATGGTGTGTGATGTATTGTGTGTGATGTATTGTGTGTGTGTGTGTGTGTGTGTGTGATGTATGGTGTGTGATGTATGGTGTGTGATGTATGGTGTATGTGTGATGTATGGTGTATGTGTGATGTATGGTGTGTGTGTGTGTGTGTGTGTGTGTGTGTGTGTGTGAGAGATGTATGGTGTGTGATGTGTGTGTATAATGTGTGTGTATGCTATATGGTGTTTGGTGTGTGTATGATGTATGGTGTGTGTGTGTATGATGTATGGTGTGTGTGTGATGTATGGTGTGTGTGTGTGATGTATGGTGTGTGTGTGTGTGTGATGTATGGTGTGAGTGTGATGTATGGTGTGAGTGTGAGATGTATGGTGTGTGTATGATGTATGGTGTGTGTGATGTATGGTGTGTGTGTGAGTGTGAGATGTATGGTGTGTGTGTGATGTATGGTGTGTGTGTGATGTATGGTGTGTGTGTGATGTATGGTGTGAGATGTATGATGTATGGTGTGTGTGTGAGTGTGAGATGTATGGTGTATGATGTGTGTGTATGATGTGTGTGTATGCTATATGGTGTTTGGTGTGTGTATGATGTGTGTGTATGCTATATGGTGTTTGGTGTGTGTATGATGTATGGTGTGTGTGATGTATGGTGTGAGTGTGAGATGTATGGTGTATGATGTGTGTGTATGATGTGTGTGTATGCTATATGGTGTTTGGTGTGTGTATGATGTGTGTGTATGATGTGTGTGTATGCTATATGGTGTTTGGTGTGTGTATGATGTATGGTGTGTGTGTGTATGATGTATGGTGTGTGTGTGTGTGTATGATGTATGGTGTGTGTATGATGTATGGTGTGTGTATGATGTATGGTGTGTGTGTGATGTATGGTGTATGATGTGTGTGTATGGTGTATGATGTGTGTGTATGGTGTATGATGTGTGTGTATGGTGTATGATGTGTGTGTATGGTGTATGATGTGTGTGTATGGTGTATGATGTGTGTGTATGGTGTATGATGTGTGTGTATGGTGTATGGTGTGTGAGAGATGTATGGTGTATGATGTGTGTGTGTATGGTGTATGATGTGTGTGTGTATGGTGTATGATGTGTGTGTGTATGGTGTATGATGTGTGTGTGTATGGTGTATGATGTGTGTGTATGGTGTATGATGTGTGTGTATGGTGTATGGTGTGTGTGTATGATGTATGGTGTGTGTATGATGTATGGTGTGTGTGTGTGTGTGTGTGTGTGTGTGTATGTATGATGTATGGTGTGTGTGTGTGTGTATGATGTATGGTGTGTGTATGATGTATGGTGTGTGTATGATGTATGGTGTGTGATGTGTGTGTATGGTGTATGATGTGTGTGTATGGTGTATGATGTGTGTGTATGGTGTATGGTGTGTGGGTGTGTGTATGATGTATGGTGTGTGTGTATGATGTATGGTGTGTGTGTGTATGATGTATGGTGTGTGTGTGTGTGTATGATGTATGGTGTGTGTATGATGTATGGTGTGTGTATGATGTATGGTGTGTGATGTGTGTGTATGGTGTATGATGTGTGTGTATGGTGTATGATGTGTGTGTATGGTGTATGGTGTGTGTGTGTGTAGGTGTCTATGGTGTGTGTGTAGGTGTGTATGGTGTGTGCACTGACAGTGTATGGTGTGTGTGCTGATGGTGTGTGTATGGTGTGTGCAGGTGTGTATGGTGTGTGCACTGACAGTGTATGGTGTGTGTGCTGATGGTGTGTGTATGGTGTGTGTGCTGATGGTGTGTGTATGGTGTGTAGAGGTCTTCTGGGTCTGAGTTGTAGGCAGGGTTTTATCAGGCAGGTGGGCATAATGTTTTGTAGTATGCGAGAAAAAAAAAAAAAAGAAAAAAAAAGAGCAATAAGAAGAATTGGAACCTTGACTCATTTTTCTTCCTCTCTGCACAGCTACTGAAAGAGGCGGTGGAAGCACAGAGGATGTATGAACTCATGAAGCAGCAGGAAGTTCATCTAAAACAACAGGTACGGATCTTATACGGCTCTTAAACCCCACAGCAGAGCTTGTTAGCTTCACCTCTTAGTTCACGTCATGCTTGTAAATGTTAAATGAAGCTCAGATTTCTAATTAAACTTGATTTTTTCTCTTTTCTGCCTGTTAGTTGTCTTTATACACAGAGAAGTTTGAAGAGTTTCAGAACACGCTGTCCAAAAGCAACGAGGTGTTCACGACCTTTAAACAGGAGATGGAGAAGGTAATATAATGAATGTTTATAGACGTGTTATGTTCTTCATTCGTTGACATTCCATCCAGTTTGTCTCCTAAATTAGGCTGCAGTATGTATTTTTAAAGACCAAAAAATGGATTACTAGAGAAACCTAAAATTGATATTCTACCTGTTTTGTGGCATATACACTCCTGGGCAAAACAGTGGGCCATCCCAGAATTCCTTTTATTGGTCCTAACAACAGATTATTGGTCAGATAGTGAGCAGGAAGTAAAAACATAATACTCCTGAGACTGCTGCCTCCATTTGCTCATCATTTATTGACAAATTCATGAAAGATTGACATGTTTTTATATATATATATATATAAATCTCTAACACATCTGGTGGTTCATTTTTTTCTAAAGCATCTTCTGGCTTGTTTTTGGATCGGTGCAATTTTGCGTTCTGCACATTTTTTGGTCCAGGAGTGAATACAAATGCTAAGCAGGACCATCTAACCTCAATTGTCTTCTGCTGCTGTTAGATCCCTGATTGCAGTTGATGTGGGTATATTGCTGCTCACGCCTCCTCCGACCCCGGTGCAGGCTTCAGTGGAACCCTTTTTCACCCGTGCACTCTGCACAGGTGCTTCTATCTGCCAATCAGGGTCCTTACACAGCGTTTGAAGACCCCACCCACACATTCCGATCATCCCTCCCTGCAGGCACTGCCAATTATTGCCCGCTAGATGGCGCCCAGCCGACCGGTGTCAACGTCGAGGAGTTCAGAATCTCAGCGCTGGTGTGCTAGTGGACTTTACTGAATGATTTTGATTCACTTGTTCCCCAAAATGAAATTGGTCTTGCAGATAAATACAAGTCAGATCCAAATGAT
Organism: Trichomycterus rosablanca; assembly: GCF_030014385.1. NCBI lineage: Eukaryota > Metazoa > Chordata > Actinopteri > Siluriformes > Trichomycteridae > Trichomycterus > Trichomycterus rosablanca. The sequence goes on along the minus strand of NC_085989.1, from coordinate 3,612,604 downwards.
CACCTAATTACTGTATTTGATGAATCTATTGAGTGGTCTTTTTTAGGATGGCACTGCTAGTATTTTACAGGGTATATGGTTGCCCTTAAATGTAATCTGTCCTAATTTGTGTTTGTCATCTTGTAGATGACAAAGAAGATTAAGAAGCTGGAGAAGGAGACGACTATGTACAGATCCCGATGGGAGAGCAGTAACAAAGCCCTGCTGGAGATGGCAGAAGAGGTCAAATGATTAGTTTTATATTTATTAATTAATTATGTTTTTAAATTGCTTGGCTATGCATGTACTGTCCCTGATGCTTTACTCCCAATAACTCTTACTGCATTCCCCACACACTCTAAAATGCATTTAGTGTAACAAAAAACCCTTTTTTTAAATTGGTTTCACAGAAAACTCTTCGTGATAAGGAGCTGGAGGGCTTGCAGGTGAAGGTTCAGAGGCTGGAGAAGCTGTGTCGCGCCCTGCAGATCGAACGCAACGAGCTGAGCAAGAAGGTTCAGGACCTCAGCAGCGCGGTGGACGGACGGAGCTCAGAAGCCGAGACCGAGTCCCAACAAGACTCAGCGGAGGGTAGCCCCGTCCACCGGAACAGCCCCGATTCAGAGACTCTGACCGCTCCTCAATCTCAGGCGTGTCACTGCAGCGCGCCGGTGGAGGCCGAGTCTCAGGGGGAGGCGTGTTCAGCCCAGGACTGAGGTAACACCTCGGCCCCCCCACGTCAACGAAATCCCCTCACAATCTCCCCCCAGCTCTCCCTCTCCGAGCAGGATCCTGAATTTCTGAGGCGTTCCGTTTTGTCAGGGAAGATTGTGCCTTCAAGATGCTGCGATGTTTGTTGTTTTTGTTTTACTTTCAGTTTCTGTTTGTGTGAAAAAGCTCTCGGCTTATTACTGTACCGCTGCTGGAACGTAAAAACCCAAGTGCTGCGGTTTAGTCCCTAGCTCTGGTTTAGTCTTTTGAGCTTGGATAATTGATATAAAACCCAGACAAGTAACCAGATCATTCATGTACATTCGATTTTTATTAAACCACTTTTTTTTGTTAACTAAAATGAAAGGTGGGCGGAGCATAATAGACTGCGCCACCTGGATTGTGCATATAAACATTCCATATTCCATAAGGTGCCCTAAACCAGATTGGCAAACGTGTGTGACGTGATTTAAGAACAGGCTGTAGTTTGAGGTGTGTGTATCTATGGGAAAGGTTTAGGTTGGGTGCGTTGGCCCTCTAGTTTCAGTGCAAAAACACCCAAAATATTCATTCTATAGTATTTTAATGGTTTCTGCAGTTCTTCGTTTGGTGCTTTTTGGTCTTTTATACGTTTGTGGGTTTTGCTGGGTCAAAAGTATACAAACAGCGGCTTAGATTATTTATCCGGTCATTAGAAAGTTTTATCAGGGCATCAAACTTTGTAGCATGGCTTTTTAAGTCCACACTAGTGAGAGAGGCAGATTTCAATTGCTGATTTTGCTGTGCCCATATAAATAGGGCTAGTTTGTACATCAAACGGTGGTCGCCTGCTATGGTTGGAAAGAAATCCCAACTGTCACCACATGCTGAGTGATAATTCGTCAGGGTAGCTAGCAGCGGAAGACAAAATTGAGTGTGCTAAATCGGGAGGAAAATGCATAAAAAATAATAATAAAAACTATTGTATGGAGCTGAGGGGGAAAAATGTATCAGGACATTCGTAGATCCGTAAATATCATGGCTGCATGTTTGATCCTGTTAGCGTTTCTCATTAAAACAGAATTTGTGTAGTTTCATTTTCAGTTGGTTGATCCTGGGCCTAAAAACAACAGAGTTGATCTCACCAGAAATGGCTTTGGTTTTTGTTTCCTTTCATCAGCAGGGCGTTGGGTAGTGAGTTTGGTAAGCTGCGTTCTCGAAAACATTCCCAAAAGACGGCGTGCGCTTCAGGAGGTTGTGACCACTGGCTTTTACTTTCATTTATCTTTGTTTAATCATGCATATCCTCATAATGGACCATGATGTTGCTAAAAGCTGTACTGTGTCCTAACATGATTGTATAAAGGAAGCTAAATATAACATTGCGAAATATTTAATTTTCTACACATATCCAGTTTGCTGTGTTAAATAAAGAGATATTAAAATGATAAACTATGCAATTCTAGTGCCGTTCATATTTGTCATTATGAAAAAATCTACATGTATGCATTATAATTTACATAATGTTTCATTTACGATACGTTTCTTTTTAACCTTAATCATTAACCTGAACACTAAATTTCTTTCATTTTTTTTTAAATTCTGAAATTACAATTTGCAGCAATGTTCTGGGTTTGTTACTATTATTATTATTTTCATTATTATTTATTTCACACAATAACTGCACCTCTGCTTTCACCTGCTCCCACAGCTCACTTCCTCCGGACACAGCCACTGTTATTAACGGTACCAAAGATCTTTCTGTTGCTATTATTTTCCCCCCCATTCTGTAAACTCTAGTTTCACATTAAAGAAATTTAACTGAACTGACTTGGTGTCTGAATTTTTACTACAAACATGTTTAATATCAGAATCTGAAAATTTAAGACTGCAGGTTTGTTCTATGCCCTGTGTGTGGGTGGGTGTTTTAGCATGAGGCTTTATGAATAAGTGAAAATACAGATGTACAATGATAACTGAAAGTGCTACAGTTGTAGTCAAAAGTTCATATGGGCATGTATACCATAGCAGTCTCATAATATAATGATGCTTTTCATATTCAGTTGGATTCTGCAACTCTTCTTTTCCTGAATAGTAATTACTAAATAATTGGACACCCCCCCCCCCCCCCCTTCCCCCAAAAAAATAAAAATTACACCTTAATTTCTCATTACTGATGGATTACACCTGGTGGATTACACAGTGTTGGTCTGCCAGGTCTGGAGGACAGAATGTCTGCTGTGCTATCAGCTGTCTGCGACCCTGACCAGGATAAAGTGAAATGTGTGGATCCATTTTATTAAATCAAGTTTGTTACACATTTGGATAATTTATTTCATTATTTTTTTTTCTGCCTGTGGTCAGCATTTAGAAATATTTAAAATTTAGAAGCTAAAATCTTTTTGTCTGTTTTGACTTTGCAATTTATTTATTCACCAACTCCTCATTTCTGATTAGGCTCTTTTTGAAAATCTAAATATCCTTACCTTAGTTTTGGTTGATTCATTAACCTGAACACTAAATTTCTTTTTAACATGTTGATTGTGCAGTGATGTTTTGGGTTTATTATTATTAATTTATTTTACACAATAACTGCACCTCTGCTTTCACCGGCTCTTACAGCACCTTAGTTTTGGTTACTTTAACCAGTGTACAGTAAAGGCCAAAGGTTTAATACCACTAGTGAAAATTCTTCTCTTTGGTGTTTTTCTTGAATTATTATATGTTTTTTATCCAATATGTGTCTCAAACATCGAAGCTCTTTAACAACTAATTAATGACCAAAGAAGATCAAGGAGTGCTGACTGTCATGAACTATTCACCACATGAACCTGACATAAAAACTGCTCAGCATTTATAAAGGGCAAATGATAAAAAGGAAGCCAAACATTTTGTAACATCTCAAGATGCTCTTTGGATTTTTGTGAAATGCTTGGACAATGTGGATCATCACATTTTGCACAAACCTTTGAAAGGGAACCATATCAAATACATACTACAAAAAAATTAAACTTTTGGATGCTAATTAAGTGATTTATATTGGGAAAAACTGTGTTACATTCGAGATAAGTAAAATTCGAGGGCAGTTGTAGCGTAGTGGTTAAGGTACTGGACTAGTGAGCAGAAGGTTCCTGGTTCAAACCCCATCACTGCCAGGTTGCCACTGTTGGATTCAATTGTTTAGACTGTAAGTTGCTTTGGATAAAAGTGTCTGCTAAATGTCGTGAATGTAAATGAGAAAACCACAAAATACATTAAACTCTCTCCGACTTTTGGCCTACACTGTATGTATGCCATGTTCTACATTTTAATGGGGCAGCACGGTGGCACGGTGGCTCGGTGGGTAGCACTGTTGCCTTCACAGCAAGAAGGTCCTGGGTTCGATCCCCAGGTGGGACAGTCTGGGTTCTTTCTGTGTGGAGTTTGCATGTTCTCCCCGTGTCTGTGTGTGTTTCCTCCGGGAGCTCCGGTTTCCTCCCACAGTCCAAAAACATGCAAGTGAGGTGAATTAAAGATACAAAATTGTCCATGACTGTATTCGATATAACCTTGTGAACTGATGAATCTTGTGTAATGAGTAACTACCGTTCCTGTCATGAATGTAACCAAAGTGTAAAACATGACGGTAAAATCCTAATAAATAAACTACATTTTAATGATTTTTAATATTTATCATACTATATCTTGTTAAAATACATCCTTTGGCTTATTGTACACATACTGCAGTATTGCCATCTTATTTTTAAACTGATTTTAAACTAAATGTTCGGTATACTGTTATGATTATGACTCGGTTGTTGTTTGGGGTCTTTAGCTTTGAAGGACCGGAAAGCTGAGAATTCTTTTTCCGTTGTAACCCGGCGCTTATCAGCACGCATGGCGAGTCGAGTTTCATTCTAGCTCTAAAAAACTGATTAATATCGGCAAATTAGAGATTTTACAGCATTATTAACAATGGTGAGTAACATGTTCATGTTATTAATGTTAAAACGGTAATGTCGAGAGGAACACGGCGGCTTATAGGCAACAATATTATAGGCTCGCTTAGCTAGCTGGTCGTTATGTAGGGTTGGGTTCCAAATGCACCCTTGGTGCCTATACTAGTGCACTACGCCTGGCATTTATGAATGAATTTCTTGTTGAATCTAGTGCACTACAATTGTGTGTGTAAGCGATTTAGAGTTCGGCCCTTTTCTTTTTCTTGCTGTTTAGCTAACGTGACGCATTATTATATTGTCTAACCGTCCTGCTAAATTACTGTTGTTTCACAAATATAAGACTATTTATTAAATACTACAAATATTTTAACATTTTCAGTGGAAGTAGAATAAAGTAGAATTTCTTTAAACAATACTAATTGATTATTGTCAAGAACAGCATACCCTGTATGGCCAAAAGTATGTGGACACCTGATTATCACACCAGATAAACACAGGATAGAAAAGCTTCAGTCCTACTTTGTGAGTTTGTGTGGTCTATCACTGTTTGGCTGAGCTGTTGTTGCTCATAGACGCTTTCCCCCCACAATAATAGAACTTACAATTGACCAGGGCAAGAATTTAAGGAACTAACTTGTGAAAAATTTGGCATTATTGGCAGTGTCACGTTTAAAATGCACTAAAATCTATTGACTATGTAATATTTTGACTGATGATACTGTCCACAAGTGTCACTATCCACAGTTCAATAGTGTACAGACCCTTTGACTATTTTGCACACCTTATTGTGTAGCAGATTGTTTTTAATGGATATATTTGACATTTTTACTCACTGAATCTTCACAGAATCACCAATAATGATGATGAAGCGAAAACATGTTTTTAGTTTTGTTTTTTTGACATTCCTTAACATTCTGAAGCTGAAATCTCTCATTAAAACCTCCTTTACTGTGGAACACTTGAGTAAAACACATGTGAGAGCCCGCTTGGAGTTTGCTAAATGTCATGTAAAGGACTGGCAGGTTCTATAAGGGAGTTTCTCAGTGGCAGGGACAGAGAGACTGGTAAGGATTTAGGGAAGGATGGATGCAACCAAATACACCGAAACGTATTTGCAAACTGGAGTGACAGCTCACCTTCATCAGCCAAAACAAAAGTACCATGCCTTTGGTAACATCCCTGATCAAACAATGCGCCTACCCGCCATCCGATCTCTCAATTATAAAAGCATACACCACAGCAGCTTGGCAAATAAGTATGGGAAAGTCTTACCACCAACAAACTCTACGAGATCCACCCTACCATAAAAATGGATAGATGTCTCATAGGACACACCAAATTGACCCATACCTATTTGCTAAAAGGAGACCAGGCCCCCACTTGCCCCCTCTGTGGATCTAGAACTTCTGTTAAACACGTCCTCCACTCGTGCCAACAGATGAAAACAAAATTCTACAATACGAACAGCTACAAGGAAATCTTTACCTCAGTACCCTTCCAAAAACTGCTAAATTTGTGCAAGCAATTGCACTTAAAAACGCCATTTAAGTTAGAACCATCATAGTTACACCCTCTAACCACCATAAGCACAAGTAAAGAAAGCAAATCGTCCCACCACCTTGACGTTTAAAGACAATCTATTGGCTAGCCATGATAATAGCCATAGCAGCTGACATGGCGTTTAGAATTAAACAAACCTTGCCTTTGGAGCTAGCTTTGCCAAAGCACCCACTGAATCCCTATCGAACATCTCTGGAGGGATCTGAAGTTGTCTGACTTGTTGTATTTCCTGTTTGCAGAAACCCATCCTTCTTCAGGGCCATGAAAGGTCCATCACCCAGATTAAATACAACAGAGAGGGGGACCTGCTGTTCTCAGTGGCCAAAGACCAGGTAACACACGATGTTACATTCAGTCCCTTATCATACAAGCCTTGTAGAGTAGGACAGGATCTTTTTATACATGTATTTAATTTTGTGTGTTTTTTTTCCGTCCTACCAGTTTGTCAACGTGTGGTACTCTGTGAATGGAGAGAGGCTCGGCACTTACAACGGCCACACTGGAGCTGTTTGGTGTGTTGATGTCGACTGTATCCTTCAGCCCAGATGCTGGTTTACTTTAAAACTGTTGTGCACTATAGGAGGCATCGTTAACATTTTATTATTCGATCGAGTCGTTGATTTCGTCTTTCTGTCCTTGTCCTGCGGTATATTCATCTCCATATATTCATTTGTCCTGTCCTGAACATTCTCCTTTACCTGCATGTCCTCAACACATCCATAAACCTCTAGCTCAGCAGCTCCATCCTCAGCACCCTTCTCCCCATAGAACCCTTTTTTTATTTATTGTTTACCTCATCCTAGTGTTGGTTTTCCTTAATCCACTGTAAAGGGGACACGAAGCACGTGCTGACCGGATCTGCCGATAACAGCTGCAGACTCTGGGACTGTGAGACAGGTTAGTACATTTGTGTAAATGTCGGAATATGTTGTGATGTATTGTTTTGATGGTTAGCAGATTCAGGGCCCAGTAATCTTGCTATCATGGTAATTGTGGTTATTTAGTTATTTAGGGTTAGATACCACTCAGTACTTAATAGAACGCTTTTATTTGTCATATATACATATACATTTAGCAGACGCTTTTATCCAAAGCAACTTGCAGTACTGTGACAGTATATTATCGAAGCAATTGAGGGTTAAGGGCCTTGCTCAAGGGCCCAACAATGGCAACCTGGCAGTGGTGGGGCTTAAACCAGCGACCTTTTGATCAGTAGTCCAGTACCTTAACCACTAGGCTACAACTGCCTACTGTACAGATGTACAGTACAAGCTTCCTTGTTTGGAAGCTGGGGTCAGAGCGCAGGGTCAGTCATTGACTGAGAGAGTTAAGGGCCTTGCTCAAGGGCCCAACAGTGGCTGCATTGCAGAGCTGGGATTCAAACTCTCAACCTTTCAGTTGATAGCCCAAAGCCATAACAACTAGTCTACCACTTGAACTCACCAGCAGCAGTCTTATGCATTTTCAAGCCCTCCTTGAACAGACTGATGAATTTCTTCTCAGGTAAACAGCTAGCCGTGCTCGAGACCAACTCGGCAGTGAGGACGTGCGGCTTCGACTTCAGTGGAAACATCATCATGTTCTCGACCGACAAACAGATGGGCTACCAGTGTTTCCTGAACTACTTTGACGTGCGAGACCCCCAGCAGATAGGTAAATCTATCACTGTTACTATCCATTACAGCTGGATATGGTCAGTAGTCCAGACGTGGACGTCCAGCAGGAAGTCAGAATATTCGTATAGTTCTTTGTTAGGAAAGAAGTGATATTAACTCTGTGCTCATGTTTATTTTTTTCCCTTAGAGGACAACCAGTCTTATCTGTCCGTGCCATGCAACGAGTCGAAAATCACCAGTGCAGTGTGGGGGCCGCTGGGAGAGTATGTGATCGCCGGTCATGAAAATGGAGAAATCAACCAGTTCAGTGCAAAGGTGCGTTAAATAAACTATACGGACAAAAGTATAGGGACACCTGTTATTATTAAATTCGTTTGTTTTAGCCACAACAGTTGCTAACGGGTATAAATCAGTTATATAAAGGCTGATATGCTTTTAGGGAAGGCCCTTATCTGTTACAGCATTACAGCTCTGCCTCTGTAATGAAAACTCCAGTGTCCTACACAGAGCCCTGACCTCAGCAACACAGAACAGCTTTGGAATGAATCGAAGCTTTCTTGACAGACATCAATGCCCAGCCTTACAAATGCTCTTTTGAAATAAATGAATAGGCACAAATTCCTACAGACATACTTCAGAGTCTTCTGAAAAGCCTTCTCAGAAGAGAGGCTGTTGTTACAGCCACACAGAGGTCACTCTGGTTTAATAGCATTTGTTTTTAGGATGGGATGTCCAACATATTCATGGTCAGGTGTCCAAATACGTTTGGTCATATAGTCTGTGTATCTAAAAAACAGCACTACACATCAGTGATCTAAACTAAGCACTTCATAACGTTGTTTTAGGTTGATGATGAGATTAGAACTTGCCCTTGTAAGGTTGTTCAATGATGACAGAACATAACTGAGTTTTTCTGCTCCGCTGTGTAGTCTGGAGAAATTCAGAAGACGGTGAAGGAGCACACCAAGCAGATCAACGACATCCAGACATCGGTCGACCTCACCACGGTCATCACCGCCTCCAAAGACTGCAGCGCTAAGGTTGGTGTCCTGTAGTGGCTGTAATCAGGCCTGGTTTGTTCCGCTTATACTGCTGACGCCGCTGTTCTAATAAAACCAACAAAATGTTTGGCCTGGGGCGTCCAAATCTATTAACTCTTTTCGACCAACAAGAAGAGGGTTCCGTTCCAGTTTGCGAACCTGATTTTTTGAACTGTTTAGTGCATTTTCACCAAAAATTAAAAGGTTCAGAACCGAGAACCTTAGTTAACTTATGGAACCAAAGAATAGGAACGGTGGAAGGCTAGTGAGTAGAGCCTTGGGCTGTCAATCAGAAGATTGTCAGTTTGAATACAGGCTCTGCTATGCAGCCCCTGTTGGGCCCTTGAGCAAGGTCCTAAACCCTTTTGGGTCCAGGGGTGCTGTACAATAGCTGACCCTGCGCTCTGACCCCAGCTTCCAAACAAGCTGTGATATGAGGAATAGAATTGTGTTGTACTGTACACGACACGTGTATCTGTATATATGACACATAAAGGCGTTTTATTTTTCTTGAAACAGCAATAAAGTTGCGATGACGGGCGTGTCTGTTTGTACAGGACAGAGAACGTCTCCTTATCACCAGTAGTTGATTTTGTACTTGCTTTTTGATGTAAACAAACATCTGTAACAGCAGCACAGATGCTCCTGCAGCTCGTTACTTGTTCACATTTACATTTGTGCCATTTAGTGTACACGTCTATCCTAAGTGACTTACATTTGTGACGGTATACAATCTAAGCAACTGAGGGTTAAGGGCCTTGCTCAAGGTGGCAACCTGGTGGGTGGGGCTTGAATCAGCAACCTTCTGATTACTAGTCCAGTACCTTTACCACTAGGCTACAACTGCCGTTAACTTTCATTGTTGGTTCTAATAAAAACTGGTGCAAATGTGTCTTGTTTTCTGAATAGAATTAAGGTTATAAGAGACCTGAATGAAACCAGTTCAAGATCCAGAGTTATTTTGGTTGGAATATCATTTTATTTATCTTTACATTTCTCTTTTTTAATACATGTATAAACATTTATTTCTCTAACATTTATACCTCGATACTTTTGAAGCTGCTGGAACGTTGCAAATTTCCCTGTGTTAATAATAAAAGGCTTATTTAATCTTATCTAATCTTATACCAGAGACCGCTCTTAAAGCCATGTGGAAACTCACTCCTGGTTCCTCCTGCATGTCCAACAGTATAAATTTAACTGACCTTCTCTTTCTGTGCAGCTGTTCGATTCCTCGACACTAGATCACATCAAAACCTTCAAAACCGAGCGACCGGTCAACTCTGCTGCCATCTCGCCCATCATGGACCACGTAAGTGCTCACAGTGCAGCTTTATCCACACGTCAGATTTATCTAGCTTTATAATCTATGGAACATCAGAAGGATTTTATTTTACTCTGTTGTATCTGTCAGTAATTTCATTAAGACAAAGTGCGCTATGAGGCGCTCGGGTGGTGCAGCCATCTGTTATACTAGATTTGGGTTCGAATCTGAGCAGTGCTATCGGCCGACCGGATGTCTTTAGAGACATGATGGCTATGGATTGTTACTGGGATGCATTGCACCCTGTGTTTCCTCATGAAACCAGACCGCTGCGACCCTGTCCAGGATGAATGTGCCAGATATCTGGTTCTTTATTTCTTTCGGCAGCCCTCCTGTCTTTATTTGGGCTTGTGATCAGCACTGAGAACGCACTGACAAGTGCATCTCCTAATGTCTGGGCTTAAATATTGAAATTCTGATTTTAAAAGATGGAGCCAGTGACCGCACACGTGCCAGACGAGTCGTGTGCTATTCCGAGGGGTGCATGTGATCGTCAGTGGCCAGATTCAAATGACTGGGGGAACTGGAGATGATTAAATAAGCCTGTTACACAGTTATTGTGATTAAAAAACAGGTTGGAACGGCGGGAAGTCGCCACTGAAACGGTGTGGATGGACCTACATGCTGGATAATAGATTTAAATTTTCCACTATTGTCCAGATTTGAACCGTGTGGGTTTTGTTTTTCAGGTGGTGATGGGAGGAGGTCAGGAAGCCATGGATGTCACGACCACTTCTACCAGGATTGGCAAATTTGAGGCCAGGTGGGTACACAAACAGTCCAGAACTGCCTGAAAGCCACAGTTTGACCCTTCAGCAAAAGGGGTTTCCTTAAACTTTGCCCTAAAATGGAAAGAATGTGATTAATGTGTAAAATCTGTTTATTACAGATTCTTTCACGCTGCTTATGAAGAGGAATTCGGAAGAGTGAAGGGGCATTTCGGCCCGATTAACTGTGTGGAATTCCATCCCGACGGCAAGAGGTACAGATGATTCGTGCTTGTTCTTCCCTTTAATTCATTTCAAAAGCTTGATATGTTTGTGAATGATTTTAATCCATTATTTCATCTCGTCTGTTTTTGTCGTGCAGTTACAGCAGCGGAGGAGAGGACGGCTACGTCAGAATCCATTACTTTGATCCTCATTACTTTGATTTTGAGCTTGAGGCCTAAAACCGACAGCATTCCTGATTTAAACACCCAATCAGCACCATAATGACTTTCATGGGCTGCAGCTTTTCTGTACTAATAATGGACGTGAAGTTCAGACTTTTATTATTCAAATATTCTGAATAAACTGGATCTGACTTGCAACTGATCTTTCAGGAGTCTGATTTTAATGTAACTTCTATTAAAGAGAACATGAAGATTTACTTGCTCGGGGTGGAGTGTGCAAAGTACAAGTACAAGTGCAGGCAGGAGTGATTTACGATAGTGAAAGAGAAAGTACGAGACAGTAGTGTGACCTGCTATGTTGTCTGGCTGAAATAAAGATTCTGTGATTCACGTTGGGAAAGTGTTTATTTCAAACCCTGCATGAGCCAAAAAAAAAATGGGTTACAGAGAATAATAATAACAATTAATAGGGCTGGCTCCGATCCGATACTCTGTGTTGGTATCTGTCCGATATTGGCCCAAATCACTGGATCGGATATCGGAAGGAAAAAAACGTGTAATCCGATCCTATACTCTTGCTTAATGTAAACAAGGACATTGTTTGTGTGTAAAGCAAATAACACATGAAGATACGTTCCAACAGCGTGTTGTAAAATAATTTAATGTTCAAACATTCGAGTGGAGTTTCACGAGAACGCTACTTTAATATCACCCACGCTCAGTGCACAGCAAACACAGAACAACATAGCACACCCGGAGACGATCATTTTCTAATCTCTTCCCTGCACACTCGCTCCCTATACCCTAGCACTGTACACTTCTAACATTCTTAAAGAGCCTTATATGTAAATCACATTACAGAAGTGGGGATTATTGCCTCTCACGCTTGATGACATTGTTAAAATGTGCCACTGATCTACAACTCATCTGCAACAGTCATTCAGAAATTAAAACACACTGATCTACTTCAACTTTTAGCATTTTAAAAATCATCTACTACTGCCACATCTAAAAACACTGTTTAATCACAATAACTTTATAAATGATAAATCGGTCTTGTCCCGGCTTGGAGATATCTCACATCCTCAACGATTAATCCATTAGTGTTATGAAATGAAACAAACGACACCGTTTCATGTTTTCCTTTTCAAAATCCTGCAGGGTTTAATAATAAGCATGCTTTGGTTTTTAATAAACTAAAAACATGACAGAACTTTAACAGAAAATCTCAACCAAACTGCATCAGTTCTAATTGGTCCATCACGTTTGATTGACATCCACATCTTCCAATTGTAGACACTTTTGTTAAACAAGCCAAAAATGCTGTTAAATGTTCTGTGTGTAAAAGTTAATATAAAACTGCAGTTTTGTATAAGTGTGATGTTGTAGCTTCTGTATTTATTCCTTTAGAATATTTGTTGCACAGTCTGAGCGTCGTTATTTAGATCGCTAGGTTCTCCCCGTGTCTGTGTGGGTTTTCTTCCGGGAGCTGCGGTTTCCTCCCAAAGTCCAAAGACGTGCAAATGAGGTGAACTGGAGATACGAAATTGTCCATGAATGTGTTTGATAGAGAACTTGAGAACTTAATGAATCTACCGTTTCTGTCATGAATGTAACCAAAGTGTGTAAAACATGACGTTAGAATCCTAATAAATAAATACATAAACCCTGTATTAGAGGGATGGCATGGGTAGGAAGATTTGGAGACAATGTTAGCGAGGTGAGATTGCGATGCTTTGAGGGATGACAGTTCCACAATGAAAAGGGTGCTGAGGCGGGAAAGTCCAAGAGGAGGTTTATGGAGGTGGTTGATCTGTTGATAATCTGATGTGTTGACCCCCAACGAGAGCAGCCACAAGAGGAATTTATTGTTATTATAATAATAATAATAATAATAAGTTGGACTTATATAGCGCCTTTCACAATACCCAAGGACGCTTATTGTTCATTATGATTATAATTCTTTGCACATCAATTAATGTTGTGGTTTTTATGGTGACCATCACCGCCCTAAGACATCGCCAACCGTGTCTATGCAGGCGGACGACTTCCTGATGGCACTGCTGCAAATTACACCACAGATTGTGGTAGTGGCCTAGAGTACGTTACCACTGCGCCACTTGAGTGCCCACCTACCACACATGCTAATATAAAAAAAAAAAATAATCATCCTTATTTAAAGAAAGGGGACTTCAAGTTTTCACTCAACCATGAAATCGTCTGCCTTGCCGTCACCCTCTAAATAATAATTTTATTTATGCCACAATCATTTTAACATATTTACGAACAATGGCATACGGTGATACTGTACACCAGGGTTTTTCAAACTTTTTTAAGTGACCCACATTTTGTCTATGATTTTGACATGGCCCAGGCAACATAATGCATCTTACTCTCTACACAAGATGTAACATAAAGCCTCCACAAGGGGGCGTTTACATGCAACTTTATTGAATTACTTATATTGTGCTCTCAAGCCTCAAAAAACCCCTGCTGTGCACAGTAAACAGAAGTATTGGGACAGCGCTTCTAATTTTTGAACTAATGTGTTTCAGCCACAATCATTGCTAACAGGGTTAATAAATCAATTCTATAAAAGAAATAACGAGCTTCCAAATTTGCAGCAACAGATCAGGGAAGGTCTTTCCCTCCTCCACCATTACTGTGCCAAAAACAAGCTCGGTTTAAAGAAACTCCAGTGGCCTGCTTTACTAAACAGCTTTGGAATGAACTGGAACGTCAACTGAGGCTTTCTTGACCAACATCAGTGCCCAGCCTAGACACACTAAAGTCTTATGGGAAGCCTTCTCAAATGATAAATGTATGTATTTATTAGGATTTTAACGTCATGTTTTACACACTTTGGTTACATTCATTAAAGAAACGGTAGTTACTCGTAACACAAGATTCATCAGTTTAACTCAAACAGTCATGAAGAATTTTGTATCTCCAATTCATCTCACTTGCACATCTTTGTACTGTGGGAGGAAACCGGAGCTCCCAGAAGAAAACCCACACAGACACAGGGAGAACATGCAAACCACACAGAAAGGACCCGGAATAGCTCCACCTGGGAATCGAACTAAGGACCTTTTTGCTGTGCCACCCCTCTCAAATGATAAAAGATCATTATTTTAATACCATTTGTTTATGAAATGTTGAGTCTAACAAGCTCATGGTCAGGTGTCCAAATACTTTGACCATACAGTGTAACTCCAAGTCTCCAAAAGATAATAAATCTTAACAATAAACACAAAACACACAGGAAGTCACGAGAACATTCTCTTTATTTATTTTACCAAAAAAGCATATAATATGGACATTTCAAACCCAATGTGGAACCGCTAAATCGGGCTCCAGGAGCCATCAACACAGACGCCGGCATTAAAACGAACGACTTTCTCTTTAAAAATGAGGTAAAGGACACCGCACTGGGGACCAGTGTCCACACACAGACCAGACCCGATAAGAAAATGGCAAAGAAATACAAAACAAACTACTGTGCGAGCGCGTTCAAGTCCGTGATTAAGAATAACTTAGAGCTGAAACGTTTCCTGATGAACATCGTTACTCTTTCTGAACTGCCTGTGTCTTATTCAGCTGCTACCGTTACACATTTCTACCTAAAAAATGATGCAAAGCACAAAAAGGAGAGAAAAAGGGGCTTTAAAAAATAAACATACAACTTTAAATTCAGATCGGCGATGGGGTGGGGGGGAACAGGACCATTCTGCCACTAAGATACAAATAGTAAAACAAGTACTAGAAAATAATTTACAGTCTTCAGCTCAGAAGCCAAGATTGTGTGTGTGTTCATGCATCCATTTGGACCGTCTCTGGTTCTCAGGTTGATTTCATTTCTTCTTTTGGCCTTTAAAAAAGAAAAAGTCCATCAATATTGTGCCTCAGTGAGCATGTTTTTATTCTCTAAATGTAAAACAAATAGGTGCATCATTTCTCATGTGTTTTTAGACAATATATTCACACTGCTCACCCTTTTGTGTCCATTTTCTCCTCTGGAGTTTTCTCCTCCTCCTTCACATCTGCAGAATCACACACAAGGAACAAAAGTTTAGTTTTGGTTCATTTGTTTCAAAACGGAAGACAAATTTCCACTTAAATGTTTACTTGTTGTTAGTTAGCAGTTACAGCCAGTTATAGACAGTGGTAGCCTAGTGGGTAGAGCTTCGGGCTATCAACTGAAAGGTTGCCATGCAGCCACTGTTGGACCCTTGAGCAAGGCCATTCACCCTCTCTGCTCCAGTGGCGCCGTACGATGGCTGACCCTGCGCTCTGACCCTGCGCTCTGACCCCAGCTTCCAAACAAGCTGGGACACACATACTGTAGGCGGCACGGTGGCTAAGTGGGTAGCACTGTCGCCTCACAGCAAGAAGGTCCTGGGTTCGATCCCCAGGTGGGGCGCTCTGGGTCCTTTCTGTGTGGAGTTTGCATGTTCTCCCCGTGGGTTTCCTCCGGGTGCTCCGGTTTCCTCCCACAGTCCAAAAGACATGCAAGTGAGGTGAATTGTAGACACTAAATTGTCCATGACTGTTTGATATAACCTTGTGAACTGATGAATCTTGTGTAATGAGTAACTACCGTTCCTGTCATGAATGTAACCAAAGTGTAAAACATGACGGTAAAATCCTAATAAAACAAAACAAACACACATACTGTACGTCTGTATATGTATGAATGACAAAAAAGGCATTCTTCTTCTAATTGCAGCAGTTATAAAGAAGCCAATTACTGCAGAGCCGAGAATCGAACTTGCAAGTGCAAAATGTCAGCACTGGTAAGCTAAGGTAACTAGAATGTAAGTAACTGCTTGACGATCCCTTTAGGAATGCGCGAGTCTGATCATGCATTCCTCTAATATATAGATCTGCTACATGATATACAGTGCTGTTGATATTCTAAACACTGCTGTTTAATGACATGGTGTGTTGTGTTGTGTTTTATCACCATTATAAGCTCTGTATTTAGAGCCACCTCTATGGCGTGCCATTTGTATGCTTTTTCAGAACACTTTAACTACACGAAAGATGTTTAAAGAGGTTAAGATTACAAGAGATGTTTGAGTTTTATGTTTTTCAGAAATTTTTTAATCTTAGGAGCCGTTTTTCTAAAAAATTCTTTTATATCTGATCCAATTAGGTATAGATTTCTGTCCTGGGTAAATAACTCACATTCACATAGAATATGTTTAATTGTTAAAGTAATTGAGCAATGAGAGCACTTTGGGGTCCGTTCTCCTTTTAGTAGGTGTCCGTGTGTAAGGTTTGAGTTTTAATGACATGTAACCAACTTACTACTCAAACACAGTCATTAAAAACCCAGGCTTTATAAACCATCTGTACTGATGCTGGATTGACATTGTTCAGTCCAAAAACAGTTCCAATACCTCTATATCCACTGCATCACAGACTGTGAAACGAGTTTTTCCCTGTTTAATACACAATTTGATGTAAAATTCAGAATGTAAGGTTTGTCTTTAGCGATTTAACGGTTTTCCATTCGTGTAGCGTTCAAGTGCCTCACGTTTACTGGTTAATTTGCACTATGAGGCGTCTTAGCAATCCTTGGACGCAGGGGAGGGGTCAAAACACAGACGGGAATTCTCATGTTTGAGACAGAACATGAAGCCTCGCACGGTCGCTGGATGTTCTAGGTTTACATTCATCTATTGAGATAACTGTGCTGTGTGTTGTAGCTTCTAACTATTCAATCATTCCATTTATGCATGTCATTTAAGCTGTACCGGTACGCTCACCTTTCTTTTCCTCTCCATCCTTTTCCTCCTCGGTCTTCACCCGCTTGGTCTTCTTGTAGTTGGCTGTGTTTCTGCGGCCTCCCTGTCCTTCATCTTCAGAGTCCGAGAACTCCTCGTCGCAGGCTATCCGCTTATCGTGGGCACGGACTGCAGAGACGAAACGTGTGCGTGTCATGATTAAATCACCAGCATTGCAGAATCTCCAGTCAAAGGCATGATCGAACTGAACCCTCCCCTCTAAGGTGCCAGGCAGGCATGGGAGTAACGTGCTACTCACTAGGGATGCGCTTGTCCGACTCGTCCTCCTCGTCCCCACTGTCCTCCTGCACGGCATCCTCTGGAATTGCCTGCATCTGCACTCCAGGAGCATGCGGCAGCATGCGCAGGTTCTCAAACAGACGCTGCCTAAAAGAGGGGAATTACAGAGGTGGGTTTTAGAAACGTCGTTTTGATATTCGACGAGCATTTTAGCTTTGTACGCTGGACACACTTACTTGATCTTTTCTAGGTAGTCGTTCGTGTTCTGGTTGGTCATGTTGGAAGGGCTGATGTGGAGCTTGAAGTCGGGTCCGAAATACTCGAAGTAATCGTTGTATGGAAGCTCTAAATTAAGCACACACAAAAAAAGCCCATTGTACCAGATATTAACTTAGATTAAAAGGTCAGCAGAACAGGCCTTGATTTACAGTATTTTACAGTACTTTTGTGCCTCTGAGGAATGAAACGATCCTTACCATTGGGTATAGTGCTGTCTAGGGCGACTGCGGTCTCATAGGTCCAGCAGCGAGCCACGTTCCTGATGGTGTAGCCTCCCCCACCCAGCATTAACAAGGGCAGATTGAAGCTCTTCATGTACTCCACACACTTAGCATGACCTGCAGGACCAATTCATGAAGAATCAAAACACAGAACTGAAGCAGAGAGGCGTCTAAGATAAAACACATTCAGTGCTGAGCAGTGTCTGATTTGTTTTTGACCTTTGATGGTGAGGTTGAAGCAGCCCAGTCTGTCCCCGGAGAGAGAGTCGGCACCACACTGAA
Organism: Trichomycterus rosablanca; assembly: GCF_030014385.1. NCBI lineage: Eukaryota > Metazoa > Chordata > Actinopteri > Siluriformes > Trichomycteridae > Trichomycterus > Trichomycterus rosablanca. The sequence goes on along the minus strand of NC_085989.1, from coordinate 3,594,529 downwards.
GCACCACCGCGCTGGGCTGGTACATCTCCATCACTTTGGCCATAATCTAAAATGCACAGGTTTTATATAAGGATTTACTTTGTTTTTCGACTCATTTGAAAACCTTTGACAAAAATCAAATGAATATGACTTACGGGTTTAAATATGGCTTCGTAAGACTCGTCATCGATTCCATCCCTGAGCGGGTAGTTTACGGCGTAGTATTTACCCTTCCCTGCACCGATATCCTGCAAGAAAGAGCACGTCAGCATCAGCATCACCAGCGCCAAAGCAGGTGTGTGCTCATTATCCACCAACGCTGCACAACCTCTCATTTCCAAAGATGACACATTTAACTTTTGTACATTCTAAATTGTAGGGTATATTTTACAATATTTTCTTTTAATTTTTCATGTTCTTAATTTGTATCTCTCGTTTGAATTTCATGTTGTCTTAATTGTAACTAAATGTTTGCAAGAAGTCTTTCTGAGGTTCTAGATCTCAGGAATGTTTTAATGCTTTTAATTTTTCCCTATGTAAAGCACTTTGAATTGCCACTGTGTATGAAAGGTGCTATACAAATAAACTTGCCTTGCAGGAAAATTACTGTTTGTTAATTACAGCCAATTGGGTTTGGAAGTACTTTGGTAATTTATTGGACTAAACACAAAGAAATGCAGCCTAAATCTTTACCATGCATTGAGATTCCAGGCCTAAGCTCTGATAGACCAAAACGTAGCAGAAAAGTATGCTGCAGTTAGATGAGTCTTTAAGTTATCCATGCCTTGGCACTGATGTTGGTCATCACAGTTTCTTAAAACCAAGCTTTTCTTTGTGTCTTTATAGAACTTAACTTATAGAAGAAAAAATAGCCCTCCATAAACTGTTAGTGCAAAGTTAAATGCATATTAACCTTTGTATAATTGACTTATTATAACTCAGCAAATGCTGTGGCTAAAACACATGAATTCAATAAATAAAAAGGGAGCCCCAGTACTTTTGTCCATATAGTGTATGTGTGAAGTACCACTGATGCATGAAAATATAGTGGGAATTTAGAGAAACATATGCTTTAATCTAGGTGATGTATTTTCCTGTTAAGTCCATTGTTATTTCGACATAAATCCAGGTCCAATTCTGCATGTGCTACATCAACGTGGCTTTGTAGATAGAGAGTGTGTTAAGGTTCAGGAGATTTAACACTATTTTCAAAAAAGTTGGGACCTATAGCTTGTAGGTAAACATTCAGGATCGTGTTTAGAGCAAGACTGGCTTCCCCACAAACATCTGTGTTAGAACGTCACCATTGCGCTTCATAATTCTCATTAAGTAGTTGCAACTTGGAAGTGGGTCAGCAAGCAGATGTGCAGTGGGTTGCAGGTGTGTTCTTTATCCCTCAAGTCAAACTTGTGTGTTTACATAAGTATTTTTAGTACTGTTTTATACTAGTTTGTGATAGAAAACTATGAGTAAGGTGCTTCTTATAAAATCATATAAAGGCATTTCACATATTTAAAGTGTAAGATGGTTTTCACATATCCAGCAAGAAGGTTTTAAGAGCACTGCGACTGAGGTCACGAAAGAGAACAATCACATAGAACGTGCAAACGTAAACATAAGGATGTAAAAACAAAAGATATCTAAGTAAGTTGTCACACAACAAGAGCAGAATTATTTAGAACATAGCAGACTCTATGGCACCAAGATGCATCTTATTTTTGAATAACGCATGTGTATTTATTTATTTGTTTGGGATTTTTACACCATGTTAAACACGTGTCATTTAATTATATATCTTTTGCCTATCTTTTTTTTTTTTATCTTCCATCGTCCATTTTATATTTTCATTTTTATTCTTATGGCTCTGAGGAAGGTTAATACTGTTCTTGTGTTGTCTTGGGTAAGGGTTTCTTTTATGGTTTTAGGCATGTGCACTTGTTATCTTTCCTTTATGTATTTAGGGCATTCTAGCAAGATGTGTTTTACAGTTGTAAGTGTTTGACAGGTTGGTGGGTTTTCTCCTTTTACCAGGTATTGGTGGGTTACTCTGGTGTGGCCGATTTTGCATCTTGTGTATGCGGTTTGAGCTATGCGTCGTCCTCTGTGAATTTTTGGTTTGGTGTTGATGTTTGGGTGCTTTTCTCCGAGTTTGTTGGCGGTCTGAGCGTTCCATTCAACGCTTCAATTCCATTTTTCCTTAATGTAGGAATGTATTAATGGTTTTAAGTCTGTAGATGGAATTTTGATATTCGCCGTATTTTGTTTTGTTTTTCCTCTGGCTAACTGATCTGAGAAGCATCCTCCTGATGACTCTCGTGTCCGACTCCGAGGAGGAGGGGTTAGCAATGGAGAGGGCGATAGAGGTATAAAAAGACCTATGTAAAATTACTTAGTTGTTCTTACTGCAGTATGCTTCTATGCTGTATGTAAGAATCCACAATTGTGCCTTCATTAAACTTCAATCCAGCTAAACAGAACCTCGTGTCTGAGTTTATATAAAGCTTTGTATATATTTCTGCTTCATATAAAGGTTTTCAGTCCTACATCCTTAAGGAAATTGAAGATTATTTCTGTATTATATTGTGCGAGGTTCTTTTAATGTATACGGCATTTGGAGTCTTTGTTTCACTGTTGTACTTTGGTCTAAATGTCTGTAATCAAGCACTTAAATCACGATCATTTAGTTCAACATGACACAGTAATACCAGTATACTCTGCCATCTCCAGTTAGAAAGACCGACAGTAAAACGTGAATAAAATAAATAATAGTAATAAAAGGACACTCACTCTGAGGTCACCTGTGCCAGGAAAGTACTCGCCATACTTATGGAAAGACACAGTCATGACACGGTCTGTGGTATAGAAGGCCTCCTCAACACCATCGCCATGGTGAATGTCGATATCAATATACAGCACTCTCTGATGGTACCTGCCGGGTCCAACAAAAGACTTAACACACTCACTTCAAACAGAATCAGGCTGGTGTAGAAGACCTTCAATAAGTCGTTTATATTAAACACTGCTTGCCAGACCCTTTCTAGTCTAATTTTAGACTATGCAACCTATACCATTATACAGCAAAGTATATCTGTTAACAGGATGTAATATGGTAAAAATAAAGTATACTACGTTAGTTTATTGTTTGTTTATTAGAATTTTAACGTCATGTTTTACACTTTTTGGTTACATTCATGACAGAAACAGTAGTTACTCATTACATCAGTTCACAAGTTTATATCAAACACAGTCATGGACAATTTTTTATCTCCAATTCACCTCACACACAGACGCAGGGAGAACATGCAAACTCCACACAGAAAGAACCCAGACCGCCCCACCTGGGGATCGAACCCAGGACCTTCTTGCTGTGAAGCGACCGTGCCGCCCGGTACACTACGTCAGTCGTAACAAATTCCATCCATCCATTTACGGCATTTAGCAGACGCCTTTATCCAAAGCGACTTGCATTACAGTTACAATCTAAGCAAATGAGGGTTAAGGGCCTTGCTCAACCTGGCAGTGGTGGGGCTTGAACCAGCGACCTTCTGGTTACTAGTCCAGTACCTTAACCACTAGGCTATGGCTTCTCATTACGAGATTTACAATATCAAATGCGAGTGGCTTATTAGTCACGTCCAGTCAGACTCCCGTAATGGAGCTCCCTTATTGAACATATATACATGTGTAAAGTACAGTATAGTTATTTATCCACGTATCCCAGCGTACCTGGGAATTATTACTATGGACACAGTGGCTGCACGGCAGAGCCAAAATTCAGACCCCAAAACCTTCCGAATGGCCCAAAGCTCTATCCACTAGGCCAATCCTAATAAACGTTAGTGTTTCTACAGGGTATCCCGTCCCCTGTATAGTTTATAAATATTTTAACTTTATATTTTTGTAAATAATACATTTATCTTTACATAATTGAGGGTTAGGGGACTCGAAGGACTTACTTGAGCAGTTCCAGGATGGCCAGAACGATGTCGTTGACGTAGCAGAAACCAGACGCCTCTGACTTCTTGGCGTGGTGAAGGCCACCCGCCCAGTTGATGGCAATGTCCGTCTGCTGCTTGTTGAGTTTCACAGCACCAGCTGGACACGGAAAAACACAATTAAACACACAGCCATCGATCACCCGAATGTTCTCGTTTTCTGCTAGGACGTGTAATAAGGTTTCATGAATAAATAAAAACACAATCTCGGGCGCTCGTGCACGAATGTACTTACCGACTGAGCCGCCGGTTGAAAGCTGACAGAATTCAAATAGGCCATCGAACACAGGACAGTCTTCTCCGACGTTAACTGACCAAAATATAAAGTATTTTATTAACAGAAAAGCTGCTGAAGCAGAACAAAGCATATTGTTGTTGCCACCTGAAAATGCTTCACTACAGAATCAGCCTGTTGGTATTAAACGGGATATTTTGGTAAATTACTCACAGCTGCATCTGACATTCATCATGTTAAATTAAACCTGGCATAGTAATAGATCAGTTGAGGTTCATAATATATAAAATTAACACAAAAGCCAATTAGTCATACATTTTTTAGGTTACACAGATACACTATGGTCAAAAGTATGTGAACACGGCCATGAGCTAGGTGGACAATCCATTCCAAAACATGGGCATCAGTACAGTGGACCCTTGACTTACAAATTTAATAGGTTCTGAAGGGCTGTTCTTAAGTCAAAATCTTCGTTAGTTAAACCTATTTTTCCCATAAGAAATAATGTAAATAGAATTAATCTGTGCCAGACCTTCAAACCCCCCCCCCTTACCTAACCCTTCTAATGTCTTAAATGCTCTTTTTTGTTATAAATACAAGTATATTTCCCTTAAATCTTAAATTATTCTTTCCTTCTTTATTTCAAGTGTTGTATTTTGTAGGTGTAATTTCACAAAAGAATAACTTCCTTTTTCTCCCTTACTCAATGTTCCCTCTGTCTGATACAGTGACAGCTACAACTTTTATATTTAAGTAACTAATAATGAATGGTACCAAATTCTGCTCTGTGTATGTAGGAAGGCTTTTGTTTAATAATTATTGTTAATAAAATGTTTTTAACACTTTATTTTCTAACAGCCTCTAAAATTCACTGTTTTATTGTAGGGTTGAGTGATGTCCTACACACCAGTAACAAATATATGAGGTTATTATACATGACAACAGAATATCTGTCAGTTTATTGTAATCACCCACCAACTATTCGTTTTTAGGGATGCAAATTCTCACCTGCCCCTACTACAAACTAGAAATGAAACATACAAAGTTAAGTGAGACTATGATCACACAGGGTAAATCACTCACATCTCTGCATCTGCTTGCTATACTCAGACATGTTGTCCGGGCGGATCGAACGAAGGAACTTGATGTAGTCGTCACTGTGATATTTGGTCATCTCTTCACCGCTGGCTTTGTGAGGTCTCTGTTAGCAAACACACACAAAAATATTACATTACACGACTCGAACTTTTGTGCTCGAGTTTTCTTGTGATTAGTGTCACACACATTATACAACCCATCGGCAATAAAGGGTCACACACTGCGATTTTCTATCAGCATGCACTTTTAATGCCTCTGGGGGAAATAGGCAAAAATTGTACATGTGACTAAAGTACCGATTTATTTAAAAAAAAAAAAAAGCCTGGCGGTGGTTGGGTTTGAACCGGCCACATTCTGCTTACTAGTCCAGTACCTTAATCGCTGGGCTACTGCCCCATCAAAATATGAAACATGTCACATGTCTGTTTTTGTCCTCCCATTTAACTGTCTAGGACTAGTGGTCGGAAGGTAGGTGGTTCGGGCCCCGCCTCTGCCGGGCTGCCACTGTTGGGCCCTTGACCCTAGATTGCTTGCAATGTATTCAGTCACAATTGTAAGTCGCTTTGGATTAAAAAAAAAAGTGTCTGCTAAATGCCAAAAATGTAAATGTAATACTATCAGGTATAGGGTGGCATACAGTTTGGGACACAGCCCAATATTTTAGCTGCATTTATACTGGTTCAGACCATTTCACTGAGCTTTCTTTAAAGAATCAAGTCCCAACAGATGACTCCGGTTCTACACTCACTAAGTGGGCAACCCACGAACATCTAATAAAAGAAAAACATTTCCATGTCTTACATAGATCTCCATCTTCCTATAGAGGCCATAGTTCAGGAGAAGATTGTGGGTCATGCGGATGCGGTGGGGCTTCATGGGATGGCCCTGTCCGTAGTAATAATTCCCAACATCACCTGCAAAAGAGACGGTAAAAAAAAAAAAAAAAAAAGAATGTCACATTTATAGATCTGATAAACAATACTGTCTATATCAAAACCCTGAAAAGTATGTAAATCATCATAACAGGTCAATTAAATTAAAAATCAAAAACAACATCTTCAATTCAGTATTTTCCCCACATTCGCAACTGTGACCAGACATAAAATATAAAATGTACACTTTCACTTTATCGGACTGCACAGCGAGTACATTTTTGGATCTATACAGTTGTGCCAGTTTGGATTAAAATGGATTAAAACGGAATCTGAAGGCAAATTGCTGCATCCTCTCAACATAGTGCCAACTGTCCAATGTCTACCGTAACACAATATTCCAACAAACTGGTCATATGACATGATTAATATTGTGACCTTTGTATTGTTAATATTGATCATGTTTAACTGTTTTTCACTTTAACCTGTTGGACACATCACTTATTGAATCACTGTTATTACTTTATTCAAATTGCTGAACAGTTCACAAAGCAGCTCCACTTCCTGCAAAGTTTTTTTTACCATGCTGGTCATTTCAATACACAGTCCCACAAGTCAAAAGATTAAATACAGCCACAGGAGATGTGAGATTTGAATGGTTCTGTCTTTTTTGGTACTAAATGGGATTAGTTTGACTGAATCCATTAAAAAGTACATTGAACAGTGGTCTCTTGCCAAGGTCCAAAAGAAAACCTCAACTGTCACCATAATCTAAGAGAAAATCATAAGGGTCAGTATGTGTGTTTATTTTGTTTTTTTGGGATTTTAACGTCATGTTTTACACTTTGGTTACATTCATGACAGGAACGGTAGTTACTCATTACACAAGATTCATCAGTTCACAAGGTTATATCGAACACAGTCACGGACGTATCTCCAGTTCACCTCACTTGCACGTCTTTGGACTGTGTGAGGAAACCGGAGCACCCGGAGGAAACCCACACAGACACAGGGAGAACATGCAACACGCATCGAGGCATCGTTTAATCCATACAACTATATACAGTTCATGGTGTTTTGCACTGATGACTTTTACTTTCACAACGTGTTCACGCTGTGGGCAGGTGACGTGAAGAAGCCGAGGGCTGCATCCGGAACCTAACAGGACTTAAACCAGGTACTTTTCACGTACAGATAAATGAACACTACCTATTTTAACACACTCCCCGCTCCTGCGTACTGTTCAGTATGAAAGTAGCAATTTGAAACACAGCCGAGATTTGATAACGCAAACTGTATACATTTTAAAAGTGATACGATTTATTTTTGTTTTTGCATTTTAGTAATGTTCTCTTTAAACTGTCCTGTATGCAAGGATTAAAAATGTACAGTTTAAGAGACGTCTTATTCAATCTTATATGTATTTATTTTAAGCAAAAGTATCCGATTACTCGATTAACCGCTGGAATAATCGATAGAATACTCGATTACAAAAATAACCGATAGCTGCAGCCATAGTCAGAACCAACACTTATGAATCAGAAGCTGCTGGAACATGGGGGGGGGGGGGGGGGGGGGGGGGGTAACATCACAGCATCACAGACTTAAAGGCTGTTGTTTGAGATAGAAACCCCTGCCTCCAAATCACCACCTTAAAATAATAAACTTACTTGACTCTTGCACCAGTGCTTTGTGATGGGCGCAGTCAAATCTAAACCTAATTATATGGACACTGAGAAGTCACAAACTACAGTTAATCACTGACATGGAAATAGAAGGAGTTAGATTTAGTTATTAGAGTTTAGTTTAAGAGTTATTTAACTTTATATACCAATGTATTGTGTGTTTGTATATTTTAAACCGAGCGTTGGGGGGGGGGGGGGGGGTGGCACTACAAACTTAAAAAAAAAAGTGCCTTTTTTTTATTGGAAAAATGTGTGTTTTATTCAGTGACCGAAAAAAAGGAGTCTGGAAATTATTTAAAAATACAGATCATGACACACATCCTTTACAAGTGTATGTAAACTTTTGACTTGGTTGGTTTTTATAGCTTGTGCTTTTTTAACACTGAATTTACCGGGAAAAGGCTGCACAAACTAAACAAAATAAGTAAATAATAAGCACACGAATATTAAATGTTAAAAATCCACACTGAAGTGATTTAATAAACGCACAGCATCACTTCCATTGAACTTGGCGAAATCAATTATGCTAACCTGCTAACTATTCTCTTGTGCATGCGTGCTAGTCGTGAACCAGCTATAAGCACTTCTAATATTCACGATACAACTAAACAAGACGACAGAACCTGTATTGTAGTTTTTAAAGCGTGTGAAAATTAAAAAGCACGATAAACAAAAACACACTCGTTATTTGTAGCTTTAAATGCTAACTAGCTGGTTAGCCGCATAATGCTAACTTGCTAAAACATGCTAACCGGCTAGCCGCCGCTTACAATCAAATCTGCAACTACAGAAGCAAAATAAAACGCACTTTACAGCGCTATACTGAAGAAAACTGCACACTTTTGTTACAGCGCCGAACTGAATATGAATTAATGTTTCTAAACGGCGTTTCCTACCATCATAATAATAGCAAACTTTCTTCTTTGTTCCTTGCGAAGTCAGCGCCATTTTAGCTGCACACACTCGCTGTCTGATAGCGCCGCTCTTTCTGCTCCTCGACTCAGACACAGAGCGGCGGATCTCAACCAATCATATTACAGCTTTCCCGCCTGGGGCGGGACTTCTGTGTGTCTAAGCCAATCAGATCACCACGCTGGTTTATCAATTACTTTAAGCTGCTGCTCGGTCAAACTTCTCCCATGTCTATTGTTGGAGTTTGGCATGTTCTCCGCGCGTCCACGTGGAATTTCGAACCTCCCAAAATAGATAGATAGATAGATAGATAGATAGATAGATAGATAGATCGATATGGATATATACTGTACATACACATATACAGTATAAATACAGTACATATATAAATACATATATATATATATATATATATATATATACATACACATGCACATGCTTGTGCATACAAGTACGTACACACATGGCTACATTAGGACCCTCAGTCTTTAGCTACAGCCAGCCGTCCCTGCCTGGTGGACTTGTAGAGCCTAATGGCTCTGGGTATGAAGGAGCTTCTAAGCCTGTCCGTGGAGCATCTCTGTGACAGCAGCCTGTCACTAAACATGCTCCTCTGTTTAATGACCACTGTATGCAGTGGGTGACTGAAATTGTCCATGATGGAATAGAGTTTACACAGTGTCCTCTTTTCTGCCACTGTTACCAGTGGTTCCAGTTCAATGCCAACCACTGCTCCAGCTCGCCTAATCAGTTTGTACAGTCATGCTTCATCTCTCTTTTTAATGCTGCCACACGCTGCCATGCGTGTTTTCAAAAGTGACTTGTCCAGTGTGCGTTTCTGTCTTGCATCCAGTGTTTCCTGGTGGCAGCGGACCCACCGCGACCCTGGGGGAGATTAACTTTGTTTATCTCATACAGAAGGTAAATCGGCTGCTTTAAATTTACCCAAGATGCGAGGAAGTGAATTGCCCTGCTTGTATTTGTTTGTTTGTTTGTTTATTAGGATTTTAACGTCATGTTTTATACTTACACAGGTTACATTCATGACAGAGACGGTAGTTACTCATTACACAAGGTTCATCAGTTCACACAAGGTTACATCGAACACAGTCCTGGACAATTTAGTATCTCCAATTCACCTCACTTGCATGTCTTTGGACTGTGGGAGGAAGTCGGAGCACCCGGAGGAAACCTAACCCACTACTGCTGGAATCCAGGGTTTGAATCCCATACATACAGGCATGATGGCTGTGCCTGCGGGTAGCTGAGGGCCTGTATTGTCCTTTGGTGTGTTACTGCATTGCGCCCAGTGATTCTGGAGAAACCGGATCCACGGTGAACCGGACTAGGATATAAGTGATAATTAAATGAAATGAAGTATACAAATCCATGCACTGAATCATTTTTTGTAGACATAACTAATCAATATTCCTTAAGATGAAACTGGCTGATCTGTTTTTTAGTCTGTATCAGGTTCCAATAGAGCAATGATGAACGGTGTAACTGATTTACACTGAACGCTGTTATTTAAATACACTGATCTGTGTACGTCTACAGTGCTGTTAATGTTCTACGCCATTGATCAATTTATTTCAACCCTCTGCCGAATAAGCATTAAATGGTCTAGTATTAAGTAAATCTATTTTATATTTACATCCATTTATTATTTTGTATGCTATACCTATAAAACAGATAAAATTTGTGGGTGTACAGTTACTGACTTGTATACTTTGTCCCCTGCTCCCTCATACCCAAGGGACCAGATGATGTTTGGGTGGTGGGCCATTCTCAGCACTGCAATGATACTAACATGGTGGTGTGTGTGTTGTTCTGTTACGAGTGTATCAGGTGCAGCAGTGTTGTTGGGAATTTTAAATGGTTGTAGGTGTACAGTTAGAGCCCAGGGCTATTTTCTTTCTATATTTGTATTTTATAAACATTTAGGTTCACCATGCAAGCAAAGTCTGGTCACTGGGGGGGTCAGTTTTGATTGAGAAATGTAATACAGGGGGTCGACAAAGCTTTGCTAGGAAATGTTCTTCTCATACTCATCTTTATTCATACCTTCATTTTCAAGAATTGCTTCATGCTGATCAGGGTCTTTGTCAGGAAAACAAAACACCAATCCATCACTCACATTTGGGTCTTAGCAGCCAATTTAACTACTGCATTTTTGTGGAATAAGGGTAGAGATAAACAAAATGCCTGAAGAAATCTCACATGGAGAGAATATGCCAAACTCCACACAGGCAGATACAGTAGCAAAAAAGAAAGGGGGTCGAATGTGTAGTTTCTGGAAATCTGGCATTGTATTGTACCCACACTAGCTGTTTAGCCTTCTTAACATCTCACAGTAATGTTAATTAAAATACTGATGTAAACTTAAATATATGAATGTAATGAATAAAGCTTATCATGTCTTACTAATATTCAAGCATAAATTTGAATAAGTCTTCATAAATTCTTTCTTTATTTAAAATACAGATTAGCAATTAGCACGTAGCATTTCAGCTAACCAACACCTGGTGGCGATGTATGCCCATATTCCATGAACACATCGAGGACTAATCGGAAAATGATGTTTACAAGACAGGACGATAAAAAGCTGTTTAAAATAGCAGCATGTTATTCGAGCAAATGGTAACAAGACTGCGAGAATCTGCCAGCATATGAGGATGAACATGAATTTCATGAATACAAATGGCACAGCACTGCAAAAACAACAATCATTTATAAAACAGTGATTTCAGACAGCTAGTCATGAATAAATCTGAACAAATACCCACAATGAAATTTGTATTAGATGCTATTTTGTGAATATTTATACATTAGGTATTGCATATTTATCACACAATGATTTTGAATGGAAGAACACAGACTATTGCATAACGTAAAAACAACATTATAAAACATGAACAAGAAATAAAGAGTTCAAGTTCAAGAGTTGAAGAGAGGCTTTATTGTCATTTTAGCTGTATACAAGTATATATTGACAACATGGACCAGGGTGCAACATAGACAAAAAGTGCAAGACAATACAATATACACAGTATAATAAATACAAAAGACATTTCTAATCTAAAAAAGTAATTAAACGAGACAAGAGTAGTGTTGGGCGTTGATGAACACATTTCATGTTAGCACTAATTGTAGGTGAATGTTTAGAGACCAAAGCTATCTCCTTTCTATATCTATATTTTATTAACATTTAGGTTCACCATGCAAGTATAATCTGGTAACTGGAGTCACTTCTCATTGATAAATGTAATACACGGGGTCAAGCTTTGCTAAGAAATGTTCTTCTCATACTCATATTTATTCATATCCATCATTTTCAGGAATTGCTTCATGCTGATCAGGGTCTGTCAGGAAAACAGAACGCCAATCGAAGAGTAGTGTTGGCCAGTACATGGTACTAAGTAAATGATAGATAGATAGACAGACAGACAGACAGACATACACTTTATTGATCCCAAAGGAAATTAAAGACCCAGTAGCACAATACAACAAATAATTAACAGTCCAAAACAAAACAAAAGCAAACAGAAAAACTACAACTGAGTATTTATTGTATTTTACACTATGCGTGAGGTATAGTTTCAGTGTAAAGATTGAATAGTAATTAAATTATTAAATATTAAAGTGACGTGACAATATTGCACAATGAGGCCAATATAGCCATATATATATATATATATATATATATATATATATATACAGTGTATCACAAAAGTGAGTACACCCCTCACATTTCTGCAGATATTTAAGTATATCTTTTCATGGGACAACACTGACAAAATGACACTTTGACACAATGAAAAGTAGTCTGTGTGCAGCTTATATAACAGTGTAAATTTATTCTTCCCTCAAAATAACTCAATATACAGCCATTAATGTCTAAACCACCGGCAACAAAAGTGAGTACACCCCTAAGAGACTACACCCCTAAATGTCCAAATTGAGCACTGCTTGTCATTTTCCCTCCAAAATATCATGTGATTTGTTAGTGTTACTAGGTCTCAGGTGTGCATAGGGAGCAGGTGTGTTCAATTTAGTAGTACAGCTCTCACACTCTCTCATACTGGTCACTGAAAGTTCCAACATGGCACCTCATGGCAAATAACTCTCTTAGGATCTTAAAAGACGAATTGTTGCGCTACATGAAGATGGCCAAGGCTACAAGAAGATTGCCAACACCCTGAAACTGAGCTGCAGCACAGTGGCCAAGATCATCCAGCGTTTTAAAAGAGCAGGGTCCACTCAGAACAGACCTCGCGTTGGTCGTCCAAAGAAGCTGAGTGCACGTGCTCAGCGTCACATCCAACTGCTGTCTTTGAAAGATAGGCGCAGGAGTGCTGTCAGCATTGCTGCAGAGATTGAAAAGGTGGGGGGTCAGCCTGTCAGTGCTCAGACCATACGCCGCACACTACATCAAATTGGTCTGCATGGCTGTCACCCCAGAAGGAAGCCTCTTCTGAAGTCTCTACACAAGAAAGCCTGCAAACAGTTTGCTGAAGACATGTCAACAAAGGACATGGATTACTGGAACCATGTCCTATGGTCTGATGAGACCAAGATTAATTTGTTTGGTTCAGATGGTCTCAAGCATGTGTGGCGGCAATCAGGTGAGGAGTACAAAGATAAGTGTGTCATGCCTACAGTCAAGCATGGTGGTGGGAATGCCATGGTCTGGGGCTGCATGAATGCAGCAGGTGTTGGGGAGTTACATTTCATTGAGGGACACATGAACTCCAGTATGTACTGTGAAATACTGAAGCAGAGCATGATCCCCTCCCTCCGGAAACTGGGTCGCAGGGCAGTGTTCCAGCATGATAATGACCCCAAACACACCTCTAAGACGACCACTGCTTTATTGAAGAGGCTGAGGGTAAAGGTGATGGACTGGCCAAGCATGTCTCCAGACCTAAACCCAATAGAACATCTTTGGGGCATCCTCAAACGGAAGGTGGAGGAGCGCAAAGTCTCGAATATCCGCCAGCTCCGTGATGTCGTCATGGAGGAGTGGAAAAGCATTCCAGTGGCAACCTGTGAAGCTCTGGTAAACTCCATGCCCAGGAGAGTTAAGGCAGTTCTGGGAAATAATGGTGGCCACACAAAATATTGACACTTCAGGGGTGTACTCACTTTTGTTGCCGGTGGTTTAGACATTAATGGCTGTATATTGAGTTATTTTGAGGGAAGAATAAATTTACACTGTTATATAAGCTGCACACAGACTACTTTTCATTGTGTCAAAGTGTCATTTTGTCAGTGTTGTCCCATGAAAAGATATACTTAAATATCTGCAGAAATGTGAGGGGTGTACTCACTTTTGTGATACACTGTATATATGTATACACATACACACATTCACATATTCAAATACATACACATATACAGTATATACACATGCACATGCATACAAGTACGTACACACATGGCTACATTAGGACCCTCAGTCTTTAGTAAAGGGTTTTTGAATAGAAACATATTCAACCTCCATAAAACCTCAAAAAAATGTTATGACCACAGCTACACAAATTTTTTATTATTTTGCTTTAGTCTTTTACTGCACTGTGGAGCAATTTCAGCTCCTTCAGATCAGACACATTTCAAGGTCTTACCGTAGCATCTCTGTAGGGTTCAGGTTAGGACTTTGGGACACTTCAACACTTCAGGCTTACCCTTACCTCAAGATTTCTTTTTAAACCGAGGTTGGAATTCATTGTTTTTTTAATAAGACGAAGTCGTCCATGTTCTGGTAGAGCAAATCCTCATCACACCATCACACCACCACCAGCATGTTTGAAATATTAGTCAGCGTTTCTTATATTAAACAGTATTTGCTTTTTAAAAAAAATATAATGACAACCTTGTTAACTTGAATATGAGCCCAAAATGCTAGAAAATGATCTAGGTGTTATTTAATAAAGTCTAAGTCTGTCTCTAAAGTTAGAGCTGTCTGAAGGTCATCAGATGTTTTTTTTTCTGGGATCTTTTGACATTTTATAAAGAAGTTTCCTTTCCTTGGAGAAATTTCACATGGCCAGACACTTTTGGGTAGATCTACCTTAAACTACCAGGAGCAAACATACACATTTTATATCAATATCACACATCTTTGACCTTCAGTAGAATCAATTTATGTGGGTAGCAAAGCTAATATAATATAAATAGTAAGCTGTAAGACAATTTCATTGATTTAATTTGAATATTTTTAATGTTTTACAATATTATATATAAATTATTGGACAGAGGTAGCTCAGTGGTTAAGGTACTGGACTAGCAATCGGAAGCTTGCTAATTTAAGCCCCACCACCACCAAGTTGCTGCTTTTTGACCCTTCAACCCCAATCCCTCAATCATTGCTCTCTAATTAGCTACACATCTACATGTGTAATGTAAATTATAGAGAAAAGTGGACAGGGCACTATCACAGTGCAACACAATTTAGAACACCCAATCCACCTTCCAAAACCCACATGAGCAGAACATGCAAGTCCTCACAGGGTTCTCAGAACCCATGTTACTGTGCAGTATCCAATCTCTCTGGTCTTCCACTGTGTCCTCAAATTACCTAAATACCTGATTTCTATGACTTAGATTAATAAATTAATACGTCATACACAGCAACAAATGTCCAAAAACTGGGTTTGAACCTCCTCCTCTTGGACCTCCCTGGTTTCCGGTCTGTAAGGAGTTTGGCACATTTTATCCTGTATTCTTGTGGGTGTCTTTTGTGTACTTTAATTCCATTGCACCTAAATTAAGTGGATTTTTTGCTCTGAAATGCCTTTAGGTGTAAACGAGTGAATAAATGTGGAACGCAAATGTGTGTCCAAATGCCTACATGTAAATACTATATACTATCATTATAGTGCTGTCAAATATTAATATATTGTTATTTATTTAAGAAAACCCAGCTGATTGTTTATGCTGGTTTGTAATGATGTACATAGTGAGTCTACCTATTCCCACCACCCCAAACTGACTGGTCTGGACTTATTTCTGGGATCAATAAAAATGGTAGCATTCGTTTTAAACTTTATAATAAGAATGTCTGCCCTGTGGTGACCTGTCCAGGGTGTTTCCTACCTTTCGCTCAATGAATCAGATCCACCGCGACCCTGACCAGCAATGTTTTACTGGTGATAAAACAGCCAATGAATGATTATTTATTTTGGACTGATTACTTATTGTCAAATATAATGGTATGTTTATATTTATATATTTATTATATATTACTTAGCTTCCCTAGCTCATACAACTAAGACAAAAACACATACAAGCCTTCATTAGGTAACCAACATTTATTTACCATTATCAACTTTACAATAAAACCAGTAACATCTTTCAACATTAGCAAAATAAAGAACAAAATTGGTCCAATTTATTTACAGAGACGAAAAAAGCAGATCAAGGCTCACATTTAACACATAACAATTCTGCTTCTTTTTTTTTTAACTTCAAATGTGTGAACATAGCAAGCTCAAATGTGTGTATCATGTATGTGTATGTGAGTTTCAGCCAAGATA
Source organism: Trichomycterus rosablanca (assembly GCF_030014385.1). Lineage (NCBI taxonomy): Eukaryota > Metazoa > Chordata > Actinopteri > Siluriformes > Trichomycteridae > Trichomycterus > Trichomycterus rosablanca. The sequence continues at coordinate 3,578,218 of NC_085989.1, read as the reverse complement.
AAAATTAAAATGCGCTCTCAAACAAGACAAAGCCTTCTGGATATTTAAAATGGTTCTCTATACACCACAAAATACTTAAATTTGGGTTAAAATGTAGAAAGTTGGCGAGTCTTTTTTCATCTTTTTTTCTATTTTAACAGTCATTACATGTGGTGATATTTATCCGGCACATCTTGCTTTATTATCTCAGCATCTCTGTGGTGGTGGGATTGACAGATGCCGGTTCTTCATTTCATTCTGGTGCTCTTGCTCCTGCTAATCGGTGACGGCCTAAATTCAAGTCCCAGATCTTTGAGCCATTTATAGGGAGGTGAAAGTGGATCTAGTCTGTCGTTTTGTTTCATTGATCTTGAAGAAAGTGGCACGAGGAGTCTCTTTTTCAACATACATGTGTATATATACATATACATATATCCATGTATATATACATATGTATACATATACACATATATATATAAATATATATATAGATTTTTTTTTCTTGAAAAACAGTTCACAACAGTTCCTTGTGATGCACAATTACTCCTTCTGTTCAGACGCTGCAGGCGTCGAGGCAGTCTCCTCTGTAGGTTTTGTGGGCTCAGCGGCAGGAGTGGTGGCAGGAGCTGCCTCCTCCTTGGGGGCAGCGGCCTCCTCGGTTTTGGGTGGAGCCTCCTCGGTTTTGGGGGTCTCAGCAGGAGCAGGAGCTGCGTTCTCCTCCGACTTGGCCTCCTCCTCCTTTTTCTCCTCGGCCGCTCCGTTCTCGGTCGGTTTCTCCTCTTTCTTCTCCTCCTCCTTCACAGCCTCCTCTTTCACCTCGGTGCTTGCCTTCTTGTTTTTCTTCAGTGACAGCCCCTTGAATTTGAATGAATTCTTCAGGGAGAACTTCTTTTTCTTCTTTTTGCCGGTCTCCTTGTCTGCCTCGCCTTCAGGCTTGGTGCCCTCACCCTCGGTGGCTGGAGCTGGCTCAATGGCATCTCCAGATCCCGCTTCGGCATCCTTGGCTGCCTCGGCTGAGCCGTTGGTCTCTGCCAAGTCGCCCTCTGTCTTGACAGACACGTCTCCGTTCGTCTTGACATGTCCGTTCTCCTGGAATAGATCATAAAATACATTTAATCCAACTGGAGACATGTAGGGTATGATGTAGACTTCGAATGTCTCGACACAAAGACGGTCTGGCAGGTTACGCCTTGCAGTACTACGAGTGGTCAGACGGGGGCGAACGTGCCACACGGACCACCGACCGACGCGCCATCAGACGGCGCGTCCAGACAAAGGACTGCGAAAATCGATCGACGATTTTTAACGCGTTTTGTTTCAGATTTTTTTTACTATCTACGGATTAAACTCGCATGTCTAGACATGTCTAGAATGAAATAATGCATTTTTGCCTTTTTAAGAATTTTAAACTACTGGACCACCTGGTGCGTCTGAGCATTAACAGTGGAACAATGGAATTACGCGTATTCAATATAGATATCCACATTTTCAGCATCACTAATATAGAATTTCGTTTGAAAAAAGGACAAAAATACATCCTAAGGAAATCAATCGAACGATTTCTTAATCTCTTGGCAGTGAAAGAGGAATTGCGCGTTTTTGTGCGTCTGGAGCGCACTCACGTCGAATGACGAAATTCTTATAATTAATATAAGATATCATATATGTGTGTATATTCCAATCATCCATGATATGTTCATAAGTCATAATTTAGAGGGTTTTTTTTAAAAAGAAAAATTCAATCGCGATCAAAAATCGTGCAACAAGAGACCGAGCAAGTGCGCATATCCAAAAAACGCATCGATTTACGCATCGAAAAACGGACTTTAAATAATAATTTTATTGAAATCTAGTTTTTAAAACCAGATTTAATTGTTTCCACTAATCTAAGCGCACACAGCAAACACAAGGCAGGCGCTCCTGGCACTGATCTGGGTGGGTGTGTCGGGTACCGGATGCCCACCTGTCCGTTAGTCTTGGCAGCAGCCGGGTCGGCGGATGCATCAGCGGCGGCTTTTCCCTCGGCGGTCACTCCTCCCTTAGATGCCTGGGATCCCATCCTGCTCTTCTTTTGGGTGTTTTTAGTTGAAATTCAACAAAAAAAAGCCTCAATTAGGCAAAATGCAAGTAAATCCACCAACAGGCGTCGAGTGAATCCAAAATCAGCGCGACCAGGCTGGGTTTGTTTTTCCTGTAATAAAATGCAGAGCTACTCTAGTAATAATAACACAGGAGGAGTTCACAGCTCCGCTCCGTCCGTCGCTACTACTAAACCAATACTAGTTCAACTGCGCTTGAAGATAACACTGGCTCCACCCAGGGGTGTGGCACAGATTCGACAGCCAATCAAAACGAAGAACCTCCCTTCTGTGGGTCCAGCCTACGTGGTCAATATGAAAGCGGGGAAAACCATGGAGGTGAAGTGATTGGTGATGGACCTGTTGAACCGCTGAAAATAAAAATCAACTAATTGTGGAAATTCAGAATATGAGCTGAATAGTCATAATGCATAAAGAAAGTGTTCATCATCCAAACTATCCAAACAAGTCAGCTACAAAACTAGCCTGTGACCAAACAGATTTGGCTTAATAAATGGTCAAAAAATACACAGAATCAGCACATTAATACAAATGAATAAATAAAAGACTACAAATGCGACACAAGAAAATAAAATGCTTTTAGAATCAATAAACTATCTGATTATTTAAAATATAACAATGATTACATAGATTACATTATAGGTGAATGCATGAATACAGTAAATAAATGTAAATTCTGTTAATATGATTCCAATGATAAGAAATATATAAAATAATCTGTTTACTATTAGAACCATATCAAATAAAAAGTGGAGAAAACTATTGCGAGGCACTAGGGTGCTGGGTGGGGCTGCTAAAGATTAGGGTGTCTCTTGTGTTTTTAGAACAAAATACATGGAACAACTTCATTTTGATCAGGGTCGCAGGGTATACCCTACCAGAGGCCAGGTTTAAACCCAGGTCCTTATAAACCACGTTGCCGTTTGGCACCAACACTACCCGCTGCACCACTGTGCCACTAAAAATAAATCATGTTTTTAGATATATTATATTCTATGACACATAAAAACCCTTTTCTGATCAGGGTCCAGTTTTACCTGGAATCATGAGATGCAGGGCAGGAATGCACACACGACCTGGTGCCACCTGGGCATCCAGTTCACCTTCTGCATGATTTGAGAGATTTAAGAATGCAAAACTTTTAATATAGACATATACATTTACGGCATTTATCAGACGCTTTTATCCAAAGCAACTTACAGTACTGTGATAGTTGAAGGTTTGGGGCCTTGCTCAGGGGCCCAACAGTGGCAACCTGGCAGTGGTGGGGCTTGAACCAGCGACCTATCAATTACTAGTCCGGTACCTTCATTCTATAAATTTTCACTGACCGCTTTATCCTGATCAGGATATGCAGCAAATATGCAAATAATCACCTGAATGTCTCACAATATTAGCTGTGGACAAATAAGACAAAAGTTAAATGTGAAGTATGGTGGAGGGAGTTTGCTGCAATTTGCCCACTGATTCTGAGGAAACTGGACCCACCGCAACCTTGACCAACATAAAGTGGTGGTAACAAACATGAAAATGAAATGAAATTAATGAACGAATATCGAATATAACATGTAAAATATAGCATGTCAGTTGGAATCAGTTATTGATATAAATAAATACGTTTTTACTAAAAGCTTTACCATGATCAGGGTTGCGGTGGGTCAGGCACTACCTGAAATCATTGGACGCCAGGCGGTAATACACCCTCGACAAGGCGGCATTTTGTTACAAGTCAACACACAAGTTATTATGAAGTGTTTCCAGGTGGTACAGGACCCTCAGTGACCCTAACCAGGCTAATAAAAATAAGTAAATAAATAAATAAATCATTTCCGAACTGGTGACTTATAATCATCATGTCATTCAAACCTACAGAAAGTGAAGAGAATTGATTTTTATACATCTATTGTGAGCCTGGTTGATGGTGGCACGGTAGAGTGGGTGCTGCACAGCGATGCGGTCCTGGAAACTTGGGTTTGATCCATGTTTCTGGTTACAGTGTGCTGGTAGTTTGGTATGTTCTACATGTATCTGAAAACATAAGAAGCTTGATTAGCTGCTCTGAATTGCCCCGAGATGTGAATGATTGAATGAATTACCATGACTGTATAAGCAGCTCATGCTCAGTGTTTTTGGGCAGCGCTGAACCCAGCACGACCCTGACCAGGATGAATCTGTGTATGTTAATCAAGATTGTAACGTTATGCTTGGGTATCTTACCCTCATGCTTTCTTTCTTTCTTTCTTTTTTTGTTGCCAAATGACAAACTCTGTACTGTGTAAATGATTGAGGAATGCAGGGCACCTCATTACTGACTTGCCAGATCCTCAGAATAAATAAAATGCATTATTTGTGTCAGACAGATGAGAAAACGTCATGAATAAGCCCGTATATTTAAACAGGCTCTGCTTTTTCCACACACAGTTGGAGAGTAAAGTCGTGGAGACTTACAGTGCTCAGAGCTTTTGTCATGTGCTTTATTTCCATGATGACTGGACTGGTCTGGACACACCAGCTCATTCTGTACTCTTCACACTGGCCTTTCTTCCCAAATCAGCTGGTGTGAAAGCCCTCATTGTGGGGAGATGAGTGGAGACTCGGGGTGAATTCAGACGGCCGTGATAGGCCACAGAGGAGCCTGCATTTCACACGTTGCTCTTTAACAGAGATGCGGCCTCATTGTTTCGGTGTTTAATGTCCCCGCGGAGAGGCTTATCACAGAGGAGATAAGTGCGCCGGGCTTGAGAGGGCTGACCCGGGGCATGAATGTGAATGAGAGTGTTGATGGGCCTGTGACGGGACGGAGGAGTTGAGAACTGTTATCACACACCTTTCCCCTATCGTGAGTGTATGGATCACAGTGGGGGGCGAGGCACTAGGGTGCTGGGTGTGGCTGCTAAATATTCGGGTGTCTCTCACGTTTTTAGAACAATATACAGTACATGGAGCAACTTTATTCTGTTCAGGGTTGCAGTGGTATACCTTACTTATCTGCTCAGACCGGAGGCAAGGTTAAAACCCAGGTCCTTATGAACCACGTTGCCGTGTGGCACCAACACTACCCGCTGCACCACTGTGCCACTAAAAATAAATCATGTTTTCGTGTATATTATGTTCTATGACACACAAAAACCCTTTTCTGATCAGGGGTCCATCTGAAAACCTGGGCATCCAGTCCACCTTCTGCATGATTTGAGAGACAGACATATACATTTACATTTTCAGCATCTAGCAGACGCTTTTGTCCCTACAGTACTGTGATAGTATATATTGTCTAAGCAATTGAGGGTTAAGGGCCTTGCTCAAGGACCCAACAGTGGCAACTTGACGGGGATTTGAACCAGCAACCTTTTGATTACTAGTCTGGTACCCTAACCGCTAAGCTGCAACTGCTGCCCTCCAACTGATATGGGAGTTAAACCCAATATTCATTCTATTAATTTTTACTGGCCCCTTTATCCTGGTCAGGGTCAAGGTGCAGCTGGCGTGCTATCTGGAAACACTAGCCATAAGGCAGGAATTCGCTTTACCAAAGTTCACTTACTCACTCAGTACACCTTCTGCATGTTTTGGGTTTTATTAGAAGATTTAAAAAAGTACCAGAGGAAAAACCAACAATACGTAGGGCGAACATGCCAAAACTCCTCCCACACAGTAAAAGGCAGTGGTTTGAACCCAGGCCCATCTGTGCTACAGTGCTCAGTTCTGCCTAATATATTAATATTAGGCAGAGCTGGTAAAGTAGGTGCCTCGCAGCAGCAGAGTTCTGAGGACCTGGGTTCGATCCTTGCCCTCAGCCAGTCTTCCCTATATTTGCTTGGGTTTCTGTTCAAAGTAAAACATACAGAAGGTGGATTGGTCTTGGATTGGTACATGTGAGTTGCACTTTTGTGAAAATAAATGTTGGAAACATGCTTGGTATTATGTTTGTACTAATGTGTGTGTGTGTGTGTGTGTGTGTGTGTGTGTGTGTGTGTGTGTGTATGTGTGTGTGGTCAGCTCTTATTATAGAAAGTAAACTTTTTTAACCTTTCCTCTTTCAGCTCAGCCGGGCTGGTTAGGGAAGTGCAAGGCGAGAGTTTTTTTCATTGCTCAAGACAGACAGAGTTGAAGTGAAGTTTGCCCTGGATTTCGAGAAGAGTGCAGCGAGAGGACAAACGTATGAGACGAGTATTCCACGCTCTCTTTTTTACACTTCGGAGCATCTCACATGTTTGGCCCCTGTCTCGTCACGGCTTCGGGGCACCGAACTGGTTTCAGCGATGTTCGACATGGGCCATCTTATCTCGGGCTCTTTTTTTTTCTTCCTCACCAAACTCAATGGCTCTTTTTGTCTTGTTGCCCAGATTTCATGCCTGAATACAGAGTGAGATTTATATCCTGAAAAGACTCTATTGTTCTCCTTTCAGAAAGCCAGCTGATGAGAATCACAAGTCGGGGTGAGGGGAGGCCGGGGGTGGGGTGGGATGGTGTGAACGAGTCGTCAGGGGAATCATCCACGTCGAATGGCTCACTATGAATTAAATATTCAACATTAAAAATTCAGAAGGAGGCCAGTTTTTTATACAGTGGTGTGGAAAAGTAACCGCCCCTTCAGCCCTGTCGTTGTGGATTTGACTAAACTGGATTTTTCTTGAACAGAATTTGAATGAAGGTGTGTTTTGCAAACCAGATTATCATTCACATCAGGGGATAAACTTATCCAGCATTCATGTCAGCCTTAATTGCCCCCAGTAACTGTAACTGTGATTCACATTTACATGTATCACACCAGCAGATGCTTTTATCCAAGCAATTGGGGCTTAAGGACCTTGCCTTGGGGACCTAGGTGGCATATTAACAGTGGTGGGGCTTAAAGATATGACCTTCTGTTCAATAGTCCAGTTTAACTTTAACTGCTGAACTAACGCTGCCCACAACCTACAAGTTTCAACCACAAAGCCAGTGAATTAAGTTAGGATAGTTTGTTTGGACCAAAAAGGAAACAGAACAGAACAGTGGTCTCTGGCTTTGGTCAAGAAGAAAGTCCAAACTATCCACATTCCCCCTTCTTTACTTTCAAATTGACTCCACCTAAGAAACAGTGTTTTTCTGCTAAGGCTGTAATCCGTCTGGATGATCAGATGCAGTCCAAAAATCCAACCAGCCAACCAAACAACTAACCAACCAATCAACCGACCAACTAACCAATCAACCAACCAGCCAAGCAAACAACCAATCAGCCAAGCAAACAACCAATCAGCCAACCAAACAACCAACCAGCCAAGCAAACAACTAATCAGCCAACCAGCCAAGCAAACAACCAATCAACCAACCAACCAGCCAAGCAAACAACCAATCAACCAACTAATCAGCCAACCAGCCAAGCAAACAACCAATCAACCAACCAACTAACCAGCCAAGCAAACAACTAATCAGCAAAGCAAACAACCAATCAGCCAACTAATCAGCCAACCAGCCAACCATCCAACCAACCAGCCAAGCAAACAACCAATCAGCCAACAAGCCAGGCAAACAACCATTCAAACGACCAACCAACCAACCAGTCAACCAAACAACCAGCCAAAAAATTTACTCACCAACCAACCAACCAACCAGCCGACCAATCAATCAAAAGCTCCTACAAAACTGGCCCGCCATAATTCATCAGCTGTAGGCATCAGTGTCCTCAGTCAAGCAAGCTCACTTTGACATAAGCTTAGAGGCTTGACTGAATTCTGTTGCTGATCGTGACCACAGAATAGAAGAGGGTTTTGTGTAAGGTGGAGTTCAGGTGGGCAACCTTGGTAAAACGTTTACTGTTCCATTTACTGTATGTTTTAATAGGTCAGGTTCATAAAATCCAAATTATTGAAAGTGTTTTTTTTATTGAAAGACAAAGAAGTATGTGTTTATTCAATTACAAAATTGTTTAATTTTAAAGCCATGACACACACATGTAGGCTCTTTACAAGCCTTTAACTTCAACTGTGTGTATTTTCGGGAAACAAAAAACCCAAAACAAACCCTAATTTAACTAATTGTATTGCAAAATAGGTACACAGTTATAGTGCCCAGCTCTGGGCTGAATCCTGTCTCGTTTGAACTGTCATTGATCCATGAGGAAAGCTAAGAAGCTCAGCATGTGTCTACAGCAGCGTGAGCATATGGCACGAGGATCCAGAAGACAGATGTCCAAGATGCCCAGAGACAAAAGATGAAAAAATCTTGACTTTTGCTTTGAGCTTTAGTGCGGGGGTAATAAGGTCAAAGCCTGGGTACCTATTGCGTGCCTCACACTGGGACCAACTGGCATGAAGCGAGTCCACTTACCATCATGAGCTCAGTTCTGATAGTGGTGTTTGCCATTCTTCTGGTGAATTAACATTTAATATGATTTAATAACCTGATTCCAAAATGATAAGATGGTGGCACCACAATATATATATATGACTGCACACACACACCTAATGCAATATATAACTGTTAACTAGATAGATAGACAAACAGACAGACAGATATAAAGCTAGATATATAGATAGATAGATAAACAGATGGATAGACAGACAGACAGACAGACAGACAGACAGATAAATATACAGATAGATTAGATAGATAGATAGATAGATAGATAGATAGATAGATAGATAGATAGATAGATAGATAGATAGATAGATAGATAGATAGATAGATAGCTGGATAGATAGATAGATAGAGACATACAGATGGACAAATAGATAGATGATAGATAGACAGACAGACAGAAAAACAGATAGATAGATGAATGGACAGACAGACAGACATATAGATAGACGGATGGGTAGATAGATAAATAGATAGATAGATAGATAGATAGATAGATAGATAGATAGATAGATAGATAGACAGACAGACAGATTGATAGACAGACAGACAGATTATACAGATAGACAGACAGACAGATAGCTATACAGATAGACAGACAGACAGACAGACAGACAGACAGACAGATAGATAGATAGACAGATTGATAGACAGACAGATTATACAGATAGACAGATAGACAGACAGACAGATAGATATACAGATAGATAGATAGATAGATAGATAGATAGATAGATAGATAGACAGACAGACAGACAGACAGACAGACAGACAGACAGATAGATAGATAGACAGACAGACAGACAGACAGACAGACAGACAGATAGATAGATAGATACTTTATTAATCCTGAAGGAAATATGTTACTTAATGCCTCGTGTTTCTTGTAAAACATGCAATCAGACTGAAAGTATTCATTCATTTTGGTGAGAGTCATATTGGGTCAAAGATTCTGGGCAAATACCCAGTGGTTTGACTAACAGTCATTACACACTTACTCATCCTCTTAATCACGCCAAGCAGAACTTTAGAGTGGCCTGTCCATGCCAGTTTAGCTCCAAAACAATCATTCACCTGAAAATAAACAGTGAATGAAATGTTTAAAATGAAGGAAATGTATTATTATTATCATTGTTATTATTATTATTGTTATTGTGTTAACATCTGCAACTGTCCTGTATTTTTTTGTGTCTCAATGACAGGAACTTCCTTTTAAAAAACACGTTGAATTTCAGGTCTTTCATAAGCTGTGGGGTTTCTGAAAATACGACAAACAAAAATATACGACAACAAGACAGCAGACGACAGCATTTGTATGTCTTGGCACTGATATTGGTCAAGAAAGTTTCAGTTAATGTTCCAGCTCAGTGGGGCTGAGGTCAGGACACTTTACTTTCTTTTTTCTTTATAAAGCTTTGCTTTGTGCACAGGAACAGGGAAGGGCCTTCCCTAAACTCTTGCTGTAAAGTTGAAAGTATAGTTTTATGTAATTGATTTATTTCACCTGTTAGCAACTGTTGTGGCTGAAACACAAATAACACATATTCAATAATTAAAAGGGGCGTCCCAATACTTTTGTCCATATAGTTTGTATATACTATAACATTGTTAATGTATCTGTAATAAACACATAAAATAAAGACACTGCTATAATGGATTTTATAACGATGCAGCAAATCATTTCACACTTGTCTATATTCTATCGATTCAAAACAACACCAAGCTTTTTTAGGTGAGCTGGTAATATTCTTAAACCGATTTGCCCCGACAAACCATCCAAACGTGGCACGTCACTCGCAGATCGATGTCGAATCCGCTGATTTACATCACACCAGATCTTTTCACATGCCACCACACTAGGCAGTCGATTTACACTGATGACGTGAGGTGGAATTCACCTGTGATCCCCAGATGATTCCTCCTCCTGAACACGCTGAGAAGTGTCAGGTGTTTTCTTCAGAGAGGATTCTACTGAAAATTCCAAACTCAAAGGTCATTAACCAGGCATTCGCATTAATGTTTGGCTTTATTTCAGGTTGTGTTATTTTGACGTCCAGTGTGGCTTTCACTTTTGGTTTGTGATTTGTAACTTCCCCTTTTGCCCCCCCCCCCCCCCCCCCCCCCCCCCTGACGTTTCTCCACTGCAGGCTGTATCGGGGGAATTCCATGAGGAATTCTACCGGGATTCCAGTTAACTGGGTGTTTCATAACCTCAGAAAACATGTACAGGAAACATGTACAGGAAATAGATATGATGTTACCATTATTAGGTAACCACACATACCCACCTACATTATGAAGAGGTGAGTGTAGAAAGCGAAGTAAATTGATTATTTTAATGTATAAACAGTAGGTAAATATACAAAAACATGAATAGATGTACAGAGGTTAAAACTAATGAGCCAAAACATTAGAACCACCCTTAAATGTGCCTGGCAAAATCTATTTAGTACATTTGTGCATAAGAGCTTCAGGGATTTATTAAGCTGGGTGCTGACAGTAGTTAAACCTAGATCACATGTTGAATGCAGTCAATGTAATTAAAATACAGACTTAAATAGCTTCGTTATGGCCAGATTACTGGGTTGAATATCTCCGAAACAGCAAGTGATTCTCTCGGGCTGCCGTAGCGAGTACCCACTTAACAAACTGCCAAAAGCTTGTTGGGTGACCAAGACTCATAATGCAAAAACGATGCCATGATGATGAGGACATAACAGCTATGGTGTCTGTTATGAACCAACAGAAGAGCCAGACAATTTTAATACTGGTGAAATGGTAATGTAATGGTAATGTTCTATATATGTTATATATGTTATAAATATATATGTAGATATAGATAGATAGATAGATAGATAGATAGATAGATAGATAGATAGATAGATAGATAGATAGATAGATAGATAGATAGATAGACAATGGATGGATGGATGGATGGATGGATGGATGGATGGATGGATGGATGGATGGATGGATGGATGGATGGATGGATGGATGGATAGATAGATAGATAGATAGATAGATAGATAGACAATGGATGGATGGATGGATGGATGGATGGATGGATGGATGGATGGATGGATAGATAGATAGATAGATAGATAGATAGATAGATAGATAGATAGATAGATAGACAATGGATGGATGGATGGATGGATGGATGGATGGATGGATGGATGGATGGATGGATAGATAGATAGATAGATAGATAGATAGATAGACAGACAATGGATGGATGGATGGATGGATGGATGGATGGATGAATGAATAGATGGATGGGTGGATAGATAGATGGATTAGATACCCAAGTATTATTGTACAACACTATGTAGTTAAAAATAAAATAAAGAAACGCAGAATGTAATATAATAACTATTAAAAAGTGTAATTTGCAGTAAATATAAACAGATGTGCAATGTACAATACTATGTAGATGAATAACTAGGATGAAGATTTGCACACATTTAAAATTACAGCCTGGAAGGACATAGATTGGATCCTGACCCTTCACCAATTAGTATGAACTTGGGGTGCAGTGCAAGTGGGCTGCACTTCACAGAGCGCAGACCTAAACCCCATTAAACACCTTCAGAATAAATTAAATTGTTAATTAAGAGCCTACTGTCTTGTTCAACATTTATTCCTAACCTCAGTATTGTTTTTGGCCACAGATACAGTCCAGAATCTTGGAGAGAGCCTTACCGGAGTAGTACAGACTGTTATAGCCACAAAGAAAGGTCAGCTCCATATTCATGTCTGTGGTTTTGGAATGTGCCACATACATTTGGATGTAGAGTATATTTGGTAAGTCTTGATGCATGAGTATATGTGTAGGAAGTGGGGTGGTGTATTAATTATTATGAAAAACAAGAGGTCAGTTTATTTGCCGAACTCTCATCCTGCTGACCAGTAATGAGCAGAATGACGATCATGCCATCTGATCATCAAGACTATGCCATCTCTGTTACACACTTAAACATGCTTTGTTTACCACAAGAATAGTGTAAATGTAATTAGGATGGGCACAATACACTTTATGGTCAAAACTATCTGGACAGCTGACCATGAGCTTGTTGGGCGTACCAGTTTATAAACAAATGCTATTAAAACAGAGTGACCTCTGTAAGTAGTGTTGTTGCCTCATAGCTACAAGGGCCTTGGTCAAATTCCTTAGTCATGCATGTTCACTCTGTGTCCTGGTTTCCTCCGGGTGCTCCGGTTTCCTCCCACAAGTCCAAAGACGTGCAATCAGGTTAATTGAAACTACTAGAAACTGCCCTAAGTGTGGGTGTGTGTGTGAATGTGTGTGGGTTTCCTACCTTTTACCCATTGAATCAGACCCACCGTGACCCTGACAGGATAAATCAATGGTAAAACAGACCATGAATGAATAAATGAATGTGTTGGAATGTTACATTTACCCTAATTATTTAATAATAATGCAAGCTGTTGGCATCACCACGATGACCATTTATTCTTAGCTGGTATTCTCATTCCAAGTAGTTCTGTGCGTAGTAGTACATAATAGAAGATTTGGGATGGGGGGGGGGGGGGGGGGGGTAGAAGTGCCAAACGTGCTCACATGTATGAAAGGATGAAAGGAGAAGCGATTATTTTTACCCTCAGCGTGGGCAGCGCAGCTTCTCCACATGCACACACAGGCTGAAACGCAGTCGCTCATCTCCGCGTGAGGAAGCGAGAGCCATCTTAGGAAACACATCCTCATCCGAAAATCTGCCCCCTGTGTGTGTGAGAAGAAATGTATGTGTTCAAACAGGCTAATGAAAGGTTACTGGTCAGTGTTAAGCTACAGGAATTTACTGTGGTACTGTTATAGGCTCACGTTTATTGGTTTTTGATTGGGTCCCGCTCTAGTTACTAACACCTAAAGATAATTTAAAGCAGCCAGTTCAGTTCTGAATGCTTTTGGGGGGAAATATGGACAACCAGGAGGACCAGGACGAATCCCTGATTAGGAGGATACATTACAAAGCAAAACATGCACATTTTACTCACCCAATCTTTCTTTGGGTACTGGAGCCTATCCCAGCTTTTCAATGGGCGCAAGGCACACAGTAACACCCTGGATGGGGCGCCAGTCCATCGCAGGGCAGACACACACATACACACACAAGGACAATTCAGTGTCTCCAATTAACCTGACTGCATGTTTTTGGACTATGGGAGGAAACCAAAGCTCCCGGAGCAAACCCATGCAGACACTGGGTCCTGGATCGAACCCAGGACCTTCTTGCTGTGAGGCGACAGTGCTACCCATCAAGCCACCGTGCCGTCCAATTAAAAAGCAGCCAGTCTATATTCTTCATGTTCTGTAGGATAAGAGATTTATTTATTAGGATTTTAACGTCATGTTTCACACACTTTGATTACATTCGTGACAGGACATTTACTGGTTACACAAGATTCATCCAGTCTTTAATGTCTAATCTCCAATTCACCTCACTTGCACGTCTTTGGACTGTGGGAGGAAACCGGAGCTCCTGGAGGAAACCCACACAGACACAGGGAGAACATACAAACTTAACACAAAAAGTACCCGGACCACTCCACCTGGGAATCGAACCCAGGACCCTCTTGCTGTGAGGCGACAGTGCTACCCACTGAGCCATAGTGCCACCCATTAAGGGGTGAACGGAATCGGCAGGGTAAACATGCAATACGCCGCACAGACAGTGACCCAAGGAGAGGATTTAGCCTTTGGTTCAGGCATCCTGTCCTGCATCCACTTTATTAGCTGCGATGATTATATATAATCCTGTTCTGTTCATGAATAACACGTTATATGGAATTGAAATCTAAACGGTGACTCTGATAGGCGGTGGGTATCCCAGCACGGTGCGAGGTAATGCTGGCGTTTGATGGATGTTACATCCACGTGAGGTTTGTAGGAGGGCGATATATTTAGAGAGCGAGAGCGTACAGAGGGAGGGAGAAATGGACGGTGATGCTGATGAATGGGATGATGTACCACTGACCCACTAATGCAGCCGCTGCGCTGCCACTGGGCTGCGGTGCCCTACTGAACCCGTCCTCCGGCTTTCTAATGCAGGCACAACAACGTCCCGTCGTGAGCGGGTTTGTAGACGGTACGAGTGCATCCTCAGCCTGTACAGATAAATTAGGAATGTTGTTTATTTACATTTATATGTTGGTGATTGTGGGCGAGTGTTGAATTCTGGTAGTATTTTGTGCTAGACTGTAAAGCATTTAGGTTCTTATATTTTAAGGCTCTCGGTTGGCAACAGGTGACGTCGCTGATGATTATGACTCATGCACAACACACAGGTTGAATCTTAGTGTGGGTATTGTGCCGTCTGCAAACACTGGGCACAAGGCAGGAATGCAGGTCTCACACACTCACTCACACGTAGGGGTCAATCTGAGGAAGCAAATATATCTACATTTATTTACATCTTTAGCATTTAGCAGAAGCTTTTATCCAAAGCGACTTATAGTACTGTGACAGTGTACAGTCTAAGCAATTGAGGGTTAAGGGCCTTGCTCAAGGGACCAACAGTAACAACCTGGCAGTGGTAGGGCTTGCACCAATGAATTTTTGATTACTAGTCCAGTACCTTAACAACTGCCCTACAGAGGGATAAAGGTCTTGACTCCATGACAGAACCAGGATTTGAACCTGCAACCTACACTACGTATATTGCCAAAAGCCATCCAAATAATTGAATTCAGGTGTTCCAATCACTTCCATGGCCACAGGTGTATAAAACCAAGCACCTAGGCATGCAGACTGCTTCTACACACATTAGTGAAAGAATGGGTCGCTCTCAGGAGCTCAGAGAACTCCAGCGTGGTACCGTGATGCCACCTGTGCAACAAGTCCAGCTGTGAAATTTCCTCACTACTAAATATTCTACAGTCAACCGTCAGTGGTATTATAACAAAGTGGAAGTGATTGGGAACAACAGCAACTCAGCCACCAAGTGGTCGGCTACGTAAATGACAGGGCGGGGTCAGCGGATGCTGAGGCGCATAGTGCACAGAGGTCACCAACTTTCTGCAGAGTCCATCGCTACAGACCTCCAAACTTCATGTGGCCTTCAGATTAGCTTAAGAACAGAGTGTAGAGAGCTTCATGGAATGGGTTTCCATGGCCGAGCAGCTGCATCCAAGCCATATAACACCAAGCGCAATGCAAAGCGTCGGATGCAGTGGTGTAAAGCACACCGCTACTGGACTCTAGAGCAGTGGAGACGTGTTCCCTGAAGTGACGAATCATGCTTCTCCGTCTGGCGATCCGATGGACAAGTCTGGGTTTGGCGGTTGCCAGGTGAACGGTACTTGTCTGACTGCATTGTGCCGAGTGTAAAGTTTGGTGGAGGGGGGATTATGGTGTGGGGTCGTTTCTCAGGAGTCGGGCTCGGCCACTTAGTTCCAGTGAAAGGAACTCTTAATGCTTCAGCATACCAAGAGATTTTGAGCAATTTTATGCTCGCAACTTTGTGGGAACAGTTTGGGGATGGCCCCTTCCTGTTCCAACATATAGTGTATATTTGTTTTATAGCCCAAAGCTCTACCCACTAAGCTACTACAAATCCATGATCCCTAATTCAGGGTAAAAGGAATTCAGAGCACCCTGAGAAAACCCGTCGGGATCAAACATGAGGATCAAACCCAGATTGCAAGGAACCATGATGTTGGTGGCGGCACCCAATTTAAAAATGATACCCTAGTTCACTACTGCTGAGATCTGAGGATTCAGGGTTTGAATCTCAGTGGTGCTATCGGCCAGTTGGGCGTCTGCATGGACATCAATATCTGTGTCTGAAAGGTGGTTGGCCAAAACAACCCAGCCAGTGCGCTCTCAGTGCCGATCTTTGATTGATCGATTACTTGTTGGTAGTTTTATATTAAAACAACATGGAACAGCGGTCTCTCGCCAAGGTGGAAAAGAAACCTCAATCTGTAACCTTATTTTAATCAGAAATTTTTATGTAACACCAGTGACTGTCCACAGTCAGGCAAGCTTTACATCACTGTGAGAATAGAGGTTGCTTTGCACAAGAATGAAGCCCCTGCTTCAGCTTATTGTCCACATGATCAGCAACAAATCTCCTCTACACCTAAGCCGACTTAAAGCTCATTTGACTGTTAACAGCGTCATCCAACAATTCAGATGCGTTTTATTGATCGCAGATCATTTCCATCATTTGCTTCTTTATCAGAAATAACAGGAACACACACGGCTAGCAATAATTCTACATTTTTTTAGGAGTTCTGGTGCAAAACAACTTCACTCTTGCTGCTAGTCGGTAAGCAGCACAGACTCCTTCCACCAGGAGCACAAAGAGACAAAATGGAGGGGCGCGGGCGAGACAAGACTGCCATGTAAATGATGGAGAAGGACTTCTTTAGACCGCTAGTCTGATAAGCCGACTGTGCTAAAGCTAACGAGCGCTGGGCTTTCTGTGGAGGAAGATAAGCTCACTTCTTGTTGACCGAGGCGAAATCTAATTAATGGAGAACGGTCAGAGCTGGAACCTTTCGACTCTCTCTCTCTCTCTCTCTCTCTCTCTCTCTGTGTGTGTGTGTGTGTGTGAGGCGTCTGAAGCAGATTTTGGGGTGGGGTGCTGCTGGGTATCTCTTGCCAGAAACAGCACTGCGATGCACCTTCATCTTTTTATTCACTACATCTAAAAGATGGTATCGCATCTCCGTCTCTCTCCACCTCCATCTTTTCACTCCCCTCTCAGTAATGGTTTCCACTGTAGTCGTTTCTGTATTGTTTTTCTTCTCCCAGCACCTCTTTTAATCGAGCGTACCCGCTCTTGCTGACGAGGCGTCTTTGCATCACCCCCTTTCTTTCTTTCTGATGTGCAGAATTCCACAGTGGAGTTATTCGACCCCCGAGGTGTGAAGCACTTCTGATCGCGCTCATTAAATCCTTCTTTTGCATCACTCAAAGAACCGCGACCGGGCAGCACAGGGGCGGGAGCGGGAGCCATTATGAGCTCTATTGTGGGGGTAAAGACTCCGTCAGTTGCTCTCTCCCCCTCGGCGTGAACCGTAGCCGAAGTAGGTCAGCGTCCAAAATCTGGTGAAGACGATGCTACACGGCGGGGTTTAAACATGGGGTGCTAGGGGGTGCGACCGGCTATTTCACCCTGCTTCTTTTACTTCATAAAGACTTAAAGAGTACGTCCAACCAAAACGTATTCACACACTCATATGAACGTTTGTGGCTAAGGATAATTTAAGCCAAAAAAATTGTCCACTATTGTAGCTTAGTTAGCAATGTAGCCATGGCAGTGTAAAGCTTGCTCAGCTGTGGACAATGTCCCCCAGCTTGGGTTTCTTTCTGACATTGCCTTTGACGACTGTTTCATGAACTGTTTATTGACTGTTTATGTTGTGGCCTAGTGGTTAAGGTACTGGACTAGTAATCAGAAGGTTACTGGCTCAAGCCCCACCACTGCCAGGTCGCTGCTGTTGGACCCTTGAGCAAGACCCTTAACCCTCAATGGCTCAGAGTGTATACTATCACAGTACTGTAAGTTGCTTTGGATGAAGGCATCTGCTAAATGCTGAAAATGTAAATGAACATGACCGTTTAGGGCGGTGGGTACTAGCCTAATAATTCAAAGGTTGCTGGTTCAAGCACCACCTGCTAAGTTGCCAATGTTGGACCTCTGAGTCAGACCGTTAACCTTCAGTTGGTTGAATTGTATTTAGTGATTGGAAAATGAATTATATGGTCTAATCATTTAGTCTCTGGGAAGTGGAAGGAAACTGGAAGTAGAAAAAACCCGTGCAAAATGGAGAGAATATGATTGGAACCCAGGTCCCAAGGTTGCTGTGTGGCACCCACTCTACTAGGTGTGCCACAATGCCACCCTACCCAGTCTTTAACTAAACCAGCCAAGATAAGATTCCAATTTGTGCATGTTTTTGGAGGTGGAAGATAATGTGAGTATCTGTAGGAAACCCATGTGAAAATACCCTCACATGCATTGATGCATTGAAGTAAGGTTTGAACCCAGGTCTTGAGGTTGCCGTGCAGCACCACTCTACCAGCTGTACATGCCACTGCTTTGCTTCCAATAATACACCATCCACACCATGCAGGGCAGCACACACCTAAAGGCAAATCAGATCAGCCAGTATTCACCTTTCATATTTAGGGAGGTGGAAGGAAGCCGGAGTATCCAGAGGAAAACCACGTACAGCAAGGTTACAGTGATCTGTGCCTCAGAGTCGCCCTCACCACGTTTATGTTTTGCTTAAACTCGCCGCTTCTGCTTCGCTTCCTATCGGTCCGTCACTAAAATAGTAAGTGAAGAGGAAGTGGTTCTGTCTTTGTTGGCTCAGGAGGAATCAGAACTGCAGGAGGCTGTCACAACACGGCTCTAGTTTCATCACACTTGTGCCGCTGTAATATTTTCGGGCCACAAAGCGACCACATAGTGACACGGGCTGAAAAATCCGGTCAGTTTAGAGAGCGTGAAATCAAACAGCGTCAGTCGATAACCCTATTAGCGTATTAGCGGCGGTTAGCAGCGCTGCAGCGGATCACTCGTTACTACATTACCGGATTTAATTATCTCGATGGCCGAATGCATGTTTTCATGTCAACCTGACTCGTCTGATGTGTCTGAGCTCGACACTTCATCGCGATGGCAGCTCAGGACAGCGCGTACATCTAACTGGTTAATGACAGTAATGGTGTGTGGTGGGTACAATAGCACACTTTGTGTGCCAGTCATTAAACTTCTATTTAAGGGAGCGGGAGGGGGGGGCGACAATTCAGCATGCTGGGTCTTTAGCTAGCCTTAAACAAGCCAGGCTTTGTGAGGCTGCCGGCTTTGATGTGAATGAGCTGCAGTGGCTGTCGGGGGCTCATTTTCGCTCCGTGATGATAACACGGCCTCATTTACGTACATTATAAAAGCCTAATGACTCTGATTGGGCTGGAACAAAGCTCAAAGCTGGAAGGTGTAAAATATGACCTACATATGATCTGTAGATAAATCTGGTACTGCGTTTCCTACTTCATCTCAGCTGTGATGAAGAGACTTTTAGAAGTAGGTTCCCTAGCTAAGCCTGTTGTAATATTGAAAATAACATAATTATTATTGAAATAATTGTAGTTATTAAAATTCTTTGTCTTTCTTGTTGACAGTACGACTCTGTTTTTGGATTAGAAGTCAGTGCTGAAGGCCGCTTGAGTTCTGGTACACAAAACCTAGCTCAGATGCAGTAGAAATTGTATACTGGTCAGTCATTAAACCTGGGCTTGATTCATAAACAAATATATGATTTTATAAACAAGAGCACATTTGTTTTTAATAAACTGGAATAAAAAAAGTAGAATATATTTTCGTGGCTCAGTCTTGCTAATGAAGCACAAAGTGACGACCCACACCTACAAGAACTGAAAATTAACCTAAGTGCAGGATGCTGGGCCAAGATAGAACAATATAGTATAGCAAAAAAAAAGACAATTGCAAGTAAAAACAGTGGCCAATTACTGGAAACAAAGTCACACATGAAAGACACAACAACATACACAGCCCACAAAGGAGAATGTGGATAGAACAGGGACAGCGCAGATCTGAAAACCGGTTGTCACAAGGCTGCTCTGCCCATCTGCGACAACCCAGTTTTGGGTAAAAAAGAGAAAAGAGCCGTCAAAACAAGCCAAGGGTGGCAAATGCAGGTGGCAAAGGCAGCTACATGGCTTTTTAAGTGGATTTTCAGAAAAGGGTGGTCATGCCATCCCAGTGTTCTGGTCTCATACGCCAGCAGAAAACCAGACATAGCCAAGCCCAGGTTCACTGTTCCATTGAAAAGGCAGGTTTCCCAATAGAAACACTCCCACTTAAAGAGAGAGATGGATGATCTGTCAAATAAAGCAAGATTCTGCAACCGGGTCCAACTGGACTCCCTTTCATTATAAAAAAATATAAAATAATTTATTATAAAAGAATCTCAAACAAATAATAAACAATGTAATGAACAAAAGAGAATGACCGCTGTCTTTAAAACAGGGTTGCAGGATGACAGGACAGCAGCAGAAACAACAATTATACAATCAACAATCCTGTTCCAAAACCAACACAAAGCTCAGTTACACTAGTCTTAAATCAGATAAATAGACAGATGGATATATAGATAGACGAATGGACGGACGGATAGACAGACAGACAGACAGATAGATAGATGGATGGATAGATAGATAAATAGATAGATAGATGGATAGATAGATAGATAGATAGACAGACATGGACAGACAGACAGATAGATATATAAAAAAGATGGATGGATGGACAGACAGATAGATAGAAAGATGGATGGACGGACGGACAGATAGATAGACGAATGTATGGATAAATAGATAGATAGATAGATAGATAGATAGATAGATAGATAGATAGATAGATAGATAGATAGATAGATAGACTATATACTGTAGATGACAGATAGACAAACAGATAGACAGACAGATAGATAGACAGACAGATAGATAGATAGACAGATAGACAGACAGATAGTAATTGTCTGTAAAGACGATCTTCTGATAGTGATGAGCCTGAATGTTTTTGCAGTCTTTGTGCCAGTTCAGACCTTTACAAAAACCAGTACAATATCAAACTGAGTTTCTGATACCTGATGGGGTTCAATGTAATAAATCAATTTCAATTTGGAAGTGAAAGCTGCAACATGCAGGTACACAAAACATCATAAAATACATACAGATGTATTGAGGGGTGTTGAGGGGGTTTATAAAATATGGAAACAGCAGCCTGTATTTTTGTGTTTTCTTACACTGAACAAATTTGCATAAGATGTTTTTGATATTTAAATTAAGGTAACATGTAATCTTATGTTCCCCTACGAACAAAACCAGAACCAAACCCCAGCTGTAAATCAGGCTGATCATTACTGTAAGGACTTGTGCTGAAAGAAGAATATCTGAAATAGTAGTAAATCTCGTTCTAGCTTACAGCGGGGGAAAATTAACCACACGCTTTCCATATTTACCCATAATGCCTGCTTTGCAAGAGTATTTACCAAACTATTAGAGATTTACGAGAGTCAGCCGGCAGCATCATATGAAATGAGCCTTGTCTACTCGACGCAGCTTGATCACACGGCTGGAGTTTGAAGAATCTCAGGAATTCCTCAACAATTACAAGCATTCGCGAAATCCAAGAATGGACATGGACTGGGATGTTAAAAAATCCTGGAGAAATACCGTCCAGCTCATTTCATTCAGGACCATCCTTCAAATGTTGGTACTGTAGGATTGCAAATTCAATTTAGAAGCACATTTTAATCAGAGCGGTCCTTCACTACATCTGTTGAATTTTAAAACCTCCAACCACTTGATACACTTGAGTTCAGATCCCTGAGAGATTCATCCAGAAGATTCATCCTCGTTCTCTCTCTCATTCGTTCTCTGTCGTTCTACTAAAGGGTAATGGAGGATCTTTTGTCAGAGCCCCTCATTAGTCAGAATCTGCTCCCTGTGTAGTCACCACAGCTACATCGTACAATACAAACTCATCTGTCAACCCAATCCTTTCTTTCAGCTTCCTTTGCTCTGTCTTTCCATGGAACTGCGTCTTATTTAACCAACAGAACACAAAAGAAAGTGTGTTAAACACTAGATACAGTAAATACATTCAGTGTTTTAAAATCTTGTCCGTTGGTTATGTAGTATAGTGATACAGCAGTGTATTCTTGGGTGATAGAGTAGTACATTTAGTAGGTTGGGGTGATAGAGCAGTAGGTTATGTGGTGATATAGCATCAGGTTGTTTAGTAATAGAGCAGTATGTTTTGTGGTGATAGAGCAGTAGGTTGTTTTGTAGTGATAGAGCAGTATGTTAAGTGGGTTGTTGTGTGGCACTAGAGCAGTAGGTTTTGTGGTGAGAGAGCAAAAGGTTTTGTAGTAATAGAGCATTAGGTTTGGGGTGAATAGAGCAGTAGGCTTTGTGGTGATAGAGCAGTAGGTTTATAAGTTTTTTTTGTGGTGATAGAGCAATTGGTTGTGTGGTGATAGATCAGTATATTTAGTAGGTTGTTAAGTGGTAAAAAAGCAGTAGGTTTTGAGGTAATGGAGCTGTAGGTTTAGTGGGTTGTCTTGTGGTGATAGAGCAGTTGGTTTTGTGCTGATAGAGTAGTAGGTTTATTAGATTGTTTTGTGGTGATAGAGCATTAGGTTATGTGGTGACAGAGCAGTAGGTTTAGTGGGTGTTATGTGGTGATAGAGCAGTGGGTTTTGTGGTGATAGATCTGTTTGGCGATAAAGCAGTGGGTTGTGTGGTGATAGAGCAGAAGGTTGTGTGGTGATAGAGCAGTAGGTTTTATGGTGATAGAGCAGTGGGTTGTGTGGTGATATAGCAGTTGGTTTTGTGGTGATAGAGCAGCAGGTTTTGTAGTGATAGAGCAGTAGGTTTTGCGGTGATAGAGCAGTAGGTTGTGTGGTGATAGAGCAGTAGGTTGTGTGGTGATAGAGCAGCAGGTTTTGTAGTGATAGAGCAGTAGGTTTTGCGGTGATAGAGCAGTAGGTTGTGTGGTGATAGAGCAGTAGGTTGTGTGGTGATAGAGCAGTGGGTTTTGTGGTGATAGATCTGTGTGGTGATAGAGCAGTGGGTTGTGTGGTGATAGAGCAGAAGGTTGTGTGGAGATAGAGCAGTAGGCTTTACGGTGATAGAGCAGAAGGTTGTGTGGTGATAGATCAGCAGGTTTTGTGGTGACAGAGCAGTAGGTTGTGTGGTGATAGAGCAGTAGCTTTATCAGGTTGTTTTGTGGTGATAAAGCAGTAGGTTGTATGGTGATAGAGCAGTGGGTTTTGTGGTGATAGATCTGTGTGGTGATAGATCTGTTTGGTGATAGAGCAGTGGGTTGTGTGGTGATAGAGCAGAAGGTTGTGTGGAGATAGAGCAGTAGGTTTTACGGTGATAGAGCAGAAGGTTGTGTGGTGATAGAGCAGCAGGTTTTGTGGTGACAGAGCAGTAGGTTGTGTGGTGATAGAGCAGTAGCTTTATCAGGTTGTTTTGTGGTGATAAAGCAGTAGGTTGTATGGTGATAGAGCAGTGGGTTGTGTGGTGATATAGCAGTAGGTTTTGTGTTGATAGAGCAGTAGGTTTTATGGTGATAGAGCAGTAGGTTTTATGGTGATAGAGCAGTAGGTTTTGTGGTGATAGAGCAGTAGGTTTTATGGTGATAGAGCAGTAGGTTTTGTGGTGATAGAGCAGTACTTATAGTGTAGTGGATGGCAGTGCTGGAATGAAACCAGGCCGTGGTCAATATGTGCAGTGCTGAGTCAATAACACTGCGCTCAGTGTGGACTGTGAACAATAGGAAGGGTGTTTGTGTGGACCAAAACAGGGGGAGGGGATGATTTAGGACCCGACAGCTGGGATAGCTACACACACACACACACACACACACTGATCTACAGAGGAGTTTGTGTGATTGGAGGAAGGGTGTGTAACTTGATTAGAGACTGGACTGGATACAGCTTTGTAACTAGATGTGGCCAGTATCACATTATGGTCTGTTTTCTACTGCACGGCTCCCTACAGTACAGTACGAAACCCAAATCCAGAACCACCCACCACCAGACCTGATGTTTTATTGTGTGTTTGTGATTGTACTAGTGAAAGTGGGAAATGAAACACTGAGATTGAAACACCACAGTCACTGTAAACAGCAGCAGGATCAGTAATCTGGAATCACAGGGAAGGGGGGGGGGTCATCAGGGATTAGTGCTGTGATAATTCTACTGTTAATCTTATCCCAATTATTTACTCACTTTTATTTAAATTATTTGAAGTATGTTGCTCTAGAGAAGGTTTACAGGTTTTGTGTGGCGATAGAGCAGTAGGTTATGTGGCGACAGAGCAGTATATTTAGTGGGTTGTTTTATGGTGATGGAGCAGTAGGTTGTGTGGTGATAGAGCAGTAGGTTTATTAGGTTGTTTTGTGGTGATAGAGCAGTAGGTTTAGTAGGTTGTTTTGTGGTGATAGAGCAGTAGATTTTGAGGTGATTGAGCAGTAGGTTTATTAGGTTGTTTTGTGGTGATAGAGCAGTAGGTTTTAAGGTGATAGAGCAGTTGGTTTTGAGGTGATAGAGCAGTAGGTTTAGTGGTTTTTTGTGGTGATAGAGCAGTAGGTTTATTAGGTTGTTTTGTAGTGACAGAGCAGTAGGTTTAGTGGTTTTTTGTGGTGATAGAGCAGTAGGTTTATTAGGTTGTTTTGTAGTGACAGAGCAGTAGGTTTAGTGGTTTTTTGTAATGATAGAGCAGTAGGCTTATTAGGTTGTTTTGTAGTGACAGAGCAGTAGGTTTTGTGGTAATATAGCAGTAGGTTTATTAGGTTGTTTTGTGGTGATAGAGCAGTAGGTTTTGTGGTGATAAAGCAGTAGGTTTAGTGGGTTGCTTTGTGGTGATAGAGCAGTTGGTTTTGTGGTGATAGAGCTGTAGGTTATGTGGTGATAGAGCAGTTGGCTATGTGGTGATAGAGCAGTTGGTTTTGTGGTGATAGAGCAGTTGGTTATGTGGTGATAGAGCAGTTGGTTATGTGGTGATAGAGCAGTAGCTTTATTAGGTTGTTTAGTGGTGATAGAGCAGTTGGTTTTAATGTGATAGAGTGGTTTTTTGTGCTGATAGAGCAGTAGGTTTTGTGGTAATAGAGCAGTGTTTTGAACACAGTGATTTAAATCATTTTGAGTAAAGCAAACGTATCATATCATATCATATCATATCATATCAGAAACTTTCCCAACACCTCCTTAACATCACCCAGCTCTTACTGAACACAAATAACAAACTGCTGAGCAAAACAGCATCTATATCCAGTGTTCATGTATTATTGTTTAAACTCTATCTGATGTAAAATAAATAAATAAATAATCTGTGCAGTGGATTGTGCAGAATAGTGAATATTAACAATAATAATGAATAATAATAAAATGAATTAACATAAATACATTTAATGTGTATGTGAGGTATGAAAAAACACATATTACTACATAACATGGTCATAACAGTGTGAAAAATAAAATAAAAATAGTCAGCAATAAATATTGAGCTGCAGCAAATGGGAGAAAGTTGGACACAAAAGATTAATAATATTACATAAAAAATATTATAATAATAACCAACCTCCTTCTACCTGCTAGGAAAGTTTTATGTGATACCATTTAGTCAAATTAAGCTAAAATATGATATCACAATGTTTTATATTTATGTTTTAGAAATAAATGCTCCATGTTAATACAAATGTTCGTCTATTTCAGCAGAAATAATTTAGAATAAAAATAAAACTCCTAAAACCCCCCTGTGTTTCCAAACTGTTGAATGAAGACATCAGTGTATCTGGATTAATCCAGATTGGCTCTTATCCCAGTGACGGTGATTAAAGAGTGTGTGTGTATGTGTGTGAGTGTGTGTGCAGGGGAATTGTCTGACGAAAGCACCCCAAACCACAGCAAATTCCCCCACAGTCCTTTTCACAATGGGGAAAACCAGACTGGGCTGCACCCTGCCACTCAGGTATTGTAAGCGAATCTTAGCTATTGAGACCTCAGCCAATCAGAATCAGCCATGCCTGTAAACGCTGAGCAACTGGGGGAGGAAGAACAGCTGAGGAATGACCTGTTTTCTCTGGAGGGGTCAAGGCTGATTCATGATCCCTCTTAAAATTTAACCCTGTTGGATCCTGCTGTTCAAATAGATACTGAAACCAACACCAGGGAAGTCACACCACAAAAAGCAGAATTTAATACAGATACACTGGCTTAAACAGCAGTATTTTTTAACAGTTTGTATTTTCTTCCTGGCTTTAGCGTGAAGCAGAGACCACTGTTCCATGTACCTTTTAATGGATGCAGTAAAACTTGCTGTTTGTATATTTATGACGCAGTATTTTTTTTTTCAGAATACCCACAATAAAACAATTTTGGGGGAACATTTCAGGACTGCAATTAAATTTTTGAACCTTCAGCTTCAACTATTCTAATCTAAAAAAAAAATGCCAAAAATATTCATACCCCTTTTAGCTTTAATCAAATACAACATATTTCTTTGCCAAACTATTATAGAATAGAAGAATAAAACGCCTTTATTTGTCATATATAGGGCGGCACGGTGGTTAAGTGGGTAGCGCTGTCGCCTCACAGCAAGAAGGTCCTGTGTTCGATCCCCAGGTGGGGCGGTCCGGGTCCTTTCTGTGCAGATTTTGCATGTTCTCCCCGTGTCTGCGTGGGTTTTCTCCGGGTGCTCTGGTTTCCTCCCACAGTCCAGAAACATGCAGTCAGGTTAATTGGAGACACTGAATTTTCCTATAGGTACCCGGGCGCTAGGATGCATAAACCAGTGCATTGTAGTGCCGGTCCCAAGCCCGGATACATAGGGAGGGTTGTGTCAGGAAGGGCATCCCGAGGAAACAGATAGAAAGATAGATTTGTCATATATACATACACACGTGCACAGTACAACGGAATTCTTCCTTTACATATCCCAGCCTGTTTGGAGGCTGGGGTCAGAGCGCAGGGTCAGCCATCATATGGCGCGCCTGGAACAAAGAGTGTTAAGGGCCTTGCTCAAGGGCCCAACAGTGGCTGCATTGTTCAATTACAGTAGTTTATTGTTACAAGACTGAATAACCAATCTTTGTGCGAGGTCTATAAGTATGGTAAAGACTGTCCATAAGAAAACTTAAGTAACTTCAATTAAAATTAAGCAAAAAAATTTTTAAAACAGAGCCGGAATCTAATCATAATACAGTATAAAATCATCTCAAGGGCACAGGCATTACATGTTTGAGTAATTGTGGCTTGTGCAGAATGGAGGGTCTGGATTAATATTTCTTAGAGAAAGAAATTGAAATAAATATAAATGATTATCAATTATTTAATATCAATTAACAAGTGATTGTCAACATAATACATTTAATGTGTAAGTGATGTGTGACAAACCACATATTAATACATAACATGTTCATAACAGTGTGAAACTTATTCAGAGCAAATTAATAAAAAAAAAAAAAGATCCTATATCCAGTAAATAAATACACGACAGCTTCTGGGCTACAGAAGGATTCGTAGTTTCAAACAGCAGCCTGTGTTGGTTCTATTTCATCTGCTGATTCTTATCAGGGTCAGATGTTCCACACAGACTCATGAAGACTGTCATGAAGGTGACGTTGTGTTTGGCATCAGTTCAGATTAATCGAATTACCTGGTCGTCCACATTTAAACAAAGCGCTCTCTGGGTTCAGGGCTGAAGTGCTGATGCGTAGTGGGTTGGCAGAAGGATACGCGTGGCCAGATCTGACCTATATTTTACTCAGCTGTGTGTAACGAGAGAGAAGAGTCATTGATTTCTAGCTGGAAGCTTTCCCACATCCCACGTATTCAGTTCACAGTCCAAGCACGGTCACTATAGGGATTCCCTATACGTCTAATACGCGATATTCAGGTGAGAGTGGCTGTGGAAATAAAAATAATGCACTGTTAGGACTCTGTAGGTCTAGTATTCTAGTAAAAGCTAATGGACTACATTATAACAGTTTCAAACAGGACGAGAACGTAACCACAGCTGCATAAATAAAGTAATTTATCAACTAGTCTACTTTCTAATCTACATACTAGTAAAGTTTAACATAAATAGCCTGATATTGGATAAAATTTTCCTCGCTTTACTACTTAATTACAAAGTATTTTCTTTAAAAAAAGGTTCAAACCTGCTCAAGACAGGTAAAACATTCAGACAAGATGGTAACTGCTTTGTCTAGGTTGCTTTCTAGCTAACCATAGTAGTTAGTTACACTAGACTAGCATAGTTAAAAATGTTGTTATGAATCTAGCTAGCAATCATTTACATTTTTGGCATTTAGCATACACTTTTATTTATGACTTACATCATACAGTCTAAGCAACTGAGGGTTAAGGGCCTTGCTCAAGGAACCAACAGTGGCAACCTGGCAGTAGTGGGGCTTCAATCGGCAACCTTCTAATTACTAGTCCAGTACCTTAACCACTAGACTACAACTGCCAATCTTTAGTCCTTTGTTGTTATAATGCTAGTAATATTATTAATATTCAGGTTTTTATATGACCTAACATGGTAAAAACCAACTGCTTACCCTAGCATATCATTTAGCTTGGGGTTTCCAACACAGTCCTGATGTTTGTTGGTGATGGACCACCAAAATGGTTGGCATACATATAAGGGATTCCATGCTGGATGTGGTGCTGGTTTGAAATAGTCTGGTTTAAAATGTTTTAAACATATCTTTAAGGTCAAAGGTTTACATACACACAAGCAATGTGTGTTCAGTGGCATGGAACTTCATGTTTGTTGTGTTTTTTTTTAACATATTCTATAATTTAATTTAACTTTGTAGCATAGCCTCTTGATTTCTTCTCACTGATGTTAATTTGATAAATAATTTTTGATGTCTACATAAATAGGACTAGTTTCACTGCACCAATCTACTATGAATTAGAAGCGCCTGGAACATACTAGCATGTAAAAAAGTAACTGGAACTCTAAAGCCAGACTAAACTTTGTTGCTGGTAACAGACAAAGAAAACAACGTGTTCAAATGAACTAAATATTGGGGTAATTTGCCACAATGACTAAAAGTATTTGTATGGCTAATATTTAGCTTTTGGGATGGCCTTTACAAAGTTCTGAACTAGTTCTATACCTATCAGGTATATGCGATTTCAGAGTACCAACAATTTTGCTTGACTTCTAGTCCCTTGCAGGGCATCACATGTTCACTAATTCACTTTCACTTCCTTACAACTAGAGGCATTTAAAATTAGAATCCAAAGAAAACCCTCGCATGACCTACAGATCCCCAAGCAAACTGGATCCAGTTGAGGAAATCAAACCACGGTCCCGGAGCTGTGTATAAGCAACACTACTTTTAGCACCCTCGGGTGGCACGGTGGCTAAGTGGGTAGCACTGTCACCTCATAGCAAGAAGGTCCTGAGTTCGATTCCTAGGTGGGGCAGTCCGGGTCCTTTCTGCGTAGAGTTTGCATGTTCTTGCCGTGTCTGCGTGGGTTTCCTCCGGGTGCTCCGGTTTCCTCCCACAGTCCAAAAACATGCAGTCAGGTTAATTGGAGACACTGAATTGTCCATGACTGTGTTTGATATAACCTTGTGAACTGATGAATCTTGTGTGATGAGTAATTACCGTTCCTGTCATGAATGTAACCAAAGTGTAAAACATGACGTTAAAATCCCAATAAACAAACAAACAAACATTTATCATGGCAACCCAACAGACTATTTTGTTTAGTACATCTATTGGTTTGTTGATCTCATACAGTATCTCCACAATAACCCTGCTAGATACTGAAAATCCACTCCTTGATTGTAGCCAGTGAAAAAAGTACAGTTCCACCAAACGTTACAGTACTTGTAATGTGATGTGAGCTGGAAAGCGGAGCTTTTAAGTACCATAAATAGAAGAATACGGCGTCATAACCTCAGACGGCTCAGAAGGAGATTTAAAGTCATAGTAAGCCTTGGGAGTGATGGATGAGGAAAGTATAAAGAGGAAAAGGTTTCAACTACTGGAGTTTTCCAGGGCCAAAGTGGAAAGTTCCTGACTGGCCAAACCTCACAGAAAGCGAATGAGAAAGTTTGAAGATTACTGAACACAGGACTGAAAAAAGAAGAAGAAAAAACACTGCTGAATGAAGCAGGAACCTAAAACAGCAGCAGTTCAGGCCTGGCAGGGGATGGAAAATATTCAGTGTCTGATGATCTCTGAGTCAAAGAGTTCAGCAAGTCACTGAGGGCAAAAGATTCAACAATCGTATATTTATTATTATTATAGAACAATCACACTTTAAGGTGCATTTTGGGACAAAAATGAATGAATTACTTTAATTATTGACTTCCACAACTAGAACAGAAATTTGTCATGCTTGCATTTAAGCAATGTATAGCCTCTGGAACTGTGCCAATAACACGACTGTAAGGAGAGATGAAACAGAACAAGGATTTGATTTTCTGACTTGTTCAAAGCTTTCAATGTTCTCCGCAGTATAGGGGCGACAGTTTGGATTTTTTCCCGTGAAGAAGAGATCACCGTTCCCCCATCTAACCTGCTGTTTGTATATTTATGACCCAGAACATTGGGTTAGGGTTAGGGTTAGAACATTGCAATGACATTTTTGAATGTTTGGCTTTAACTGTATTCCAAATTAAAACCACCTCCTTGTTTCTACTCTCACTGTCCATTTTATCAGCTCCACTTACCATATAGAAGCACTTTGTAGTTCTACAATTACTGACTGTAGACTGACCTCTTTGTGATCTCTTCAGCTATAACAACAGCCACGCTTCGGAGAAGGCTTCTCACAAGACTTTGAAGTATGTCTGTTGGAATTGGGGCCCTTCGGTGATAAGAGCATTTGTATGGCTTGGCATCAAAAAGCTTCAGTTGATGTTCCAGTTCATTCCAGAGCTTTTCAGTGGGGCTGAGGTCAGGACTCTGACGGAGTCCTGGGGACGTGTGCTTGTATGATGCCTTGGTATGAATTTGCTCCATGTCCAGGGTATTGTGGACTCACATAGACCTGTAACAATAAAGCAATTGGTAAACCACGATTGGTATTTGATTAATGGAATATATACAATAACAGAGGCAATAAAAAACGAGCAGTTACGGTTTTCACCCCACTCTATATTAACTGCAGTAAATTAAACTTCATTACATGATACAGACAACAATGTGCTGGAATACAAAGCCAATAAAGCAGAAATCTCATTACTTTCCAATTACTTACAGACTCCACATAATACAGACTCTACATGATATAATTAACATACTGTATGGCGTACTGTGTGGATGCTGTGTACATGAAATATACATCACAGAAATGTCTTTTCCACATTGCTGGGTGAAACATGGATGTACAGCAGCGAAGATACAGAAAAAAGACCACGTTTAGTCCTGCAGTGTGTCTCGTCTGGCTGGAAACTGAGATTTGACCTCAGTGCAGTTCAGGCCAGCTTCCCGTCTCCTGTGTAAGAGCACATACATAAAGGGGGATGGAGCTGACAGATCACTCCGAGCTTCACTCAGCTGTGTGAGCGTATATAAATCATATGGGCCTGAGACACACGCCATCTTAAAGTCTAACGATCATCCCAAATGTTTATGTACCCACCCCCCTCACCGAAAACGAGGCTCGAGGCTTCATTTTCTTTACATATATCTTCCCAGCCCAGGTCCGAAAGCCTGTTTCATTTGGAAGAGATTCAATAATAAAGAATAATTCATGATATAAAAATAGGATGATTGTTTTCTGTTATACATCAGCCAAGACTGAAGAGGTCGACCTGAACAGTAGCATACAGCACAGCCTCATGCATTCATCATTCATCAGTAAACATTTAATCCTGGGTTGAAGTTTCTCCGAAACAGCAAGGGGTGCGTACCCACTGACAGTGGTCTGAGGAGGGACAAGCCATAAACCACCGACTGGTGGTTGGGCGGACAAGACTCATTTATTCCAGAAGACTGGTACAGACCAACAGAAGAGCTGCTGTGGTTATGTTGGATAGTGGTAGCCTAGTGGGTAGAGCTTTGAGCTATCAATCAAAAGGTTGAGAATTTACATCCTGGCTGAAGGACCTTGTTTTCTCCAAGTTTATGTGGACAGCCAGGCATGAGTGCATCGTTTGCCCATGCAAGAAATTGCTCTGTAGGACGATCCACCTCACGACATACAGAAGATGAAGGACCTGCTGATAGTGTCCTGGTACCAGATACCACAGGACATCGTTGTCTTAGTGGGTTAGTGGGTTTTGAAAGTATATTAGACAGGTGGTCCTACATTTACTTTTCATTTACGTTTGTGGCATTTAGCAGACGCCTTTATCCAAAGCCACTTACAATTGTGACAGTATACAGTAATTCAAGCAATTGAAGGTTAAGAACCTTGCTCAGGGGCCGAACAGTGGCCCCTGACAGTGAACCAGCAACCTTCTGATCTCTAGTCCAGTAACCACTGAGCTACCACTGTCCTAATGTTTTGGCTCATCTCTATGAGTTTGCCAATACTTATTTAATAATATTTGACTATTTATCATAATGTATTTAATATATAATTGATTGTATACATCTCTTAGCAATGGGTGTGGCTGAAATAATTTGGAGTGGTGTTTACATACTTGTAGTCATACAATACACATTCATGAGTGTATTATCAGTGTGTATGTGACACATGATATGTAACACATGATGTTTTCAGTATCATGTTCATATTTCTCTCTGCTTGATCCTCCCTCTCTTTTTCTGAAAGGTGCCTGTTGCTGGGTGCCTGTGGTAGTACGAGTTAAAAGACCTCCATTCTCCATTCTCACTTTCTCTCTCCTCCAGCTACTCATATGCTGCGAGCGAGAATTCATATAGAGAGGGGAGAGAGGGAGACGGAGGAAGTGAAGAGGAGGAGAAGATCTGGAGGAGAAAGCATTGACCTATTTCTGCGCTAATAGTAGCGGCTGTGCTGTCGTAGTCAGCTTTCTCTTCCTCTCTCGCTCTCTCTCGTTTTCTCCGTTTTATATATTTACAGTCTAAAAACATCTCTCATTGTCTAAAGACGCTGAGAATTCTTCCTCCTGGGTCTCTTTCTTACTCCCAGACTTTGTTATAATCTACTTTTTCTGTATTTACATACAGAATTAAGGATCTTCTCACGTTCACAGATGCAGATTTGGTATAATAAACACGAGCATGCAATGACTTGACTTGGCTTGAATCAATAGGTTATATCCAAAAAACGTACATGCCATATTTCTTTCTTATATTTCAGTTCCTATCATGCTTCATGGTACATCGGTCAGTGTGGGTTCTTCATTTCTGTCATGGCGATTTCTGTCAGCTTTCCTCTAGATTAGATTAGATTAAATTCAACTTTATTGTCATTACACATGTACAAGTACAAGGCAACAAAATGCAGTTTAGCATCTAAACAGAAGTGCAATAAGCAGCAAGTGCAGGATAAACGGTATCTACGATATACATTATTTACAGGATATGGGCAGTGGTATGAACAAGATATACAGTTGAATATATTATTAAATGTACTATAAACAAGATATATAGCTAGACATAATATACATTAAGGTGCTACGCAGGTTAAAGTGATACAGTTTAAGGTGCTATGAACATTATAGTAATAATAATAATAATAATATTATAATTATTATTATTATTATTATAGTAATAATAATACTCTTACCCCATATATCAGGTTTATATTAGGTTTGTTTTTATGGGTCTTGGTTTCTGGTCTTTTTTTCAAATCTAAGAATGTCCTAATTCGTTTGAATTAGAGGTTATAAGTCCAGATCATCACTTTTTGTGGTGCATCTGGTAGTGTTTTATTTATTTATTTATTTATTTTTGGGCATGTTGGCTCGGTGGGTAGCACTGTCGCCTCACATGAGAAAGTCTAGTTTCTGTGTTCTCTGTAATAATGGGTTATTTATGCTGATTATTTGATTATTTGTATGTATCTGTGTGTATACATGTGTGATGTCCACCAGAAAAATACTGAAGGAAATAAAAAGCATTGAAGGAAAATCTGGGCTGAAGAAAGTCCTGCAAAAACAATTACACCAGAGAAGAGAATGCGTTTACGGCACTACAGATCCAAACCGCTCCTCCAGAGAGAGCGTTCCATCTAAAATCAGTTTTACAGCTCCTCAACTATTGTCTTCTGTCCAACATAAGTCTGTCCATCATCTCTTATGATTTTTAAGTGGAATGACAAATGATATGTATTTCCAAATCATTTTAGATGGACATGATGGACATGAGAAAATTCGTCTTGGTTGCACTTTGGCATTAATGGAGATGATTGGTTTATACTACACCGATCAGCCATAACATTAAAACCACCTCCTGGTTTCTACACACACTGTCTATTTTATCAGCTCCACTTACCATATAGGAGCACTTTGTAGTTCTACAATTACTGACTGTAGTCCATCTGTTTCTCTACATACTTTTTTAACCTGCTTTCACCCTGTTCTTCAATGGTCAGGACTCCCACAGGACCACCACAGAGCAGGTATTATTTGGGTGGTGGATCATTCTCAGCACTGCAGTGACACTGACATTGTGGTGGTGTGTTAGTGTGTGTTGTGCTGGTATTAGTGGATCAGACACAGCAGCGCTGCTGGAGTTTTTAAATACTGTGTCCACTCACTGTCCACTCTATTAGACACTCCTACCTAGTTGGTCCACCTTGTAGATGTAAAGTCAGAGACGATCGCTCATGTATTGCTGCTGTTTGAGTTGGTCATCTTCTAGACCTTCATCAGTGGTCACAGGACGCTGCCCATTGAGCACTGTTGGCTGGATATTTCAGGTTGGTGGACTATTCTCAGTCCAGCAGTGACAGGGAGGTGTTTAAAAAGTCCATCAGCATTGCTGTGTCTGATCCACTCATACCAGCACAACACACATTAACACACCACCACCATGTCAGTGTCACTGCAGTGCTGAGAATGATCCACCACCTAAATAATACCTGCTCTGTGGTGGTCCTGTGGGGTCCTGACCATTGAAGAACAGCATGAAAGGGGGCTAAAAAGTATGTAGAGAAACAGATGGACTACAGTCAGTAATTGTAGAACTACAAAGTGCTTCTATATGGTAAGTGGAGCTGATAAAATGGACAGTGAGTGTAGAAACAAGGAGCTGTTCATAATGTTATGCCTGATCGGTGTATAACACCCAGTAGATTTTGGAGTTTTACTTTGGTGTACGACAAACATGATGAATTCTGACTTGTTTTAGCTCCGGTTCCTAACAGTCTGGTGTAATAAAAGTCTTTGTAATAAGCTGTTATAACCATCTAGTGTACATTGTGTGTACATGGGAGTCATGTTGACACTGGAACATGGAAGAAAAATTCCACAGCAGTGAAAGAAACGTGTGTATAAGAGAAGCTGCAAAAACAATTTCTTTTAAGAATGTAGTTTTGGCATCGGAAATCCAAACCGCTCCTGCAGAGAGACTTTTATATCTAATGTCCATTTTATATCCATCATCCTAACGCTTGTGTGCTGCTTCTCAGATGAGATGAAAATGGGATCCTTTATTGAAACACTGTAGATAGATGATAAACATGGTTTAGTTTTTCTTTGGTGTTTGATGGAAACATCTTAATTTTGCTCACTGAATTATACGAAGGATCGTTTCACACTTTTATATTTTGTTTGGAAGTGGTAAGGGTGTAGTAGGAGGAGTAATCGGTCGTGTCTGAGAGACTGCAGGCACTACCAATTATGCCAGCTACATGACGCCCAGCTGACCAGTGGCAATGCCGAATTTCGAACCGAGGAGTTCAGAATCTCAGCGCTGGTGTGCTAGCGGAATATCCTGTTGCGCCACCTGGGTGCCAAAGAATGCACTTTTGAAAAAGAAAGTCAAGAACTCGGGTGATGCAGAGGTCTATTACGCTAGATGACTACCTCTGGGATCTGGTTTTGAATCATGTTGGGGCTATTGGCCGGCTGGGCGTCTACACAGACCTGTTTGGTTATGTTTGGTTTGGTGTTGGATGGATGGCTTAAGCCCTGCAGAGGTCTATTACGCTAGATGACCACCTCTGGGATCTGGTTTTGAATCTTGGCGGTGCTATTGGCCATCTGGGCATCTACACAGACCTATTTGGTTATGTTTGGTGTTGGTGTTGGATGGATGGCCAAAGCCCTGCGATGGGGACCCTGTTCAGGGTATTCTTGCCTTTGCACACATAACCAAGTCAACAAGAAAAGAACTTCCAACTTACTTAAAGGTCAGTAGTTCAGGATGAGAGCATCATCACCACAACGTCCAACGTGTGGTTCCAGTTTTAATGAAGCACTGTGGTCGCAGGAATGCTATCCTGTTATTAAAATGCTCGGTTAAAAAGGGGAAAAAGAGACACTGCTGGCACTCCGCCACGGTAAACCCCAGAGCAATGTAAAAGCTATGCTGACACAGCACTCACCGACATCAGAAATACACATGGCTCTGTTTATTTCATTAGGATTCCTGCTCTGTTCGGAGAAGCTTTTCTTGGCTCTGTCCCAACAATCTCTACAAGTTGGATTGGAGCGACATTAACGGCCGAACCTCTCAACAAAAACCAGCTGGAGTGAATTCCACAATGCTACTGGGCTTAGTACAGTTAGACAAGTAAAAAGACAGAATTACATTTGTTGCGTGCATTATCGTCAGGATCTCAGGATTGCAAATGTGTACACGCATGTGTAGCTAAGAAAAACAATCACTCAGAGTTACTCACGAAGATTTCCATCACAGCTATTTCCCTCTGAGCCAACAGTAATGTTAAGTTTACTTGACTCAAAAAACTCTGATATATTAAGGTGACAAGTGTTTTTGGCTCATTTTAACCCCCAAGTGCACCAGTTTAGCTGGCAGCAAATGATTACTACCACCACTATGCTTGACAGTAGGTACATTGTTGTTGGGCTTTTGTGTTTAAATACCTTAATGTCTGGCATAATCACAAAGCATAGAACAGACTGTAGACTATAAACTTTACTTCATCTGTACATCTCACCCATGATGATCCACATATGTTTATTTTGTTTAGCTTATTGTTACTCTTCCAGAACATTATTTATGCTCAGTTTACATTTACATTTTCAGCATTTAGCGGATGATTTTTATCCAAAGCGACTCACAGGACTGTGACAGTATATTGTCTAAGCAATTGAGGGTTAAGGACCTTGCTCAAGGGCCCAACAGTGGCAACCTGGCAGTGGTGGGGCTTGAACTGGCGACCTTTTCGATTATGAATCCGATACCCTAACCGCTAGGCTACAACTGCTTACGTTTCTTTCATATTGGGGAGTCCGGAACACTGACCTCAGCTGAGGCCAATGATATCTGCAGTACCTTTGTATGCATTTTCTCCCCATTTTCCTCACGATTTAGCGCACTCAATTTTGTCTTCTGCTGCTGAGAGATACCAGATTGCATCCGAGGAGAGCACGTAGCTGTACACGCCTCTTCCGACACGTGTACAGCCCTCCTCTTCTCGCCCCTGCATTCTGCACAAGCATCTCTTCCGCCAATCAGGGTCCTTACACAGAGCATGCAGACCCACCCACACACACATAGTCCGGCCCCCACCCTGCAGATACGGTGACCAGGTAGTATCTGCTGCAGGCACTGCCAATTCTGCCCGGCAGGTGGCACCCAGCCGACCGGTGGCAACTCCTCGGTTCGAAACTCGGTGCTGGTGTGCTAGCGGAATATCCCGCTGTGCCACCTGGGCACATCTGCAGTACCTTTGATGTTTTTGTGTAGTTCTACACTTTGGTTCCATTCTTGGCATGACAGATGATTCATCAGATCCACCTGGGAATCAAACCCTGGACCATTTTGCTGTGAGGCAGCAGTGCTACCCACCGAGCCTCCTTGCTGCCCCTGTTTTTCTATAGTCCTTTGTGTAGACTTCTTAAATGATTTGCCACTGATCTTTAGGATGATCTTAAAAAATTGGCCACCTCTGGCTTTCTTACTTTTGTCTCCACAAAGGTCCATAAGATAAATTCTAATATTCTGAATATAAACATTTGCAGCACTTAGCAGACACTTCCATCCAAAGAAACCTACAATTATGACCAAATACCATGCATGTAAGTAGTTGAGGGTTAAAAGACTTGATCAGGAATCCAACAGTGGCAACTTGGCAGTAGTTGTGATTAAAATCAAGACCTTCTGATTACTAGTTCAGTACCTTAACCACTGAGCTACCACTGCATAGCCTGCATAGACACAGTTTGTGATAAGTTGTACTAAACTGTTAAGCCTCTCCAAGTTGTTGCTGGGTGCACCCACTCTTCCATCTGCACCCATGTGACCCCCCGGGCCAGTGATCAATACTGACTAATTTTCCAATTATGGCAGCGGATGCTTATATGTGTGCAGATTTATCACTGAGCAGATAGAGATCGATCGATCCTATCAGGTCTGCACTAAAAAGCTCGATTAGGACTGTAATTAGAGCTTTGCTGCCATCACACAGAGCTCACTGCATGTGAACAAATGAATGAATGATGAGGGTCTGTACACCAAGATATAGGTGGACCCACCAAATGGCTCAAATGTCAAGCATAAGGCTCTGAATACAAACAAACACCGGGACACCCGAGAGACCGCAGGGCAAAATCCTGGCCGAGCTAAAACTAGTGAAACAAACAGGGATTATCATCACTAATAAACCACACAGGTCAGAAATAAACAACATGTGGGTGGTCAGATCACTTCAGAAAGAAGAATGGACAGGGTTCATTCCTGAGCTCTGTTTGGGTCAAAATGATTCGCAATTCATTTTCTTTTCCTAATGAAGTAACTGATAACTAAGATGAAGCTGCATCGACGAGGATGGTGAGGACGGTCCGTATTACAGAACAGGATTTGCCATCTCTTTTCAGATTAGTCCTTTTTATATTGTTGAGGCATGAACACTGACCCTTGTTCTGAAATACTGGATCAGGATTAGGATTAAACCCTGTGCTTTGTTTGGATCACAAAGACTCACAATTCTAGTAGTTAGGATGAGGCTGCCTCTTTACACAAAGAAAACAATTAAAAATGCAACACAATTTGGTTCCTTTATGAATAAAGTTATCCAACATGCATATCACCCATGTGAAAAGGTCAATGCCCTCTTGTCTTTTGGGATCAATAAAGTATCCATCTGTCCGTCCGTCCGTCCGTCCGTCCTCCCTCCCTCCCTCCCTCCCTCCCTCCATCCCTCCATCCATCCATCTATCTATCTATCTATCTATCTATCTATCTATCTATCTATCTATCTATCTATCTATCTACCTGTCCGTCCGTCCGTCCATCCGTCCATCCATCCATCCATCTACCTACCCGTCTGTCGGTCTATCCATCCATCCATTCCTTCCTATCTATCTATCTATCTATCTATCTATCTATCTATCTATCTATCTATCTATCTATCTATCTATCTATCTATCTATCTATCTATCTATCTATCTATCTATCTATCTATCTATCTACCCGTCTGTCAGTCTATCCATCCATTCCTATCTATCTGTCTGTCTGTCTGTCTGTCTGTCTGTCTGTCTGTCCGTCCATCAATCCACCCATCTATTTATCTGCCTGTCCATCTGTCCGTCCGTCCATCCATCCATCCATCCATCCACCTATTTATCAATCTAATCTGTTTACCCAGTTATGAAAATGAGGCATCTGGACATCTGACCACGACCTTGTTGGCCATCCAGTTCCAAAATCATGACATTAATAAGGAGTTACATCCTTTGAGGCAATAACAGGCTTTCTACAAGACTTCACACTGTGTCTGTGGATAGTTGTGCTGATTCAGGCAGCATCTATGCTGAATGAGAAGGCCTGGCTCACAATCGACATTCCAGTTCATCCCAAAGGTGTTCAGTAGGGTCGAGGTCGGGTCTGTGCGGGTTTCTCCAAGCCAAAGTCATCAAACCATCTTTATAGAAGCCAAAAAACCAAATCATCAGAAGTGTATTGTGTACACCTGTTAGCAATGTGTGTGACTGAAACACATATTATTGACCATGAGGTGTATACAGGTACATGATGGTTCACTGGGACACCCATAGGACATTTTTGTATATTATAATAACATTATAATTATACATTAATAGGAAGAATATGGGATGCTTAAATTCATTGTCATGGCACTTTCCTTCCATTAGCGCAGTGAAGTGTGAATATTACATTAAATGTCACGCCCGTTTAAACAGCTGGTTAATTACTCTGGCATATACTCGGGAAAATTTGGCAAACGTTTGGCACCTCATAGGCGCTGACATCTCCCGTGGACGTGATTCAGAGTAGCAGCTGACAGCGGCAGCGCCAGTAAAAGAGACGTTTGTACGGACGAGAGTTATACACTAAAGAGGAAGGAAAGCAGCCCCCATTCCCCAATTTTACTGCACTGCATAAATATTTCATATACACACACACACGCACACACACACATGTTGCAGGAAATGGTGTGCGTGCCTCTTCTGGAGAATAAAACGTCGCTTTTCCTTTCCTTGAGGAGTCGTACAGCTGCCAAATCCACCACTCATGTTTCAGTGTGGGTCTGCGTGGGTGTCTTAGCTTGTGTTTTATAAGGTTTTACATGAACTATCTGTAGTTTCTGATTAATTTTGATCATACCACGTGTTTGAGGAGACATAAAATCAGTCAAATTGGGTGCACTCTTCAGAATAATCAATAATCTGTGATCACATTGTTATTTCCCCCTTTGAGGCAATAACAGGCTTTTAGAGACTTCAAAGTGTGTCTGTGGATAATCGTGCAGATTCAGGCTGGATTTATGGATTTGGGGACTAATATTGAAGCCCTTGTTCATCATACAGTTCCAAAATCATGACATTAATATGGATTTACCCTTTTTGATGCAATAACAGGCTTTCTACAAGACTTCACACTGTGTCTGTGGATAACTGTACTAATTCAGGCAGCATTTATTTTAGATGAGTAGACCTGGCTCACAATCGACATTCCGATTCATCCCAAAAGTGTTCAGCAGGGTCGAGCTCAGGTCTGTGCAGGCCAATGTTTCACCAAAATTGGCGTTTTTTTGTCAAAAGTCATCAAACCATGTTTGTGAACACTCACTTGGTTACTTTCTTAACTGCTAATCCAATTAGGGTCGTGGGGGGGGGGGGGGGGGGGGGGGGGTTCTGCTGGAGCCTTTTCAATGGGCACAAAGCACACAGTAACACCCTGGACGGGGCGCCAGTCCATTGCAGGGCACACACACACACATTTTTCTATAGGGCAATTCAGTGTCTCCAATTAACCTGACTGCATGTTTTTTAGACTGTGGGAGGAAACCGGAGCTACTGGAGGAAACCCCGCCTGGGCATCGAACCCAGGACCTTCTTGCTGTGAGGTGACAGTGCTACCCACTGAGCCACCATGCTGCCCTGAACTGATTCACTAACTGGTTCACCAAGCATACAGTTTATTTATATACAATTACATATTTTAAGACGTGTTCAAGCCACCTGTAAAAGAAGAACAACGACGAGGAAAATATCAGAATTAAGAAGGAAATAATGATAATAAATAACATGAAAAGCAAGATAGAAAGAAGTTGGAGAAAACACAGGATGTAGTCAACTAAAAGGAAAAGAACTACAAACCAGAAATCTGAAAAAAAATAGTTGAATATAAAACTCATTCATCTGTTGCTAATTCATTATTAAATAAAATGTATTTAACTCTTTAGTTTGCTTTCTGTATAAATCAGACGTCTGCTAGACTGATATGTGGTCTGTGAGTTCATTTCTGAATTTCCAGTGTAGTAAAAATCGATCTAAAATCATAATTCAATCTTGTGCAGCTCTACATAAAATCCATGTTCTCAGAGGATTGGAAAAACGTCCATCTGTAAATTCTGACATCACACAAACGGATTTTTCTTATCATCTGTTTCCATAATAAAAGCTCTAAGATAAATAT
Source organism: Trichomycterus rosablanca (assembly GCF_030014385.1). Lineage (NCBI taxonomy): Eukaryota > Metazoa > Chordata > Actinopteri > Siluriformes > Trichomycteridae > Trichomycterus > Trichomycterus rosablanca. The sequence continues at coordinate 3,536,256 of NC_085989.1, read as the reverse complement.
TATTACGTTATTACAGGTACAAAATTCTGCATTTAAATCATCTGCATTAAAATCTTGTCCAGTTGTGAATAATGAGGAAAAAATGGCAAATTATAGTCTCTCCAGATCCTCTAGACTTCAGCTCACAGCTTTGATCATTGCAAAAACACGAGTCTGTGGTCAATGAAGCCAATAATTTCCTTTGGGATAAATAAATTGTCTATCTATCTATCTATCTATCTATCTATCTATCTATCTATCTATCTATCTATCTATCTATCTATCTATCTATCTATCTATCTGTCTGTCTGTCTGTCTGTCTGTCTGTCTGTCTGTCTGTCTGTCTGTCTGTCTGTCTGTCTATCTGTCTATCCTTCTGTCTTTTTGTCTGTCTGTGTATCTATCTATCCTTCTGTCTGTTCATCTATATAGCTATCTAGTTATCTGTCTGTCTGTCTATCTGTCTGTCTGTCTGTCTGTCTGTGTATCTATCTATCCTTCTCTCTGTCTGTCTATCTGTCTGTCTGTTCATCTATTTAGCTACCTAGTTATCTGTCTGTCTATCTAGCTGTCTGTCTATCCTTCTATCTGTATATTTATCCTTTTGTCTGTCTGTCTGTCTGTCTGTCTGTCTGTCTGTCTGTCTATATCTATCTGTTTGTCTGTCTATCTATCCTTTTATCAGTCTGTCTGTCTATATCTATCTGTCTGTCTGTCTGTCTGTCTGTCTCTCTCTCTATCTCTCTGTCTGTCTGTCTGTCTGTCTGTCTGTCTGTCTGTCTGTCTGTCCGTTTCTTAAGCTTGATTGAGCCTCTGTTTTTCACTTTTACCTAACAGTGCATAGTAGGGAAGTGAACACGTCTAAGATACTTTTGTCTATAGTCACCTCATATATATATATATCTAATATATCTAAAGCTAGCTATAATTTTGCCTGTAAAAATAACAGCATTGCTTGAGGTCCATTTAATACTGTACATTTTGCCATTGTATGCCAAATCTTTCCCACCTCAAACACACCCTGCCGTTTTGCCTACACACTTAACTCAAATGTACACACATTGCTCCCCCCAATACAGCCCCCCCCCCCCCCCCCCCCCCCAATCTATCGTTCCCCATCTCCCCCTGCAGGATGCACCATACAAGACAGATTAGAACCTAATGAATTGTCTAGACGGCCTTCATTTGGATTATGTGGCTCACGGGGGTCTCTGAAGTGTGCTTAGCATTAGCATAGGCCTGCTGTGCCGCTAGATCTGGAGCACTCTATCAAAATGCAAATACACTCGCACACACTCGCTCAGGGTCACTGGGTGGGATACCTTCTGAATAGCACAGTAGATTGGAAAAGTGGTGGCAGGGACTTTGTCAGATCGAGACATTAGCGGTGATTAGAGGAGCGTTAGGGTCTAGGTGCTGATTTAACTTGGTGTCCCGTCGACCAGACTTTCGTAAAATAGCTGTATACTGTGTCAGTTCACGACCCAGACCTGTGACACAAATCTTTAAAGATTAGGGCATGTTTGGATGTTTATTGAGGTCCAAGGTGTCTCATAGTTACCGTGGCAAAGCAGTGTATTTTTCCCTCCTTGTGTAGAGTGAAAACAGCAATCTGAACGACTGTATTGTAATGATTTTATTCTGGAATGGATTAAATAAATGGGAAGCTAATAGTTGTCTGAGATTAACTGCTGTTATAATAAATATTAATGTAAAATATATGGACTGTAATTGTTGGCAACCAAGGATGTAATAAGATTAACAGAATAGAGCGCTCTGGGGCATAGCATTGAAAGAAAATAATCCGCTTCAGGTGGATAAAGCCGTTACACCACCCACTATTGATATTCTTTCTCTACCAAACCACCCAGATATGCTTTATTCCCTATTTATAGCAAGGCCACAGAAAAATCCTGATTTCTGATTGGCTGATAGGTGTAAATAGATAGATAGAATGCCTTTTTGTCATATATACAGATACAGCTGTACAGTACAATGGGTTAAGGGCCTTGCTCAGGGACCCAACAGTGACAGTATGGCTTTGGAGTCAGGATTTGAACTCTCAACCTTTTGAATGGTAGCCCAGAGCTCTACCTACTAGGCTACCACTGTCCCAAATTCCTTAATCCTTATTACAGAAGCTCGAAGGTTGTTTTGTTTAATAAGTATGAATAGATGAACACATTTAAATCAATGTGTGTGAATAAATGTAATAATGCTGGACTCAAATTAATAACAAAAATTACAATGAAGTGCAGTGAGAAGAACAAATGTGTTGGAATTTGATGCTTGATTCTCTTTGGAGTTAACAGGACTTATTATTGGCTGTTATTTCTTAAATAACACATGATATACTGTAGAATCTATAGAATGCACTATAACATACTGTAAAACTATCAAATTGTACAAGTTCAAATCTCAGTGGTGCTATCAGCTGGTTGGGTATCTACACAGACATAATTGCCTTTATCTAAGGCTTTGGATTGGCGTCCTGTCCAGCGTATTCCTGCGTTGCACTGACCAGGATAAAGCAGTCGACGAAAATTAAAACAATTAAATCAAAAATATAGAATTAGAAAATTATAATATATATCCACTCACTCATTTACTTTCTTAACCGCTTATCCAATTAGGGTCGCTGGAGACTATCGCAGCTTTTCAATGGGCGCAAGGCACACAGTAACACCCTGGACTCTGAGGCAACAGTGCTACCCACCGTGCTGCCCCAGGATAAAGCAGTCGATGAAAATTAAAATAATAAAATGAAATATAGAATTAGACAATTATAATATATATTTATTTATATGATTTTGGATCTGATGACTGGAATTTATGTCCCATCAGCCAAGCTGGAACCTGTGACCTGAGAGCATATACACATTTATTCAGTCCTTTAATCATCTTTAATAACACTTCATTCTAAGCAGGGTTGCGGTGTGTTCAGTGCCATACTAAAACACTGAACTCGGGGCTGAAATAAACCCGGATAAGTGTGCCAGTCCCTCCCAGACACACGGGCGTGGCCATTAGGTAGGCAGTGTCAGGTATATGGTTTATTAACCTGAACCACAATAATCAATTCATGCAGCTCTGGTGGGTTTTATTGCTTAAGAGCTGAATGGAAAGGTCACAGCGAGGTCGTCTATAGCCAGAGAGGAAAAGGTCCTAAATAAAATCCAAACTGCCCCATTACGGTGCAGCTCAAGCACTGAAGGAATTTACTCAACTGGGAATAAAAATCAATGTGTGTGTGGCTGCTTCCAACACACTCCGTCACACACCATTACACACAGGATCCTACTGGTAATGTACTGGTAATGAAGTCCATCTCCAATAACATGTACAGTTGTGATTGGTTTTGTCAAGAAGTACGATTTATTGGCTAAAATCCATATTGACACGTTACCTAAACTTTGTATTATAAGTTTGCAATAATAAGAGCTACTTTCACATAAATTAGAACTTTTTTATGATAATAAGTTTAAACAGCAACTTAATTTAATACGCACCCGACCTGTATTTGTTGTTATTTGCTATGATACACTAATCATCAATTCATTCAGTGTCTGTTTTACTACTGCTTTATCCTGGTCAGGGTCGTGGTGGGACTGATTTATTGGACAAAATGTAGGAAACACCCCGGACGGGTTGCCAGTCCATTACAGGGCAAACACACACACACACACACACACACACAAACACACACACACAGGGTTAAGGACCTTGTTCAGGGGCCCAACAGTGGCTACTTGGCAGAAGTGGGGGTTGAACCAGCAACCTTTTGATTACTTTTCCAGTATCAATAGCCTCAAACACACTTACAATTTTCAGTAGCTTTAGTTGGCCTGACTGCACGTCTTTGGAATTGTGGGAGGAAACCGGAGCACCCGGAGGAAACCTATAGATACAGGGAGAACATGCAAACTCCACACAGAAAGGACCCTGATCGTCTGGTTGGGGAATCAAACCCAGGCTCTTCTTGCTGTGAGGCAACAGCACTATCCACTGCGCCATTGTGCTGCCCTATAATAGACCGATCAAAATATAAAAGCACTTAAACTAAGTAAGATTTGAATACATTACAATATTAAATATGGGTGAAAAATATACACATTTAGATTTACAGTTTTGCAGAACCAAGTGCACAGGTGGCGCAGTGGGATATTCCGCTAGCACACCAGCGCCGAGATTCTGAACTCCTCTGTTCGAAACTCAGCGTTGCCACCGGTCGCCTGGGCGCCATCTAGCGGGCATAACTGGCAGTGCCTGCAGCAGACATGATTCTGCTAGGTTTGGATGACCAGACTATGTGGGTGGGGTCCTCAAACGCTGTGTAAGGACCCTGATTGGCAGGTAGAGAGACGCTGTGCAGAGTGCATGGGTGAAAAAGGGTTCCGCTAAGGGCTGCGTGCGGGTCGGAGGAGGCGTGAGCAGCAATATTCCCACCTCGACTGCGATCAGGGATCCGCCAGCAGCGGAAGACAAATTGACTACGATAAATTGGGAGAAAATGGGAGACAATAAAATAGAAAAAAAGGTTTTGCAGGACGTGCATCCTGATGATGTTTTATATTTTAGGACGATTATGTCCTCCTACATACTGCTATGGCGGCACGGTGGCTCAGTGGGTAGCACTGTCGCCTCACACCAAGAAGGTTCTGGGTTCGATCCCCAGGCGGGGGCGGTCCGGGTCCTTTCTGTGTGGAGTTTGCATGTTCTCCCCGTGTCTGCGTGGGTTTCCTCCAGGAGCTCCGGTTTCCTCCGACAGTCCAAAAACATGCAGTCAGGTTAATTGGAGACACTGAATTGCCCTGTAGGTGAATGGGTGTGTGTGTGTGTGTGTCTGCCCTGCGATGGACTGGCGCCCTGTCCAGAGTGTTACTGTGTGCCTTGTGCCCATTGAAAAGCTGGGATAGGCTCCACCTCTCTTTATAAGGACATTTAAATGTGAAGACTGAAATACATCCCCACCTCGGTCTCTCCAAGAACTGGAAGCCTTAGTTTCAGATGAATTCTCCATCACTTTACTAGAAAGCCTTCAGAACGTGTTATGAGAACGTTCTTGAGGACGGTGTCTTACTTACTTCATATGAATATATTATTATTGATTTTAACCACTTAGACCAAGTAAATGTGGAGGATTTGATTCTGACATCTGACTTTTCTAGATGGAAGAAGTAGGAAAGAGAAACAACCTGTGGAGGCGACTGTATGTAGATGCATTGATGTTTTACACACACACACACACACACACACACACACACACACACACACACACACACACACACACACAGAGAGAGAGAGAGAGAGAGAGAGAGAGAGAGAGAGAGAGGGAGAGGATGGATAAAGAGAAGTCAGAGATCTGATGATTTCAAGTGTGTACGCCTACACCTCGTTCACCTGCTCCCTCTCTCTGTTACTCAGTCACTAATAAAAGTGGCTGGGAAATTGTGCAGCTATTATAGTAAATTCTTCTTTCACCGGCCGAGCTGATTCACACACACGGGAATAAAAGATCAGCAGCAGCAACACAGCGTCATGTGACCCAGAGTAAAAGAGAGACAGAGAGACAGAGAGAGAGAGAGAGAGAGAGAGAGAGGAATCAGGTAAAAGACAGAGTGAGAAAGAGAACAGAAAGGAGAAAACTATTAAAGGTGAGAGAGAGCTGGGGGAGTTCTCTGGGGAGCAAAGAGAGAGCCACACACTAGCAGAAATATACACACAGACACATACACACACACACACACACACACACCTGCCACCAGGTGAGGGATAGTGGGTGACCATGTCTCACACACACAAGCACATACACACACACACACACACACACCTGCCACCAGGTGAGGGACAGTGGGTGACCATGTCTCTCTCTCTCTCTCTCTCTCTCTCGCTCTCTCTCTCTCTCTCACACACACACACACACACACACACACACACACACACACACACACACACACACACACATGCACCTGCCACCAGGTGAGGGACAGTGGGTGACCATGTCTCACACACACAAGCACACACACACACACACACACACACACACACACACCTGCCACCAGGTGAGGGACAGTGGGTGACCATGTCTCTCTCTCTCTCTCACACACACACACACACACCTGCCACCAGGTGAGGGACAGTGGGTGACCATGTCTCACACACACAAGCACACACACACACACACACACACACACACACAGACACACACACACTCACACCTGCCACCAGATAAGGGATAGTGGGTGACCATGTCTCACATACACATACACACATTAACACACACACACTTGCCACCAAGCGAGGGACAGTGGATGACTATGTCTCTCTCTCACACACACACACACACACACACACACACACACACACACACACACACACACACACACACCTGCCACCAGGTGAGGGATAGTGGGTCCAAAATATCACACACAGACACACAATTTGGGAAGAAGCCTGATAATTAATGAAAACTAAAATGCTGCACAGTCACAATTTGGACAAGAGCTGTAAAACCCTGGACCACATATCTGCACCAGAGCTGTAACACCCTGGACCACAGATATACCATGAATGTAAAAGTGTCAGCAGTGTTTAATTAATTATTAATATCACAAATAATAATGCATAATGCAAAAATGCATAACAAACACATTTACATCTTACATGTTACTTTACCACATAATATCTGCTGTAAATAACGTCTTTACATGCTCATTTCCGGCATCATTAGGGACTCAGTACACATTATATCATTATAACATTATAACATACTGTAATGCATATTTGATGGTGTCATGCACACGCTAAAAAAAAAAAAAAAGCGCACACAACCTAAAATATTAATGCGGATATCGGTGCCTGGTGGTGTGACAGATTGTGCACACGGATCATCAGTGTGTTTGTGCGCGCTGTCAGAAATCACTGCTACAAAAATAAAAACACTTTTATTTAATAAAGCACGTAGACAGGTGAGATTTACCAGTGATACAAGAAAAGTAACAGTTCCAATCAGTGATGTTTAAAGCTCAAGTGACAGTCTGAAACGTCACGGCAGGAAAAGAAACGTGGACAATCAGCATCAGCACAGATTTCACTGTCAAGGGTCAACAGAATGAAGAAATCCACACAATTAAAGCACTTTTGTGAGCCAGTCTCATCAAAAACTGCACACGATGCGCTTCAAAAACATTTAATATATATATACTGTATATACATATGTATTAAAACCACCTCCTTGTTTCTACACTCAATGTCCATTTTATCAGCTCCACTTACAATATAGAAGCACTTTGTAGTTCTACAATTACTGACTGTAGTCCATCTGTTTCTCCACATACTTTGTTAGCCCCCTTCCATGCTGTTCTTCAATGGTAAGGGCCCCCACAGGACCACCACAGAGCAGGTATTATTTAGGTGGTGGATCATTCTCAGCACTGCAGTGACACTGACATGGTGGTGGTGTGTTAGTGTGTGTTGTGCTGGTATGAGTGGATCAGACACAGCAGAGCTGATGGATATTTTAAACACCTCACTGTCACTGCTGGACTAAGAATAGTCCACCAACCAAAAACATCCAGCCAACCGCGCCCCCGTGGGCAGCATCCTGTTTCCACTGATGAGGGTCTAGAAGATGACCAACTCAAACAGCAGCAATAGATGAGCGATCGTCTCTGACTCTACATCTACAAGGTGGAACAACTAGGTAGGAATGTCTAATAGAGTGGACAGTGAGTGGACACGGTATTTAAAAACTCCATCAGCGCTGCTTTATCTGATCCACTCATACCAGCACAACACACACTAACACACCACCACCATGTCAGTGTCACTGCAGTGATGAGAATGATCCATTACCTAAATAATACCTGCTCTGTGGTGGTCCTGTGGGGGTCCTGATCATTCAAGAACAGCATGGAAGGGGGCTAACAAAGTATGTGGAGAAACAGATGGACTACAGTCAGTAATTGTAGAACTACAAAGTGCTTCTATATGGTAAGTGGAGCTGATAAAATGGACAGTGAGTGTAGAAACAAGGAGGTGGTTTTAATGTTATGGCTGATCAGTGTAAATCAGTAATATAAAGGAAATGACATGATTCTAACTTTGCAGGATAAAAGAAATATAAGATAAGCTTGGTTTAAAGAAACTCCTCAGATCCACTGAACAGCTCTGGAATGAGCTGGAACATACAAATACTGTCATGTTTGAACTGGCTGGGTGCAAATTCCCACAGACATACTCCAAAGTCTTATGAGAAGCAAGAACAAGCTCATAGTCGAATGTCAACATGTTTTTAACCGTAAGAATTAGTAAAACACGGGTCCATGCTGACGGTTCTGCACACTCGGTTAAGATTAGAGCCGGTTTAAGACGTCTCTACACTAGAAACGGTGCTTCACCATGCATGTCTGCCTCCCCACAACCGACGGCATTCACGGCGTCCTCATTCTCTTCACGTGACTGATCCCATTGAGGCCAGGCACCACTTCCTGCCCGAAAGAGGCGCACACTTTGCCCACCTCCTGCACAATCTGCATTATGCACAGGCAAGCGTCGAAGCAGCTGCCAGTCATCTGTACGCTCCCATTGTCTGACTCGACCCATTTTTCTTTTGCCTCTGAAGATCCGAACCCCTACCACCCACCCCCCTTATCCCCCCTTCTTTCGCGAGAGGTAACTAGAGGTCGTCGCCGGCGCTCTCGGTTGCTATGTGGATGCCATGACAACTGTGCGGGATTGCACACGTATCGAATGGCTGTAATGGATTGAACTTTGAGAGCTTCGGAGGAGAAATTGCATCTCGAGCACGCTTTCCATTTTTATTTTGTTCCCAGGCAGCCGATGGACAAGACGGGGCAGTGCAAAATGTCAGCTATTTTCAGACGCACAAAGGCCCACGTCAACGCCGGTCAAGCCGGACAATATTGAAAATGGTCAAATATGTTGTACGGCTACGGCGAGGGGGCTGAAAACGGGCATGGTAGGGAACAGCCGCCTCCAATTAGGTATCAAATTAGCTCAGAAAAAGCTACAAACGCTACTTAGTGCCTATTCTTAACCAGAGACTCCATACACTGACCAGGCATAACATTATGAATAACACTGATTATCTCTTCATCACGGCACCTGTTAGTGGGGGGGGATATATTAAGCAGCAAGTGAAAATTTTATCCTCAAAGTTGATGTTAGAAGCAGGAAAAATGGGCGAGCGTGAGGATTTGAGTGAGTTTGACAAGGGCCAAACTGTGATGGCTAGATGACTGGGTCAGAGCATCTCCAAAACTGCAGCTCTTGTGGGGTGTTCCCGGTCTGCAGTGGTCAGTATCTATCAAAAGTGGTCCAAAAAAGAAACAGTGGTAAACCGGCAACAGGGTCATGGGCGGCCAAGGCTCATTGATGCACGTGGAGAGCGAAGGCTGGTCCAATCAGACGAGCTACCGTAGCTCAAACTGCTGAAGTTGTTAATGAAAGGTGTCAGAATACACAGAGCATCACAGTTGCAGGGCTGTTTTGGCAGAAAAAGGGAGACCAACACAATATTAGGAAGGTGGTCATAATGTTATGCCTGATCAGTGTAAAATCCAGCTATTAGAATACAAAATATGACAACAAGTAGTCGGACACCTGACCTGATAAGCTTGTCGGACATCCCATCCCAAAACCATGAGCATTCATTTGAAGGGTTCGTCTATGTGGCTATAACAGGCTCCACTCTTCTGAAAAGGCCTGAAAAGGCTTCCCACAATATTTTGCAGGATGTTTGTAGGAATTTGTGTCTTTTCATGACATGAATAATGATATGAATATAATGCAAGAGGTCCAAATGCACCAAGCTGGTGAAACAGGAAAGGGCCTTCCCTTTCCCTTCTTTATTGCTACAATGTTGGAACAATATCATTCATTTTCTTGAACTGGTTTTCTACAGCACTGAGAGTTGCTAAAACACCTGAACTTAATCATTAACAGGGGTGTCCAATTACTTTTGCATTACTTTGTACTGTTTACTGTTCAATCCACAATGCATTCCAGAAACCTGGGGTTCAAACAGACAGACCAGGACCAAATGCTGTGCTTCACATAATAGTTTAGACAGAAGTAACAGGTTCTGAATGAATTCAGATCACTGAAGAGCGATAATCTGCATTATTTTTAGCTGTACTCATATGTTTTGTAATTTTGTCACTCTGACAAAAAAGTACCCACATGGAAGCTTAGGCGTGGTGCAGGTCAGTCAGCAATGAAAAATGTGGTATCCTGGATAGCCACTGTAAATTTCTTAGATTAAAAGTGCACACACGAGACTGATGAAGGTGAATATAAATGCTGGACTGAACGGAGCTTTTTGGCGTGACCTTTTGTGCCAGTTTTTCTGAGACTCACAGCCGGACTGTGTTTGCATTTTAACAACGTGTGCTCATCCAGCGTGTAGAGAGACCACAGAGAAGGGTTCCTAAAAAGAACCAAGAGGAGTGAAAAGACCTCGGCAATGGATGACTGATCCAGTCAATCACATCAGAGAGAGAGAGAGAGAGAGAGAGAGAGAGAGAGAGAGAGATGGGTGGCAATTGCACCAATTAATAAACTTTGAATTATTATGCAAATTTCAACATTACCACCTACTAATGAATCTGTACTTGAGGTACAGCATATGGTACACACTAGAACCACAAAATCCTGATCTGATAATAAAATACATATAAAAAATGATAACCTTAAAAAATAAACAAGTAACCAGCCATAACATTAAAACCACCTCCTTGTTTCTACACTCACTGTCTATTTTATCAGCTCCACTTATCATATAGAAGCACTTTAACGTTCTACGATTACTGACGTTAGTCCATCTATTTCTCTACATACCTTCTCTACATGCTTTCACCCTGTTCTTCAATGGTCAGGACCCCCACAGGACCACCACAGAGCAGGTATTATTTAGGTGGTGGATCATTCTCAGCACTGCAGTGACACTGACATGGTGGTGGTGTGTTAATGTGTGTTGTGCTGGTGTGAGTGGATCAGACACAGCAGCACTGATGGAGTTTTTAAATACTGTGTCCACTCACTGTCCACTCTATTAGACACTCCTACCTAGTTGGTCCACCTTGTAGATGTAAAGTCAGAGACGATCGCTCATGTATTGTTGCTGTTTGAGTCGGTCATCTTCTAGACCTTCATCAGTGGTCAAAGGACGCTGCCCACGGGGTGCTGTTGGGTGGATATTTTTGTTTGGTGGACTATTCTCAGTCGAGCAGTGACGATGAGGTGTTTAAAAACTCCAGCAGCACTGCTGTGTCTGATCCACTCATACCAGCACAATACACACTAACACACCACCACCATGTCAGTGTCACTGCAGTGCTGAGAATGACCCACCACCTAAATAATACCTGCTCTGTGGTGGTCCTGTGGGGGTCCTGACCATTGAAGAACAGGGTGAAAGCAGGTTAAAAAGTATGTAGAGAAACAGATGGACTACAGTCAGTAATTGTAGAACTACAAAGTGCTTCGATATGGTAAGTGGAGCTGATAAAATAGACAATGTGTGTAGAAACAAGGAGGTGGTTTTAATGGTATGGCTGATTAGTATATATATGATAGACTCAATCACTTGCAAATGTCATTTTGTAATAAACAAAAATAATGGATTACCAACCAGTGATGACATTGTTTAGTTTCATTCACACACACTGACTTCACACAGTAATTTACACCTTCATATGATTGATACACACAACGTCACATCTCATTTACACAAGATCTGGGGGGGGGGGGGGCACTATGTCATTAATGCATCTGTTCTTATAAGATGCCATGTTTTTATAATAATAGTACTTATTTTACTTAGATTTGCTCTTAAGGCACCAGGGCAGTTGTAGCCTAGCAGTTAAGGTACTGAACTAGTAATCAAAAGGTCGCTGGTTCAAGCCCAACCACTGCCAGGATACCACTGTTGGACCCTTAAGCAAGGCCCTTAACCCTCAATTGCTAAGACAGTATACTGTTACAGTACTGTAAGTCGCTTTGAATAAAAGTGTCCGCTAAATGCTGAAAATCTAAATGTATATATGTCTAAGATTATTTCGATTCTTCTGTTCTTTAAGGAACAGCACTTGTACCGACCTGTAGGAGGAAGGACAATAGAGAGGAAAAGGTGGGAATGAGAAAATGCAAGAGTAACCCACAGAGAGAGAAAGGAGCGAGGCATGAGGTCTCAGCTGCTGGCAGCATTCCTGAACAGATAGCTGGCAGTGTTTGTGGGAAGACGGATCTGCGTCCTCTTTATCCAGCTTCCTCCCCTCTTCTTCCTGAGGGGAAGCCTCGACGGGAGACGCCATCGACTACAGACTTCCATAGATAAAGAGTCTGAGAGGAATCAGACTTACAGTCACCGACACACTAAGAGACGGATCGGTAATTTTTTCTGTCTCGGAATGAAACTCCCTGCATTTTTTACTCTGTTTTATGTGATGCTAGATGCTGAATTGACATTACGGATTAACATTGTGGTTCAGGATCTTCCCACTTCCTTTTCTCTTAAAATTCCTCTTAACTCAGAGACATGACAAAATGGTTCTCTGGTAAAGGGCTGATATAAATGTGTTGATATCTGTGGTTAAGGTGGTGCGGGTTCTGTACAGCCCCGGCATTCTGGGAATTCCTGCCTGCAAAATTTGGCTTATAATAAAACCACCGTGACCATATATATATATATATACAGTATATTTTAATGCATTTTGTCCCCTTTTTTTCTCCCCCCTTTAGAGCGTCATATTGCCCCATTGCGTCATGCTTCCTCTTCGCCTATGCCGATCCCTGCTCTAACCGAGGAGATTGAAGCTAACCCACGCCACCTCCGACACATGGGCAGCAAGCCGTTTGCATCTTATCTCCCACACATTGACGAGTGTTGTGCCACCTAGCGTTGTGTACGGAGAGACACACCCTAAGAGCACTCTTTCCTCATCTCTGTGTAGGTGCCTCTAATCAGCCAGCAGAGGTCGTAATTGCACCAGTCTGACAGAGAGAGACTCATATCCGGCTTAGTCCCGCCCATCTGAACAACAGGCCAATCGTTGTTCATGTGGCCGGTCATCCTCAGCCAGCAAGGCATAGCTGAGATTCGGTACGATGTATTCGAGATCCCAGCTCTGGTTCCGGCATGTGTTTTTACCGCTGCGCCACCTGAGCGGCTGGCATACTACAATATTTAATAAATGACTGTATTCATTAAGATAAATGAACTTTTATCATTAAGATAAAAGGTTTTATGTTAGGTGATCATATCATAAATGATGCAGTCCAGTGTGGAACAACAACAAGAAAACAAGAAGAAAAACCCAACAGAAAGGAAAATGTTCCTGACATTCCTGCCAGGCCAGGCTCAGTGTAATCCGTCCAGCGCTGGTCCTGCCAAAGCCGGGCGCTCCGACTAATGCTCTCCATAGTGCCATGTCCAACAAGTGGGTCTGCTCAGGATTAACCAAATATCCCCAGGAGAACCAGGAGCCTTCCTGAATTTACAAACCAAATCTTATCCTGATCATAATTTTCCGGTGCCCGGCTCCATGCTGACAAAGTGGGGTCGACGCAGGGCTTTGAAAACGGGCGGCTCGGCCAGATTTAGCTCCTGAAAATAAATCATTAATCTCCAACACTAATCACAATGATATAACTAATTGAGCAGCTTAATTATGTTGTGTTCTGAGAGGAATAAACATACGATGGAATTAAATTAAGGAAGTTTTTAGGTAGTCAGCATTATTGTGTATGCAAAACACCCGTATTAACACGGGGATGTTTACATGACGGTTTGTGGAATAAAGAAGATGGGAATTTGGGATATTATTTAAGAAAGAACAAATTCTGTGAGATGAAGAAGGTAGTTCTTGTTTTGGAAGTCTGTACCACAAAACTTTCCATGAAGACTCAACTGTGTTTAACTCTGGTATTTGGGGAGGCCATGAAAAAACTCCTAATGTTCATTATCATCCTAGGGATGAGTTGGATTGGGAAAACATTATAAGGAAAGAGTGCATAAAGAGTGCCATCCATCCATTCATCCATCCATCCATTCCTTCACCTATCTGTCTGTCCGTCCGTCCGTCCGTCCATCCATCCATCCATCATCAATCTATCCATCCATTCCTCCATCTGTCTGTCCATCCTTCTCTCTGTCCGTCCATCTATCTATCTGTCTATCTATCTATCTTATTACCTATATGTTTGTCTATCTATCTTATTACCTATCCGTCCGTCCGTCCGTCCGTCCGTCCGTCCGTCTATCTATCTATCTATCTATCTATCTATCTATCTATCTATCTATCTATCTATCTATCTATCTATCTATCTATCTATTCCTCCATCCATCTGTCTGTCTGCCCGTCCGTCTGACTGTCCATCCATCCATCCATCGATCTATCTATCTGTCTGTCTATCTATCTTATTACCTATCTATCTGTCTTTCCGTCCATCCGTTCGACCGTCCATCCATCCATCCATCCATCCACTCATCCAAGTCTTCTATCCTCCTGGACGGTCTTTATTTTACTGATAGACCTTACAAAGAGATATATATCCTTCTGAAGGAATTGAAATTCACTCCTCTCTGAAGTTTCCTCCTCTTTACAGATAAAGTAAACTGGCAATGTGGTGTGTTGTATGAGCTCAAAGCTGATTTTACAGATAGAGAGTTTACTGTCATTTGTAGTATTTGGGACCCTCATAAAAATCCAGCTGTTCCATCAAGAATGGTGCATGTGGCACCCCTGTAAAGAACCAAATTATTGATGTACATTAATGATTGACACTTATATTCATTATCCTAAACGATGAAGCTATAAAAACTTTTGGACTCGTTCTTCTTTATGAATCTGGGAAGAAATGAATTTAAAAGGTCAACAGGAACACGATGGATTATATTCACACGGAGCTACTTCCTGTGGGAATGGCAGTTACACTAAACGGGGCCACTGGGCGTCATGGGAAGCTTCGCTGGGTATGAATGTCGAGCGAAACCCCTACACACTTTCATAATGTCTCTCTCTCACTCTTTCTTATTCTCTTTCAGTCAGCTCCTCCTCTTTACCCGCTTTCTGTATGACCCCCTGCATCCCTCGTTTTTTTTTTCACCCCTCTCCCACACTGTCCCCCCGGTTCTTCTGCTTCATGTCTATCCTCGCTCCTCCTTCTCTTTCTCTATTTCTTCTGCCCCCTTTTACATTTTCCGTCCCGGTCTCCTCCCTGGAGGCTGGGAAAGGATCAAGGGCCCTGTTTGGCCTACGTGGACTTTCACTTCCTAAGGAATCTCAGTCATGCAGACGTGCAGATTGAGCTGAGCTGGCGTTTGCGGGTCTGGTGAGAAAGTTCGGTGGTACAGTCTTCATCATACAACGGAACTGCTTCCTAAAATAATATTCACCCCTTGCTGCCTGTACAGGAAATGGCTTAAATGCAGGAATGTTAAAAAGACTTAATTTTGCCCTAGTAAAATAGGAAATGCCAGATTAGCATATTAATGCCCTTCAGACTGCCCTACTTCCTTCATTTAAATCCAAAGTCTTCATCCAACATTAAATTATGTATTGATATATTGTCTGCTTTATCATAAGTCTGGGGTTCGTCCTTGGGTGGCAGAGATGGGGACTTGAGTCCGAGTCGCACGTAAGTCGCACACAGCGACTTCAGACTCGACTTGGACTCGTTTCAAATGACTCTGACTCGACTCATGACTAGCTAAAAACAAGAGTCCCTAGCGTCAGCATGTGTTAACATTAGTTACGTGTGACAATTATATATATATACCTGCAACGCATGCAATGGGTAAATGTTACAGCCAGCTTCCGGCGTAGTGATGAAGCGGCGCTCCCTACTCCGTACACAGTTTGAAGTTCACTTCATTCGAACATTTTTGTTACCTTTGGATTGGAATCTCACTTAAAATGGTGGAATACCCTACGTAGTGCACTTCACAGGAACAACTGGGGTGAATGGTGATTGTAATTGTTAGTAAGAAATGCTGTTATTTGCATTTATTCAGTTTGCGTCACACAGATGACGTGGTAATGAAACGCTCGATCGGCTTTCTAACGAGTTCGTGTTTTACTTCACAACCGGGAAAAGTTTGGAGGTTTTTAATTATAGGCACATTTACAAAATAACGAATTCTATTCCTAATGGGACACACGCTTATAAATTTAATAGCATCTGGAAGAACAGAAGCTAAGGTAAGCAGTGGTTAAGTTTTTTTTTGCTGTGTTTAAATTACATTCATTTGCACAATGACGAGGAAAGTAAAGGCACGAAGTAAAACAACTAAATACACTCGCTAATCTGTTGTTGTTTTTTATCTGAACTTACAGATTATTTGTTTATTTATACGCTACATTTCCAATATATGTTTTGTGTAGATTATATTGACTCGTGACTTGACTCGGACTCTAGCCTAAAGACTCGTGACTTGACTCGGACTCTAACCTAAAGACTCGTGACTTGACTCGGACTCTAGCCTAAAGACTCGTGACTTGACTCGGACTCTAACCTAAAGACTCGTGACTTGACTCGGACTCTAGCCCAAAGACTCGTGACTTGACTCGGACTCGTATTTTGTGACTTGTGAACATCCCTGTTGGGTGCACCACACATCCAACCATTGGACGGCTCAGTTACCCAGAGCTTGGGGCAAAGTTACTGGAGTAAACCTGTGCAAACTCAGCGGGTACAATACAGGTCCCCAGGAGTTAAATCTGGTAACTGGGGACACCATGAAAGACATTTCACTTTATTCTAATGTTCATTATCATCCTGGGGATGAGTTGGATTGAGGAACAACATCAGGAAAGAGTGTCTGCACCATAGGGTGCGTAAAGTTATACAAGCATGCAAATCAATCATTTGACCCATTACCTACCTACCTACCTACCTACCTACCTACAGATGTATGTTTTGTACTTCTAAAATGCTTCTAAGTCTTCCATCCTCCTCTGATGTATCTCCCAACCTACACTTATTTTGTGGACGGTCTTCATTTTACTGATAGACCTTACAAAGGGATGGCTATTTATCCCATGGCACCCCACAACCTGTTGAACCACTGTGCTGCCCTCACTTCACTAATCCAGTCCATTTAAACACATTGATTCAACTAGATTAAAACAATTCATTTAACAGATTCATCTGACTTATTTCATTGATTCACGTGGTTTAGCTGATTCAAAAGCCTTGATTCAGAATTGATTCAACTAAATATAACCTCAGATTGAATCACTTAATGCCTCCACTATGACCCTGTGTGTTTATTTAACCAACTTGAACTCTTTTCTTCTTCATCACACTGATTCACTTTAAAGAGACTCTTCAGTGGCCTGTAATGACTTTGAGCTCAGTTAAAAATAAGTTCAGTAATTGTATCAGTGAAGCCCGGGGTGAAGTTTGGAGTTAAATCAGGAGGACGAGTTGGTTCAGTGTTTAATGCGCACTGTTAGAGCGGCGTCTCTCCGGACCGGACTCTCCAGACTGGTAAATAAACGTGTTTGTTGGAGGATGCATATGTTGGTCATGATGAAAATAATCTCATTTTATTTCTCTCTTCAGGGCCTCAGCGCCTTTTCTCGGAGTAATCAGATACACGGCTCTCGACAGAGCACTTATCAGCTCAACATTACACACACACACACACACACACACACACACACACACACACACATATACAGTATATGCTATAAGTAGCATTATACAGGACTCAAAAAAAAAGTTTATCATAAAAATAAATATACATATTCAGCAATACACCGATCAGCCATAACATTAAAACCACCTCCTTGTTTCTACACTCACTGTCCATTTTATCAGCTCCACTTAACATATAGAAGCCCTTTGTAGTTTTACAATTACTGACTGTAGTCTATCTGTTTCTCTACATGCTTTGTTAGCCCCCTTTCATGCTGTTCTTCAATGGTCAGGACCCGCACAGGACCCCCACAGGACCACCACAGAGCAGGTATTATTTAGGTGGTGGATCATTCTCAGCACTGCAGTGACACTGCCATGGCGGTGGTGTGTTAGTGTGTGTTGTGCTGGTATGAGTGGGTCAGACACAGCAGCGCTGATGGAGTTTTTAAACACCTCACTGTCACTGCTGGACTTAGAATCGTCCACCAACCAAAAATATATCCAGACAACAGCGCCCCGTGGGCAGCGTCCTGTGACCACTGATGAAGGTCTAGAAGATGACCGACTCAAACAGCAGCAATAGATGAGCGATCGTCTCTGACTTTACATCTACAAGGTGGACCAACTAGGTAGGAGTGTCTAATAGAGTGGACAGTGAGTGGACTACAGTCAGTAATTGTAGAAGTACAAAGTGCTTCTATATGGTAAGTTGGATTGGCTAACCTTCAGATGCAGTAAAGCTCAGTGATAGGAAGGCATCACATCCAGGCTGTATTTGTACATTGTGTCTGCTGTTACCTGGATGGTCTCCAGATCCATCTTCAGCCTGAACTGGATGACACGGTTACCAAAGACTCGGTGGGTAGCACAGTCACCTCACAGCAGGAAGGTCCTGGGTTTGATTCCCATGAGGAGCGGTCAGGAAAGTTTGGATGTTCTCCCTGTGTCTGCTTGGGTTCCTCCCATAGTCCAGAGATGTGCGGTCAGTTTAGCAGGGGATATTAAAAAGGTCCCCCTAGGTATGTGTGTGTATGTGTGATGGACTGGCGACCTGTCCAGGGTGTTTCCTGCCTATCGCCCAGTGAATCGTACCCAGTGCAACCCTGAGTATGATAAAGTGGTGGTAAAACAGACAATGAATGAATGAACACATTCAGTTGAAAGAGCTTTTGTGTGGTCAGGCACTGATTCCTCCCAAAGGTGTTTAGTAGGGTTGAGGTCAGGGTAAACCACAGTAAACCTGTCAAAGCACGTCTTTATGGACCTTGCTGGAACAGGAAAGCACCTTCCCAAAACTGTTACCTCAAAGTTGGAAGCATATGCTTTACTTCTAATCTTTAGGCCAGTGTGAGCCCATCACTGATCATCTGTTTGTCACTTCTACGGAATGTAAGCATTCATCCGTACTGTGTAATTTGCTCCCAAAACCGGTCACTACTCACCCACCCTCACACACGTGCACACACTGTACATGTAACGACTTGTACTCGTGTATTTACTTCCTGAGAATGTACTAGTTAATAGGATGGTAAAACCCGTCCCAGAGGAATTTGTCGTTTTGAAACGTTTTGTTTAGCTGAAGCTCATTTCCTCTGAGGAGAAGAATGAAGGCAGACGGGCAGGGTGATGGCAGATAAGTGCCGCTACTTCCTGTTAGTTTTCTCTTTTTGTTTTGTTACGGTTGCTGATAGTGAACTGTCAATTACAGGAGGGTGATATTAGGCGCGTGCGACTCCATCACAGACGTACTCAGACATACTATTATCCGAGTTCTGAAAGTACCTGGTGATTTAGTTACAAGCTTAGGCAAACAGCTCACCTCTTAACCTTTTGCAGTTTTGGGGATTTGTACCCGTTCAGTCGGAGCATTTGTGAGGTCAGGCACTGATGTTGGATGAGGATTTTTGGTTATCAGTTGAAATTCCAATTCACCTAAAGTTGTTTAATCAGATTAAGGTCAGTGCAGGACACCGTATCTGTATGGTGCACAAAGGAAACACTGACAAGCTGAGATGAAAAGTCCTCACTCAAACTGTTGCCCCAAATTTGGAACTATATGCTTTATTTAAAATAATTAATGTTATAGGTAGGGGCCTATTAAATTCATGGGTAAATGTGCTTAATTTTACAGCGGTCATTAAATTACACTTATAAATTAAATTATAGAATCAACGTAAGCTACAATAGTGAGCTAAATACGAAAATACTCGTCCGTGTATCAACCGACACACCATCCTCTACGTCCACATAATTGGTTGGGAGTTTTCCAAACTCAGTTACCCGAGATGTGTTTTTAGCTGCTTTGCACTTTGACATCTTGGACATTTTGTCTAACCAATTGCTAGTGTAACCGAGCGTCTTTAGAGTTTGCTGCATTGATAAAGAAAGAAATGAACTGTACATAGACAAACTATCGCAGCACAGAGGTGATCACGTGTGTAGAGAAGCACGCTTTGCAATGATTATGGGAACCCCCAAGGGACAAAATGCTCTCAATACGTAAACAGATACATCACACATTGTCAGAACAGAACACTACACCACAGAAAAGTCTCTTACACTAGCGTAATTACCATACTATTGTTAGGACCGCTTCATATTGCGCCTTATATTTTGCTGCGTTTATAAAGAAAGAAATAAACTCTACATACACAAACTATCGCAGCACAGTAATGATCACGTATGTAGAGAAGCACGCTTTTTATTGATTGTGGAATCCCCAAAGGGACAAAATGCTCTCAATATGTAAACAGATACATCACACATTGTCAGAACAGAACACTACACCACAGAAAAGTCTCTTACACTAGCGTAATTACCATACTATTGTTAGGACCGCTTCATATTGCGCCTTATATTTCATACGCTACGTAAATAAAAAATGTTTTTAACTTTTGACTTTTACAGCAAATAGCATATTACGGGAAAAGACTCATTTCATGAGAGACTGCTACTTTTTTCTTAAAATGGATAATATATACAATTTTTCTGGTAAAATATCCCAGTTTTCACCATGATAACTTTTTCTAGTGTGACCAGGTCTTTAGGTGAGTATACGTACAGTATACTCACATAAATACACAGATCAGGCATAAGATTATGCCCACCTTCCTCATATTGTGTTGGTCCCCCTTTTGCTGCCAAAACAGCCCTGCAACTGTGATGCTCTGTGTATTCTGACACCTTTCTATCAGAACCAACATTAACTTCTTCAGCAGTTTGAGCTACAGTAGCTCGTCTGTTGGATTGGACCACACGGGCCAGCCTTCGCTCCCCAGTTGCATCAATGATGCCGGTTGACCACTGTTCCTTCCTTGGACCACTTTTGATAGATATTGACCACTGCAGACCGGACACACACCACAAGAGCTGCAGTTTTGGAGATGCTCTGACCCAGTCGTCTAGCCATCACAATTTGGCACTTGTCAAACTCACTCAAATCCTCACGCTCGCCCATTTTTCCTGCTTCTAACATCAACTTTGAGAATCAAATGTTCACTTGCTGCTTAATATATCCCACCCACTAACAGGTGCCGTGATAAAGAGATAATCAGTGTTCTTCACTTTACCTGTCAGTGCTCATGATGTTATTCCTGATCGGTGTATAAAATAATATAAAGTTTACATACAGTACGTACATTTTTAAGACACGTGTTGTACTGATACTGTAACTGCTGTGTTTGTTAACTTCCGCCACAGGGACGAGCAAAATTCTTCTTTGAATTCCTGCTGAGCTGCTGACTAAGAACACACGCAGATACTCGTAAAGTTCAAACACTCATTCTGTTGAGGGTCAAATCTGAAGAATAGTAACTGACTCAAAAGTGACTCATTTAGTCAGAAAAAATACTCTACAGACAGACATCACAAAGAGCCACAGTTCACTACTCACATACTTCCTCAGCTGCAGGAAGTGATGAACATCCTGACTGGAAGTGTGTTCGCCCTCCACAGAGCTCATTAGTCGGTCATTCATAAATCTACTACGTTCCTTTCAGGGGAATTAGGAAGGTAACAGAAGCACCAGATAATAAAGGAGCTTTAAACTTTAAAGGAAATGAGTGACGGATACGAATAAAGCTTATTTTAAAGTGACATGAGGTCACTAGGGTGGCACGGTGGTTAAGTGGGTAGCACTGGCACCTCACAGCAAGAAGGTCCTGGGTTCGAACCCCAGGTGGGGGCGGTCCGGGTCCTTTCTGTGTGGAGTTTGCATGTTCTCCCCGTGTCTGCGTGGGTTTCCTCCAGGTGCTCCGGTTTCCTCCCACAGTCCAAAAACATGCAGAGAGATTAATTGGAGACGCTGAATTTCCCTATAAGTTTATGTGTGTGTATGTGTGTGTCTGTTCTGTGATGGACTGGCGCCCTGTCCAGGGTGTTACTGTGTGCCTTGCGCCCATTGAAAAGCTGGGACCCTAATTGGATAAGCGGATATGAAT
Source organism: Trichomycterus rosablanca (assembly GCF_030014385.1). Classification (NCBI taxonomy): domain Eukaryota; kingdom Metazoa; phylum Chordata; class Actinopteri; order Siluriformes; family Trichomycteridae; genus Trichomycterus; species Trichomycterus rosablanca. The sequence continues at coordinate 3,514,171 of NC_085989.1, read as the reverse complement.
GAATAAATGAATGAATGAGGCAACTAACAGATTTCACTTGATGTCTAATAGTTGGTGCTCAGATTTTAGGTATATCAAGGTATATAACAAATTGGAAAGTTGTAATAGTTGTAGCCTAGAGGTTAAGGTACTGGGCTAGTAATTGAAAGCTTGCTGGTTCGAACCCCACCACTGCCAGATTGCCACTGTTGGGCCCTTGAGCAAGACCCTTAACCCTCAATTGCTTAGACAATATACTGTCACAGTACTGTAAGTCACTTTGGATAGAAGAAAATGGAAATGTAATATGGAACAGTCTCACAGTTCATGGTCATAAAACATAGACACACAGATTGAAGTTTAAATTGTTGCAGGTTGAAGCTCACGGACATGAACAGGGACACATTTTAGGGTACAGTCGCTGAATAGGCACCTCTACGACCCAGTTTATAAAAACACAACATGCTGAGAGCTCATATTATGACCCTTGAGCTAAAGAAAACATTTAAATGAGTCTAAAGTGTCATTTCTCCTACATTTCCTGCATCTGTATGGAATTATGTGTAGACGAAGCCAAAGGATGCCTTCTACCCACCGTGTCTGTGGCCATAATGGTATAGACAGCAAACTCACTCACTTTCTTTACCGCTTATCCAATCAGGGTTTGCTGGAGCCTATCTCAGCTTTTCAATGGGCGCAAGGCACACAGTAACACCCTGGACAAGGCGCCAGTCCATTGCAGGGCAGACACACACACATACACACACCCATTCACCTATAGGGCAATTCAGTGTCTCCAATTAACCTGACTGCATGTTTTTGGACTGTGGGAGGAAACCAGAGCTCCCGGAGGAAACAGAAAGGGAATTGAACCCAGGACCTTCTTGCTGTGAGGCGACAGTGCTACCCACTGAGCCACAGTGTCGCCCTAGAAAGCAAACTGATATAAAAATAATAATAATTATTTTTAATAATTGCTTTTTATGGTCATTGAACCCTGTGGTGCAAGCACTGAACTACTGAGGATTTTTAAAATTATTTTCCAGGATGAAATACCCTCATCTATACTGTTAAAATGATCCAAGAGTGGTTGGATGCACACTACATCGTCTCCCCAGTTATCAAACAAGTCTGGACGTGAGGTCAACGTCCCATCACAAACGTTTTAGGACATATAACAGGATAAAACCTCTTCTGGAGGCAAACATCAGGACCTACTGTTTATTACCCTCATGATGTGCAGATACTGTTACAGGTTTCCATTGATTTGTCCGTCCACTTCTAGAGGATTGTGGGTTACATCTGGTATGTCTTAGAAACCCGATCGCTGAGGAAATGAGTTTAAATTGTGTTAAAGTTTGTTTTATAAATAAAGAAATGGAATGAATCTGTTCCTCCCATAAGCTGAGGATTTTCTTCTCAGTATTGTTGTTTATTCAAGCTTTTCTTATACAGATTTAGTTATAACTAATATTATTCACTCGTTTTACCTGATCCATCAAGTTTTATATGCAAGCTTTTTCCTGCATGAGTAACTGAATGATGCAGACATGATGCAAAACCAACCAAATGTAATGGATACTTATATGGATAATCCATATTACAAACAGGGGACAAAATGCAGAACTTGCAGCATCAGACTCATTTGTCATGTTGCGTGTGGATGTGTGGAATGTATAGAATGCATTTAAGCACGTCTCCGAGAATGGATGTGGGACGCAAACTAACTCTGCAGGATGCATCAGTAATTACAGACTTCTACAGGAAGACTGATTGGGTTAAATCTTTCAGCTTGAGGATCTGCAACCCATTTTTTTTATATGTTCACCTACCAGTAATATATTTATTTATTAGGATTTTAATGTCATGTTTTACGCACGTTGGTTACACAAGATTCATCAGTTAAATTTTTATGTCAAACACAGTCATGAACAATTTTGTATCTCTAGTTCACCTCACTTGCACGTCTTGGGACTGTAGGAGGAAACCAGAGCTTCCAAAGAAAACCCACGCGTGCACAGGAAGAACATACAAACTCCACACAGAAAGGACCCGGACCGCTCCATCTCGGAATCGAACCCAGGACCTTCTTGCTGTGAGGTGACAGTGCTACCCACTGAGCCACTGTGTTGCCCTACACCTACCAGTAATGTTCTGAAAATCTGGCAAGGCCAAACCCGTCTTTTGATTTATTTGTTTATAAGGTGTTTAGTTTAATACTGACTTCCACGTTTCAAACACTGTTGGGGTGAATAAGTTTAGTGCTGAGTCAGTATGGAATACATTTATGGATGTGTTAGAGAGGCCATAGGGATTTATTTATTTATGCTTATTTATGTAATTATTATTATTATTTTATGCATTTTCTCTCTGTTTTTCTCATGATTTTTAGCTCATCCAATTTTTACCCAATTGCATTATGCGTCCTCTCTATTGGTGCTGAACCCCTCCCTGATTGAGGAGATCAAACTGCCCCTCCAACACGACTGCATCTTTTCACCTGCACGAGGTGAGTTCATATGCAGATCAGCTTTGTGTACGGAGAGCCACACCCTGATCAGCATTATTCCTCGTCTCTGTGCAGACGCCATCAATCAGCCAGCAGAGGTCGTAATAGCACAAGTTATGAGGTCCCTCTCTGGCTCTCTCCCTGGATGAACAACAGCCAATCGTTGTTCATGTAACCACCCAGGCCAGCGGGATGGCAGAGCTGAGATACGATACGATGTATTCAAGATCCCAGCTCTGGTGTGCTAGCGTGTTTTACTGCTGCGCCACACGAGAGGCTATTTAATTATTTTTAATTGTATTTTATTTATGTATTTATGTATCTATTTATATGTACACGATCAGCCATAACTTTAAAACCACCTCCTTGTTTCTACATTCACTGTCTATTTTATCAGCTCCACTTACCATATAGAAGCACTTTGTAGTTCTACAATTACTGACTGTAGTCCATCTGTTTCTCTGCATACTTTTTTAGCCTGCTTTCATCCTGTTCTTCAATGGTCAGGACCCCACAGGACCACCACAGAGCAGGTATTATTTAGGTGGTGGATCATTCTCAGCACTGCAGTAACACTGACATGGTGGTGGTGTGTTAGTGTGTGTTGTGCTGGTATGAGTGGATCAGACACAGCAGCGCTGCTGGAGTTTTTAAATACCGAGTCCACTTACTGTCCACTCTATTAGACACTCCTACCTAGTTGGTCCAGCTTGTAGATGTAAAGTCAGAGACGATCGCTCATCTATTGCTGCTGTTTGAGTTGGTCATCTTCTAGACCTTCATCAGTGGTCACAGGACGCTGCCCACAGGGCGCTGTTGGCTGGATATTTTTGGTTGTTGGACTAAATATATATATATATATATATGGTGTGCTGTCTATGGGTTGGCTTACTTATTTTTTTGCTTTTATAGTAACTTTGATAGAGTTACTGATGTTCTGCTTGTTCATCTTGGACATTTTAAATAAAATAATATAAACACATCACAGGACTCAGGTCTGATTAGGTTCCTCTGAGTAATTAAGATACCTGTTTCTCTGTCCGGTAATCGCTTTATTAAAGTCGTGTATTCATGCGATTGACTTGCTATTGAGTTATTAAGTCTGCTTATGTCTGGCTAGAGACCCGATTCTATGGAAATAGTAAACAGTACATACGGCAGAAAGTAAACACAGACACATTTACTGTATTGATGGGTCAATATTTGCAGTTCGATGTATTAATACACACAATCAGTAGAGTCAAACCTTAACCTCACTACACTTACACTGAGTGTGTGTACCGACGGGCTGATATTTGCATTATAAAGCATTACAACATACGCTGTATGTAGGATTGTTTACACACATGTGAACTGTTTACACACATATAGACTTCATTGTTTGTATAAAATCTCCTGATAGTCCATGATGCCCATATTCTGTATCCTATTACAGTTCCCAGTTCCACACACACGAACACAAGCGAAGGGTGTGTGGATTGTGGAGGGGAAGTGGGCTATGGAGCGGATGTTAAGCGTAGAGAGGAAAACGGCCTGCAAGGTCAGGAATGTGGCAGCAGGGGAGGCTGGGAAATGGCGAGGAGACTCTATCAGCTCTGCTGGGATGCGTTTCCTCTGACCAGAGGAAAGAATCTATCAACTGTGAGAGAGGAACTGGGGTCACAGGTGAAAATGACTTAAAACACACACACACACACACACGTAGTGGATATACACACACGCGTACACATACATGCACACACATGTGGTTTATTTACTCAATACCCACCTTTCTGAGCAGGGGCGTGGTGGATTCGGGGCATAACAAACATATTTACTCACATGTACACAGGGGTTATAATGTGCATGTTAAGCTCACTCTACTGTGTACAGTCTCCTCTCAAGAGCTCGAATTAGTGCCTGTTTTATTTAGACAAACATTTATAACAGTTCCGATCACTCAAGCACAGAAACAATGTTAGCAGAAGATCCTAAGAAATCCTAAGAAATTCCCATAAAATCCATTATATGTTCAAAAGTATGTGGAACTCCTAAACATCGAATTCTGGTGTTTCAGACACTCCCACTGCTAACAGGCATCTAATATCACTGATTTTAATCATACTATAAACTCTATTATATATTTATTTGCCCCGAACTCTGCGGCTCGTTCCCGTCCCAGCATCCTGTTCCAGAGTCCTGATGCCAGCACCTTTGGAATAAATTGGAATGCTGACTGTGAACCAGCTCTTCCAGTCCCAACATCAGTGACTAACCTCACAAATGCTCTTCTGACTGAATGGCTACAAATTCTCACAGGCCCATTCTAAGCCCTATCAGAGGAGTGGAGGCTGCTGTAACCTCAAAGGGAGGCCAATTCAATATTAATGCCAGTTGTTTTGGGGCAGCATGAAGGGTCTGTGTTTGATTCCCCAACTGGGTGGCCAGGGTCCATTTTGTGTGAAGTTTGCATGTTCTCCCTGTGTTGGGGTGCTCCAAGCCCTTTAGAGCTTAAGTGTGTGTGTGTGTGTGTGTGCCCTGTAATGAACTGTAAGGACCTTTATGGGGTGTTTTCTACCTATCGCCTAATGAATCAGACCCACTGTGACCCTGACCAGGATAAAGCAGTCGTAAAACAGACACTGGATAAATGAATGAATATACTACAAGCTTATGGAGAGGCATTGTGCTAGGGTACGTAAACTTGTGACATCTAACGTTGGTCCCCCTCAAATAAACTGTTACCAAAGTGTCGAATTTTGCAGGTCGAAGGAACGATGGAAATTAATTAAATCATGAATGAAAGTGACAGAACGAGAGGACGCGAGAGGAAGCAGACCGGAGTCTCATCTAATTCCACCGGATTGGGTTCGAGGCACTCACCATCCCACACGTTCACGTACCTACGTGAGGCTGGTAACCTTGGAAACGGGTCCATGGCGCTGATTAATGGGAGCCGATGAGCTGCAAGTGTGAGCGTGAGGGAGCGCACCATTGGTTATTGTGATTTCATTCCTCTTGTGCGATTCAGTGTTGACATGAACACTAAGCAATGATGTAAACACAATCGTTTTATTTCTAAAGGGTAGCACTGTCGCCTCACAGCAAGAAGGTCCTGGGTTCGATTCCCAGGTGGAGCGGTCCGGGTCCTTTTTGTGCGGAGTTTGCATTTTCTCCCCTGTGTCTTTTTTTAAATTACAGACCTCACTCACTCACTTTCTTAACCGCTTATCCAATTAGGGTATCCCAGCTTTTCAATGGGTGCAAGGCACACAGTAACACCCTGGACGGGGCGCCCCACTGAGCCGCCGTCTTAACCTTTGATAATTCATTAAGTTTCCTTATCACCAAGTCACATCTTGACCTGTAGGCTAAAATAAGATTGAATTTGGCATTTGTTCAGTTTGGCATTGGCTCTATTAGCTGTTGATGCTCTAAAATGAATTTCTTTGGTGTGTTTCAACATACTAGATCAATAAATCTTATCCTGATTCTGTTTGGCGTTTGTAAAACTTGGCTTCATTCAGGAGCTTCGTTGTTTCTTCATCGCACCACGTCTTCTGTGAAAGGTTAGATTAATTAACACAACAATGAAGTGACATTTACTTCGCTAAACGTTCATTATGATGATGTGCTGATGGCATTAAAAAAGATGTTTAAAAAGCTTTTAATTTCATCCGGGATTCGACAGATATTTTAACTGATCTGTAGCTACTAAGCAAACTGATAAAAGCTTTGATAAGATTTAAAATCAGGTTTTTGGTTTTAAACATACCAGGAATTTTTTCATGAGGTTCCAACCCTTTTTGTGATGCTTTAAGGAGTGGCCGAGTATTTATGCTATTCCTTGGAATCATTTTCCTGGATGAAGATGTTGTCGTTCCTGGAACCAGTTAGAGCTGCTAGTTTATTTTAAAATTCTCCAAATAATCCAATCAAAACCTGAACAAGATCAGTTTTACTCTTCACATTCACACCGGTTCCTCTTTCCATTCCTGGTATTTCACATTCCTGAGCCACTTTCATCAAAATGATATTTATTTTCTTTATATATTTATTTTATTTACATATTTAAATACTTTTAGAGATATTTGTTTTTATACAGAGTTGAAATGATAACTTCATATATCAGTTTAATCCAGTACTCTAATATCAAAGGTGTCAGAATATCTGAATGTCAGAAACCCATCCATCCATCCATCTATTAATTTATCCATCCATCCATCTATCCAGCTGCTCATAGCCATCACTACATCAAACTAGTCATCAATTCACCCTTTCATTTGTCCACCTATCCATCTAATCTCTCCATCCATTTATCCGTCCATTTGTTCGTCTGTCCACCTATTAATCCATCCATCCATCCATCCATCCACTCATAGCCATCACAACATCAAACTAGTCATCAGTTCATTCACCTATTTGTCTGTCTATTCATCCATGCATCTTTCCATCCGTTTGTCTGTCCGTCCATCTATTAATTTATCCTTCCATCCATCCATCCATCCATCCATCCATCCATCCATCCATCCATCCATCTATTATTTTATCCATCCATCCATCCATCCATCTATCCATCCATCCATCCATCTATTAATTTATCCATCCATCCATCCATCCATCCATCCATCCATCTATCCATCCATCCATCTATCCATCCAACTAGTCATCCATCCGTCTATCTGCTTATATCCATCACTACATTAAACTAGTCATCCATTCATCCATCTATTCCTCCATCTATCCATCTGTCCATCCTACCTACCAGCTCTTCAAATTCCTATGTGCTTGTCCAGTTTCCTGAACTAAATAAAACTGGAATCCTCATCTCACACAGAGACGCCCTCAGGCGCAGCGTTTTAAACCGAAAGGAAGATCGATCGCACAGATCTTTCTTCATTCCTCATTCTGTCTTTACACCAGTCACTTGTGAATAATCCATATTAGCTGTTTGGAACTCATGTTTTCTTACTTTATATTCCTCATATTTCAACTGGTAATAGTTGTGACTATTCAGGTTACAAGATTTAAGTACAAGAACTAAATGTTTTTAGGTGTTTTTACTAGGATCATTACAGCTGAAGGTGTCTGATATATAATAAATTGGACATGGTGGATAACAAGGGTTGCAATACCATCTAAGATACTTAAGAGAGACGTAGTTTAAACTAACAACAATTTTCCATCTATTTGTCTGTATGTTCTTTGATATAGCTGCAAAGGAAAGGGGACAACTTCATATTACTGACAACATGTTTGGAATGGTCCAACAAGCTTATTGTCAGGTGTCCTTGTACTTTTGGTGTCCATACAGTTGTTTTGATTCTGCAGGAATTTAAAGAGATGGTAGGTAGATAGGTAGGATGGATGGATGGATAAATGGACGAAAAAATGGAGGAATGGATGGATGGATGGATGGATTGATGGAGGGATGGATGGACAGATTGATGGAGGGAGGGAGGGAGGGATGGATGGATGGATGGAGGGATGGATGGATGGATGAATGGACGAAAAGATGGATGGATTGATGGAGGGATGGATAGATGGATGGATAGATGGATGAATGGAGGGAGGGATGGATGGATGGATGGATGAATGGAGGGAGGGATGGATGGATGGATGAATGGACGAAAATCAGAAAATGGAAATATTGTCCTCAGGGGCACCCCCAAACATTCGAGAGCATTTAAAGAAGGATTAAAGCTGTTTCCTAGGCAACACTTGGACCTTCTTCTTGTGAACTTTTTAGCCGTTTTTGGTATTTTGTCTATCTGTCCGAATACGTTTACACAGTGCACGGAGTTCAGAAATAGATACGCAGGAGCGGCTTTTGATAAATGAGGAACACACGCCGGTCTTCCTGAAGAGTAAACAGGATAGAGCGGCTCACTCTTCACAGTGGCTGTGTCAGGGTGATCTATACCTTGACCTTACACATGCAAACACACCACACACACCATATAGCAGCTGCCTGAAACCTAGTGCGGGCTGCACGACTGTCAGCTCTGGAGCAGGAACACATCTGGATGTCACGGACACGGCCAAAAGTATGTGAGCACCAGACCGTCAGCTTGTTGGACAATGGGCTGTAAAATTGAGCTGGCCTTCTGCTGCTCGTCTAGTAAGACTGTTCACAGTATGTTGGTGTATGGAGTGTGGCTGCTGGGATTTGTGCATATTAAGACAGCCACTCGTTGGATAATAAGGCCTTGCTCACAATCAGTGTTCCAATTGTTCAGTCCAAGGTGTTCAGTGTGGTTAAACATGAAAAGATGACAAGGTAAGAGACAGCCTATGGTTTTATTATGCCTTCTTGAAACCCAAGCAGACACGGAGAGAACATGCAAACTCCAGACAGAAAGGACCCAGACAGCTCCACCTGGGAATCAAACCCAGGACCTTCTTGCTGTGAGGCAACAGTGCTACCCACCAAGCCACCGTGCCACCCTCAAGAAGGTGTGAGATTTGCCATCTTAGGGTACGAGATGGGACAACCTGATGTACAAGATCAACCAGGTAGTGAAGAGTCAGGCTTGATATGACTTACAACTGTTAGCGATTATAATATTTACTGATCCCCTGTGAGAGTTCATGCACTCATCCATGGTAATGACCTCGTCCTTGTGTCTGGGCGTCTGCGTCTCCCGCCGGACTATTAATAGCCGAAGTCTGCAGGTAGCGCTCAGCCGTGTCACAACACAGGAAATGAATATTCCTGAATCTTCTGGGTGTCGTGCTTTGTGCTTTTCCGAGGGCGTCTGTGCAAGGTTACAGCCATCCATGTGGCACGAAGCAAGCTGCTTAACATCCTCAAATAAAGCCTCTGTTCACAACCGTAATGCTAATGTGGCTTTTATGCAGCTTTAATTCAGTAAACTTTGATCCGTAAGCAGCAGACCTCCTCGCTTTCTTCTCTGTAATCCGTAAAAAACTCAGATGATGTTCATGACATAAAGTTTTACCTCAGGTGTTTGAGCCGAGCCGAGCCGTACCTCAGATAATGAGCCGCCGAAACGTTTTCACTCAGATTGCTCGCTCAGGTTGTTGATGAATATGAATGGTTCAGCTTTCTCCAGCTTCAGAACTGTTGAAGTTAAAGACACGACTTCAGAAATTATCAAAATCAGAAAGGACTCTGATGTTCTGGGCGCACAGGACGTACAGAATAGTAATCCTATCTTTTAAAGCCACTTCTTAATGTGACCTGGAGCTTTTGAGCTGCTGGAAATATACTAGATGATTCTCAGTGATGCTACCAGCCAGCCGGGCGCCTATACAGACAATTAGTGGCTCGTGTGAGGATGGAAATTTCAGAAAGCAGAAAAGGGGTTCCTTATAACTTCTACAATTACCTCTGCTGGAAGGTCGATGAATGACTCTCTGTGCACGATACGGTTCTCTATATGAACACACCTGGTGCAAGTGAAAAGAAGTGGTTGAATACTGCACACATGTACTAGGGGATGTGTGTTAATCACGGCCATTCTCGGTCAGGCGTGGAGTGAAATACGATTACATTACAAAGTGGTAAATGCTTTACCGTCCCAACTTTTTTTGGAATGTGTTGCAGGCCTGAAATGCAGGAATGGATGTTTATTAATAAATGAAATGAAGTTGAGCAGATAAAACATGAAATATCTCAGGTTCATCCTGTCTGACATCAAATAAAAGTCAAAAGTAAATGTAAGAAACTTTTTTATGCTGTCCAAACTTTTTTCTGATATGGGGTTGTAGATTGGGAGGAACATTCAGGAGAGTGCAAATCCAGAAAATTAAAGCTGTTATTAGGATGGATGGTTTGTTGATGGTTGGTTGGTTGGATGGATGGATGGATGGATGGTTCGTTTGATGGCTGGTTGGTTGGTTGTATGGTTGTGGACACCAAACTGCACACCTAACTGGCCCAACTTTTTCTGATATGGGGTTGTAGATTGGGTGGAAAATTTAGGAGAGTGCAAATCCAGAAAACTTTAAGCCGGTTATTGCTGCAAAAGTAGTGAGGGGGCGTGGACTCCATATTAATGCAATAAGATTATTCATTGGGAATGGGATGTCCTAGAAGTTTATGGTTAGGTGTCCACATTCTTTTGGTCACATAGTATGAAGGAACATCCACTGAACTGTATGCTTTTAATTTCTGGGGTCATTTTAGGTCAGTGCAGGAACAAAAGAGGAACTGAAGGTAAAACATGTGGCTAAAAGTTCATAATCAAAACTATTTCAGCGTCATTACCGGCTCAGTTGAGCACGAGCTCGCTGGATATTTGCATACATCTGTGTTAAGCGAGCTAACTGCGTTATTAGCTGCTTATTCCTTATCTAAAAATAACCACAATGCCAGGCAACGCTGGTGCAGAAAAATTTCCAATATACCGAGCGGGCGGCGTTGTGTATATGCGAATGTTTGCTCTTAGCTGGGAGTGATTAGTTTACAGTGGTGAGACCACAAAAGAGTGGGCCATCCATCATTCCCCAGACAAACGCATTAAAGTGGAGAGAAAAAGAGAGAGCGCGAGTGGCTCAGCGGGAGGGAAAAAAAGAATACGCAACTTTTTTTTTTTCTAAAGGCAATGCAGTGATGGACAGGGGAACATTTTGGAGCTAACTCACATATTAATATGGATGAGGGGGGAACGAGTGAACAGAAGAGACTCGGTAGAGGAGGGAGATGAAAGGCAGACCAAGGCAGACAAGAAACTGTCAAAACTTTTTACTAACTGGATGGCAGATGAGTGATTCGGTGAAAGATCCAGACAGCTCCAGAATTTTTACCTCTTTGGTAAAGATGGGCTGTGGTGTAAAAACGCCTCTATTAACAATTAGCTTCATCCTGCACTGAAACAAAAAAGAAATCCATGATTATTATCACCCTTTATTACATGTTTAGCTATTCATGCTTCATGCAGTTTAAAAGTTTAGGACAAGATTCCTTACCCCGGACAAAATGTTACATCTGGAATGGAAAGAGATTCAGTTGGATTTTACAAACATGACCAAACTTTACATGGATGGTTGGTTGGATGGATGGATGGATGGTTCATTGGTTGGCTGGTTGAATCTGGGATGGAAAGAGATTCTTGTCCTGTTGGATTTTACAACCATGACCAAACTTTACATGGATGGATGGATGGATGGAGGGATGGTTCGGTAGTTGGCTGGTTGGTTGGTTGGATGATGAATGGAAGGATGAATGGATGGATGGTTGGTTGGATGGCTGGTTGGTTGTATGGATGGATGGTTCGTTAGTGGGCTGGTTGGTTGGTTGGATGATGACTGGAAGGATGAATGGATGGTTGGTTGGTTGGATGGATGGCTGGATGAATAGTTGGATGGTTCGTTAGTTGACTGGTTGGATGAATGGATGGATGGATGGTTGGATGGATGGATAGATGGATGGAGGGTTGGATGAATGAATGGATGGATACTTTATTTATCCAGAAGGAAATTATTGGAATATTTAGTAATGGCAGAAGCAGTTGGACTTTATGAACAATCTCCTGGTACTTTATGGAGTCCACATGTCTTATAAGTGCAATACAAAGATGTAATATATTATTCATATTATATATTATATATAAAATTATATATCTATATATCTTCTTATCTTATATTTTATCTTATCTATGTCATTTTACCTAACATGGTTTCCTGGGCTTTAGATTCCACACAAAGTTCCAGTAACATCCTGGCACCTGCATCTGTAGTGTGTTGGAATGGAGGTGGCGTCTAATTGTACCTTTGGTGCACTTGCTAGCTCCAACATGCTACTACCTGCTGCAACGTGATCCTTAGAGACATTTTTGCCTCTCTAAGCATCCTACTCACTGTTAGTGGGGGTAAATACACCTGTGTATTGTTCTAGACAGGTTTATTACAGGAGCAGTAAGTAAGGCTGGCTTTGTAACATTAACACATTTCAACACACTAATGAATGACTAGATGGAGTTAGCTTCTGTTTTACCTCATATTTATACCCCGGTAAACCAGTTTCTAGACTTTAAATAGCAGCATGATTCCGGGGGTGCCAAAAACAGTAAAACATGGTTCCAGTCCAATATCATTTTATACCAGGCTTTATCAAGAGTCCCATTATTTCTGAAGCTGACAGCAAGTTGTGGTTAGAAAGGAAGCCTGGCATGCTATGGGTGGGTGATGATGGGCATTTACACACCGGAGCCAGCATGCCAACCCCAGCCCAAATTGCAGCTGTCCAGCCTGGCATAAACCCCGAGAGACACAGAAACATAATGGCATTGTTCACCATTGTATCAGTACAGCCGGCGCAACGGCTGAAAAGCGGCAGCTAATCGTTTCCACCGCATGGGCACTACCAGCCTAAACAGAGCCACACAGTCTGAAAGAGAAGCAGAGAGAGGACGCTGGAAGAGAACAACAGTGTGTGCAGCAGATCTGAGCAGCCGGTCAGTTTGGGGTGAATGTGAGACAGTGTATTTACCCAGAGCACAAATAAGTCTTTTAAACACTAACAATAGGGCAGCAAGTCGGCAAGCACAAAACACCGGCATAATCCGTCCCGACGGAGCCGTACCAGCGGAACCAGTCTAAGTCTGGTTTATGCTTTCACTGGCTGATCTACATAAACATAACAGCATTTTATACCACTCACTGTCTATTTTATCAGCTCTACTTACCATATAGAAGCACTTTGTAGTTCTACAATTACTGACTGTAGTCCATCTGTTTCTCTGCATGCTTTGTTAGCCTCCTTTCATGCTGTTCTTCAATGGTCAGGACCCCCACAGGACCACCACAGAGCAGGTATTATTTAGGTGGTGGATCATTCTCAGCACTGCAGTGACACTGACGTGGTGGTGGTGTGTTAGTGTGTGTTGTGCTGATATGAGTGGATCTGACACAGCAGCACTGCTGGAGTTTTTAAACACCTCACTGTCACTGCTGGACTGAGAATAGTCCACCAACCAAAAATATCCAGCCAAAAGTGCCCTTTGGGCAGTGACCTGTGACCACTGATGAAGGTCTAGAAGATGACCGACTCAAGCAGCAGCAATACATCTACAAGGTGGACCAACTAGGTAGGAGTGTCTAATAGAGTGGACAGTGAGTGGACTCTGTATTTAAGAACTCCAGCAGCGCTGCTGTGTCTGATCCACTCATACCAGCACAACACACACTAACACACCACCACCATGTCAGTGTCACTGCAGTGCTGAGAATGATCCACCACCTAAATAATACCTGCTCTGTGGTGGAACGGTGTGGAGTTTGCATGTTCTCCCCATGTCTGTGTGAGTTTACTCTCGTTACATGACATCACGGCCGTCTGTCCTCCAGTTGTTACTCTGTCGTTGTTTCTTTCTTTATATTTGCTCCTTCTTGGCCATCCAAAGCCCATCTGCCAGCCTGCATCTGAACTTATTTTCATTCACATCTCCCGAGACCATCTGCCATCTACACACTTACACCCACCGGCCGATACCAAAACATGACTGAACCCTACGACCATCACCTGTCCCCCCTGTTTAGGGTTGGATAGATATACAGTCTGGCATCTGTTACCATGTGGATGGGTGCCAGCTCCAGCCGTGTATTGTAAAACCATAAAGACAGATCGCTGGGAGGTACTGATCCGGTTTCCCAAAAGCTTGTTTACCCTCCATTGATCATTAGTGGGCTGGAGGGTCAGTACAAGTACTGACTTGTACAGAAATGTTAGAACTATAAATAAACCCTTTGTAGAGACATTTTAATTAAGAGTAAAGTACATGACAGCTATATTAACATTTTATGATGGCTTAAATAGACCTACTTAAATAGGCAGTTGTAGCCTAGCGGTTAAGGTACTGGACCAGTAATTAAAAGGTCGCTGGTTCAAGCCCCACCTCTGCCAGGCTGCCACTGTTGGGCTCTTGAACAAGACCCTTAACCCTCAATTGCTTAGGCAATATACGTTCACAGTACTGTAAGTCGCTTTGTAAATGTACTTTACATTGCCAAAAGTATGTGGACACCCCTACTAATAATTGAGTTAAGGTGTTCCAGCTACACCCACTGCTGGCAGGTGTAAAAAATGAATGATATTTAAACAATATTTAATATAATAAATTAAAAAAGACCTTTTGATTTGAAGAATTTGGTTTAAAAGTATTTGGACACCTGACCATGAGCTATAACAACAGCCACTGGTGCAATAAGGCTTCTCACAAAACCTTAAAGTTTGCCTGTGGGAATTTGTGCCCATTTAGTCATACAAAAGAGCATTGGTAGGGCTGGGCAGTGATGTTGGTCAATAAAGCCTCAGTTGACGTTCCGGCTCATTCCAAAGCTGGTCAGTGGGGCTGAGGTCAGGATTCAGTGCAGGACACTTGAGCTTTTCTTCATGTCTTTGTAGAGCCAGATCATGCTGGAACAGGGAAGGGCCTTCCCTAAACTGTTGCTGCAAAGTTGGCATGTAATTTCCTTTATATAACTGATTTATTACCCCCGTTAGCAACTGTTGTGGCTGGAAGACATGAATTTAACCATAAGAATAGGTGTCCCAATACTTTTGTCCTTATAGTGTAAGTAAGTGCTTCCGACTTTGCAGCAACAGTTTAGGGAAGCTTCCACTTGCTCTGCCAGGCTGTCTGTGGATTTATATATGTAGGCATGTAGACTACTCATCAGGTAGCCCTATGAAAGCCCCTGTGTAAGGTCACAGGAAATCTTCTCTAGCAGATCGATTATCATAACTAGCTGAAAGCCAAAAGCTGAGCCCGTAGAGCCCTGAACAACAGATTTAATCACTGCCCTCAGCCCTACATCTATTTCCAGGTATTCCCCATTCACATCATTATATCTACTGAACAGGACCGGTCCACTGGTACAGAAAGAAGAATAAAAAACCCTCAAACTTGTGGGTGTTATTCAAAAGCTCCAGGTCACCCAAGTTCAGCTGATGTCAATTTCACCGATGCCCTGAACCTACAGAGCTTACTGTCTGTACCGGTGTTATTTTACTGACTTTTTTATTGTAATAAAGGTGTTTGCATTTTAATAACAGCTGTTATAATAATAATAACTTAGTTTTTTACATAATAACTTATTTTTGCCAAGTGTTTGCTTAGCATTTTAATAACAGCTGTTTGTTAATAGTAATAATACAAATAATAATAATAATAATACATATAATAATTATTAAAATAGTAATAATATTGTAGGTGTTTTTTTAATAACTAATTTTTGCTGAGTTTGCTTATCATTTTGACAACTGTTATAATATTATTATCATTAATAATAAAAATAATATTAATAATAAAATAATAATAATAACAAAAATAATACTAATAAAAAAAATAATAATAATGTTTTTTGATAATAGTATCTGTTTGCTTAATTTTAATGATAGCAAATATAATAATAAAATAATAATAATAATAATAATTATAATTATAATAATAAACAATTATAATAATAAAAATAATCATAATAATTATAATTATAATAATAATAATAATAAAAAATAAAAATAAAAAAAAATATTAATAAAGTATTTTTCATAATAGTAACTCTGTTTGTTTAGCATTTTAATGACAGCTGTTATAATAATAATAATAATAATAATAATGTATAATAATAACAATATAATTATAATTATAATAATGCAAAATTATAATAAAAATAATCATAATAATAATAATAAAAATACTAATAACATAGTTTTTATAATAGTAACTCTGCCTAGCATTTTAATGACAGCTGGTATAATAAAAAAAAAAAATAATAATAATAATAATAATTAAAAAAAAAATAATAATAAATAATAATAATAAAAACAATAACAATAACATATTTTTTATAATAGTAACTCTGTTTGCTTAGCATTTTAATGACAGCTGTTATAATAAAAAAAAATAACAATAAAAATCAATCAATCAATCAATCAGTTTTTTAAAATAATAATAATTAATTTTTGCCAAGTGTTTGCTTAGCATTTTAATAAATTAATAATAACAATAATAATATTAATATTAAGGGGCTGAGGTCAGGGCTCAGTGCAGGACACTGGAGTTTCATGTCTTTATAGAGCTTTTCTTTGTGCACAGGGACACAGTCATGTTGGAACAGGAAAGGGCCTTCCGTAAACTGTTGCTGCCAAGTTGGAAGCATATCATTAACTTTATTTAGCTGTTAGCAATTGTTGTGACTGAAACACATGAATTCGGTAATTAGAAGGTGTGTCCCAATACTTTTGTCCGCACACTGTGGGCTTTACACACTAAATTATGAAACGTATTGGACAATCATCTTAATTTTTAAGCTCATGTGTTTCAGCCACACTTATTACTGACAGGTTTATGAAATCAATTATGCAAAATACATGAAATGGCAGAAGTTGGGGAAGGGTTCTTCACTGTCTCAGCATTATTATGTGCACAAAGATACGGCCCTGACTTCAGCCTATCAAAAAATATTTAGAATTTATCGGATTGGATTGTGAGCCAGTTATTCTTGTCTAACATCAGTGTCAGTTTATATTTGCCTGACAGGATTAAATTGCAAAATATTCATTGTGGAAGGAGAATGAACAGGAAAACCTAAAACAGGTTGGCATCGTTGGCATTGCTGGCATCACTGGGTATCTTCAGATATGCAGCTGTCAATCTCCTCGGTTTGGGACCGGATGTGGCTGATGTAGAAATTTAGATTTATGTCTCGTGACATGTTGTTATTACAGAGGCGACTTTTTTACGGCCGCCGCTTAGCAAGGTTGACCGCTTCACTCTTTTAAATGGAAGTCATTACGGTTAACTACACAGTCCATTTAGCCTTGTTAAAGACGAAGGGGGGTGTGTGTGTGGGGGGGGTCCTTTAAAATGAGATGAGCCCTCATCGAAGCTGGTGTGTAACCTAAAGCTGACCGCCCGGAGCACTCGGCTTCTGTCGAGCGTGGCTAACACATGTGGCCTTCACACACTCACACACTCATACACACTCACACACACTCACTGCTGCTTTGTCCTGGCCCTCGAAGGGAAAAGTGAGAGCCGGCGCTGGGGGACGAGGGACGGAGGGAGGAATCGGAGGAGCTGGTGCGTATCACTTACATCTGGGAGCTGAACGCCGACAGCTGCTGATGTCAGACAGGTGCTTTATGCCTGCAGGGGGACGAGGGCGTGGCGGCAGTAGCCTCCGTTGCTCTTTCACCCACTTATATGCAACATAAAACAGACTGCGATAACTTAACGCCCCTTTCACAGCCTATAAATCCTCATGCTCGTAAGAGCTTTCACACTCCGTGGCTAGGCGTGATGATGAAGGGCGACAGTCACATGATGCAGCGCTTTTAAATTACCCAGACGTCCCACTGATCCTCCACAGAGGCGAACACTGTAATTAAATATCCTTGTACCACATTGTAACCACATTGCTCAAGCATGAAATTTGGAATGTATGGACAGGGGCATAGAAACCAGAGGAGCTGGGGATCATTTGAATGTATTTTTATTTATTTTTCTATGATATAAGGACATACTGGCTTATTATTTTCATTTATTTATTAATTCATTCATTCATTTTACTGATCTTGTGTAGCGTCATGGTAAGAGCCACGCTGCTGGATATGGCACTGCCTCAGTTCCAGGGGTTCGAATCCTAAACTGTGCTTACAAATACAGAAGGCACACACATTGTTACATGAATGTAGTCATTAGGGGGAATGCATATCAGTGCACCCATAGTGCAGGTCCCAAGCCCCGATCAATAGGAGGGTTGTGACAGGGAGGGCATTTAGTAGAAAAACTGTACCCAATCAAATATGTAGACGTATGATCTGCTGTGGTGACCCCCAAGACTTTGCTATCTAATGGACCAGGTATTAATAAGGAAGGTCAGAACCCCACATTCCCCCATAAATCGAACCATGGTGACCCTTAATGGGAGCAGCCGAAATAAATAATTCACTAATTTAATTGGTTCATTCATACATTAATTTCCTGGCCACATAGCAACACTGGGCACAAGGCAGGAAAACACCACGGATAGGAAACCATGGCAGGGCAACACACATTTACTTATTTAAGGCTTTTATTTAGGCAATTTATTAAAAGCAATGAACATTCTGCATGTCTTTCACAAGTGGAAGGAAACCTTTGGAGAAAACTGCAGAAAACACAGGGAGATCATCTAAAACCTCAGTGAGCAGAAGGCAGATATACATTCTGAACAGGGCGCCAATCCACACTGGCAAAGACATTTTGTAGCATACCGGGTGCTGGCAAATTTGTCTTATTTATATGGGAACAGCAGCAGTCGATTGAATTAACAGAACAAGAATTAGATGACCACAACTACACCGCTGAATGAATCGTTTGAAGCGCTGTGTGGGTCTCGTTGTGCTGTTACAGCAGCTCCTTCTTTGCTTGTTTATTTTTTTGTCGTTTTAATATAAACCCTTTTGTCTTATTTCTCTCATTTTTATGCAAACCTGCGCAACCCTGGATGTAAAACTTAAAATGTGTAAAATCAGCGGTCTGTTTATTTGTTTTTGGAATCATCTGTATTGCATCGGCAAAGCCATTCAGTCATGGATCTATTGTTTACACCCGGGATCTTAGTTAATCTCTCTAAGGGGATTAATAGTCTTATCTTTTATCTTATTCTATACCTTATATACGAAGGATAATCAAAAAGTTTCCGCACTTTTATATTGTGATTATAAGCGGTGAGGGTGTAGTAGGAGGAGTAATCGGTTGTGTCCGAGAGACCTTTATAGTCTGGATTTAGTGCCATCTGATTTCCACCTTTTTGGACGCTCAAAGAAGCTTTAAGGGGAAGAAGATTTTCATGTGATGATGATGTGAAAGCCGCGCTGCATCAGTGGCTATGTGCTCAACCAAAAACATGTTTTGCCAATGGCATTAAAAAGTGGGTATGACGCTGAGAAAAATGCATCGGAAGGGGACGATGTAGAAAAGTGATGTTATTAGTTTTTGAAATTCTTAATAAATAGAGTTTAAAAAAGTGCGGAAACTTTAAGAACCCTTGTATATATTTGATGAAGCTGATTTTCAGAAACTTGCGGTATACACCGAACAGGCATAACAATATGACCACTTTCCTAACTGACTGGTCTGCGGCTATGCAGCCCCATACCCAACAAACTGTGCTGCACTGTGTATTCTGACACCTTTCTATCAGAACCAGCATGAACTTCTTCAGCAGTTTGGGCTACAGTAGCTCGTCTGTTGGATCGGACCACACGGACCAGCCTTCGTTCCCCACGTGCATCAATGAGCCTTGGCCGCCCATGCCCCTGTCGCCGGTTTACCACTGTTCCTTCCTGGGACCACTTTTGATAGATACTGACCACTGCAGACCGGGAACACCCCACAAGAGCTGCAGTTTTGGAGATGCTCTGACCCAGTCGTCTAGCCATCACAATTTGGTCCTTGTCAAACTCGTTCAGATCCTCACGCTTGATCATTTTTCCTGCTTCTAACATCAACTTTGAAGATAAAATGTTCACTTGCTGCCTAATATATCCCCCCCACTAACAGGTGCTGTGATGAACAGATA
The DNA here is from genome assembly GCF_030014385.1 of Trichomycterus rosablanca. NCBI lineage: Eukaryota > Metazoa > Chordata > Actinopteri > Siluriformes > Trichomycteridae > Trichomycterus > Trichomycterus rosablanca. Next base: position 3,494,169 of record NC_085989.1, on the reverse strand, counting down.
ATCAGTGTTACTCACTTCACCTGTCAGTGGTCATAATGTTATGCCTGATCGGTGTATGTATGACAAACCTCAAATTCCAGAAAGGTTTTCGTGTGTTTCAATCATTCAAAGTTGCGATTGCTTCATTTTAAATGCAATAAGTGCCGAGCCGAACCAAAAAAATGAGTCCCTGAACAAACACAGGTTTTAAACAGTGTGGGTTTCGCATTCCTGTGGGTTGTGGACAGAAAACGAACTCCATTTCATCACTGAGACAGACACACACACACACACACACACTAGCGTCTAATGCTTTATTTACTCTGGAGAAAAGCCTGACTCAGGGGGTGACAGTTTATCCTCGTGCCAAAACACCAGGTTCTCCTTCACGAGTGAGTATGTGCCAGCAGCCGAGCTGGATACTCAGCGAGGAACCTGCTGCTGATGTGAGGCAAAAACACAACTACTGACGTGTAACCCAAAGTGTTACGATCATCGCAGAGACTTTCATTCACACACAACCCAACAGACAGTCACACCCACGTTCGAGCCCACATCGTAACACAGCGCCGTGGCGTCTGACACTGCCGTAACAGCTCCAGTCTAACAGCAGGAAAGTGATAATGTAGTCACGGTTCATTAGGGGAGTCTCTGCTCGAGCACTTAGCACCGCAGCTAAAGCTTCACTCTTTCACACCGACGATTCAGAGCGTGTCTGTGTGAGTGACTTTGCAGGAACGTAATTATCAGATCTCATTTTCAACTTGGCAGCCCTGAAACTGTTTCGTTCTAAATACTCGTTTTACTTAGTGCAAATGATTCTGGCTTTCACGAGCTGATCCAGCAGTGTTATGTGGGGCTTTCACAGTAATAATAATAATAATAATAATAATAATAATAATAATAATAATAATAATAATAATAGTTATAATAATAATAGGGGACAGTGGTAGTCGAGTGGGTTGAGCCTTGGACCATCAATCGAAAGGTTGTGGGTTTGAATCCTGGCTCTGCCATGTAATATGATTGCTGACCCTGTGACCCCGACACAGTGGGTTGGAAACCACCCTGGAACAGCTGAGACACCCTGGACCCATCGATCACTGGATAACACACATCCACACATTGATTCACTCTACAATAATAATAGGGAACGGTGGTAGCCTAGTGTGTAGAGCCTTGGGCCATCAGTCAGAAGGTTAAGGGTTTGAATCCTGGCTTTGCCATGTAGCCACTGCTGGGCCCCTGAGGAAGATGCCATATAACGCCATGTAACACGCACTGACACAGTGGGTTGGAAACCACCCGGAAACAGCTGAGACACCCTGGACCCATCAATCACAGGATAACACACATCCACACATTGATTCACTCTACAATAATAATAATAATAGTAATAATAATAATAATAATAGGGAACAGTGGTAGCCTACTGGGTAGAGCCTTGGGCAATTAATCAGAAGGTTGTGGGTTTGAATCTTAACTCTGACATGTAGCCACTGCTGGGCCCTTGAGGAAGACGCCATATAACGCCATGTAACAGCATATAATGGGCGTTTTATGATGGCTGACCCTGTGACCCTGATGCAGTGGGACCCATCAATCACAGGATAACACACATCCACACATTTATTTACTCTACAATAATAATAATTAGCCGCCCCTGCCTCGGACAACGTTAATTATTTCTGTTGAGAGTCCAGCCAACAGAATAGCCATAACTAGCAGGGGTGTCCACATACTTCTGGCTGTATAGGGCTTGTTTTACACCCAGAAGAGGTTTAAAGTGAGAGAGTGGGTGGCACGGTGTGTTCTACATAAACACACACTGCTATGTGATAACATCCATTCCACACGTGCCAGTGGTCACACACACACACACACACACACACACACACACACACACACACACACACACACACACACACACACACACACACACACACACACACACACACACACACACACCTCGTGTTCTGCTGAATCGGAACTCCCTGGCTGAGCATTAATATCACACCGTGAAACCTGTGCTTGTTATGAACATGCTCAGTGGGACGTGTCACACCTCCAGACTGTCAGTACAGGGTGCAACGTGTCTCTGAGAGCTAATAAAGACATACGAGGACAGTTCGAGCCGCCGGACGATCGTCTGGGGACGGACCGCCGATAGCGGTCAGTCAAAACAGATGAGACGTCTCGATGTCTTAGTGCTCAACCGCAGTATCCGTGTTTCTTCGTTCTGTCTGGGAAAAATGTCAGGAATTCACTCCACGCTACACCACGATAACCCTCTGCCCTGTTTATGTTTTAGAAGAATGAGAGGAAAACGCTGGAGGGAGGAACGGGTCATCCAGTGGTCACGGGGTGATAACGCTGGCATGACATAACAGGGAAAAGTGCTTTTAAAAAAGGCTTTATAGGAGTCGATTCATAAGTCATTATAAGAGTCGATTCATAAGTCTTTATAGGAGTCGATAGGAGTTGATTCATAAGTCTTTATAGGAGTCGATTCATAAGTCTTTATAGGAGTCGATTCATAAATCTTTATAGGAGATAATTCAAAAGTCTTTATAAGAGTTGATTCATAAATCTTTGTAGGAGACGGTTTAAAAGTCTTTACAAGAGTCAATTCATAAGTCTTCATAGGAGTCGATTCATAAGATTTTATAGGAACTGATTTAGAAGTTTTCATAGGAATTGAATTATAAGTCTTTATGAGTCAAGTCCAAAGTCTTTATAGGAGTCGATTCATAAGACTTCATAGGAGTCAATTTAGAAGTCTTTATAGGAGTTGATTCATACGTCTTTATAAAAGTCGATTCATAAGTCTTTATAGGAGTTTAGTCAAAAGTCTTTATAGGAGTTGATTCATAAGTCTTTATAAGAGTCGATTCATAAGTGTTTATACAAGTCGAATCATAAGTGTACACATACACTTTTATCCAAAATGACAATTGTGACTGAATACAGTGCAAACAATTGTGGGCCTAAGGTCCTGCTCAGTGAGGGGTCTTCAACTAGTGACTACCATAACAAATAAGCTACTACTGCTCTGCTATGTTAATCAAGGCTTCTAAATCTAAAATTGATAGGACAGACAAATGAAAATCAAGATTGTAAGATTGTCTGTCCAAGAGCTGAATCTGAGGTGTAATAATAAATCATAATAAACAATATTAACAACAACAACAATAACAATCATAACAATTATATAAATAACCTTCCAAAGTATTATACAGTATCAGAAAACAAACCTATATGTTGTGATTACGTTATTGACCATGTGTGATGACGGCTCATCTCTGTTACCTGCTCAATAAGCATTACTCTTCATCAGTCAGATCCCTTCAGTAATGGACGTGCTGTGTGTGGTTCATTCAGACCTGCATTACTGTGATGAAATATGTTTGATCCGGGACTGAGATCAGCTAACAGAGTCGTCGTGCTGAAGGACGATTACAGACCTTGAAGACACATTTGAAATGGTGGCTATTACTCTTCATTTCCTCTTCACTCCTAACCAACCTTCAGAGAGGACACACTCGCGGTGTGTGTGTGTGTGTGTGTGTGTGTGTGTGTGTGTGTGTGTGTACAATATCATCCAGATTATTAGTGTAGTAGTGCTTTATTAGTGCAACAGTAGCTAAAGTGATTTTTACAGTGAGAGGAAAGAAGTATTCACTCAATTTTGTTTTTAGTAGTCGAGTTCCAGTTCAGATATTCAGATATTTACATTTACACACATCACGTCTTTTATATTTGTAACAAAAATAATTGATTAAAGAGTATAAACAAATTCATAAGAGGAATTAATAAAGTACTATTGACATCTTCCTATAGGAAATCATTAGCTTTGTGCAGCATTATGGTTCAATTTTGACCCAATACTCCTGAAAATAGACTTTCTTCTTTCAGGTCTGCTTTCTTCCATCTTTGTAATATTGCTTGTATCCGTCCTCTATTGTCCTCTAGGGCAGCTGAGACATTGGTCCATGCTTCGACTTCTCGGCTGGACTATTGCAACTCTCGGCTCTATGGGCTTCCATCCAAATCACTTCGCCCTCTACAAATAATTCACCATTCTGCTGCTCGGATTCTAACTCGTACAAAGAAATCTGATCACATCACCCCTTTCCTTGAGCAGCTTCATTGGCTGCCCATTAATAAGCGTATACAATACAAAAATTTAAGGCACTTCATGGTTTAGGTCCTGTTTATTTGTTGGACCTTCTCAAGTGCTACACTCGATCCCGAGATTTAAGGTCGTCAGATGCTGGTCTCCTGGTACTTCCCAGGTTCAGGCTGAGTACTATGGGCAGTCGTTCTTTTAGTGTTGCTGCCCCTTCCTCTCTACGTTCCACTTCCTCTCTCTCTGAATTTAAAGCTCTCCCAAAGACTCAGCATTTTCTCACTTCATCTTCTGCTATTTCTGTGTGATTGTTACTTTTGTATGTAAAGTGACCTTGGGTTTTGTGAAACCTATTAAGTGTAAGTTAATTATTTATAAGTGTAACTTATTATTATTATTATTATTTTATTTCCCAAGCGTCAAGCATTACAGCCATCTCACAGATAAAGTCACGTTTTAAAATCCTCCCTTCAATAGAATAGTACTTTAGTACAACAGCAGAGTGAGATTTGAGTCTCATAGTATTATTATATGATTATAGGACTTTGAGATCTATAATGCAGTACATCTGTAGAGAACAATTTGTAGGTCCAGAATATAGGCCACCATAGTGGTGCAGTGGGTAGCTCTGTCGCCTCAAAGCAAGAGAGGCCTGGGTTTGATTCGGCCAGGGTCCTCCGGTTTCCAAAGACACACAGCCATGCTAACTGGAGCTACAAAGTTGCCCTAAGTGTGTGTGTGTGTGTGTGTGTGTGTGTGTGTGTGTGTGTGTGTGTGTGTTTGCCCTGTGTTTCCTACCTTTCGCCCCAAAAATACATTGGAAAAAAAGACAATGAAATAATGAATAAATATTAAATAATAATTGGAACCATTTGGTATCTAATGTATGTACGAATATCAGAAAGATCTTCAAGCTTTATAATTTCATGTCTATTAGTACTATCTAGTATTAAATATTATAATTGAATATTCATATTTAGATAGGCGAAGAAAATCCCATAAGTCATAGCACAGATTGTAACAACACAGCTGCTCTCACACGTACAGTGACGTCGGTGATAAGAAAAACTTTACACCCCCCCATAGTTTCACATAACACACTGATGAAACTAATACATGTGTGCGTGTGTGTGTGTGTGTGTGTGTGTGTGGTAAACACAGTCTGGCATCATAATCATCAGAGCCACTATTCACTAAACACACCAGTGTTATAGACGTGCAGCGCTGTACCAGGTTCATGGATGCTCTATATGAAACACACAATCTAAGGAACACACACTGTATGAAACACACACTATATGAAACACACAATCTAAGGAACACACACTGTATGTAACACACACTGTATGAAACACACACTGTATGTAACACACACTGTATGAAACACACACTGTATGAAACACACTATGTAACAAACACTATATGTAACACACACTGTATGAAACACACAATGAATGTAACACACACTGTATGAAACACACATTATGTAACAAACACTATATGTAACACACACTGTATGAAACACACAATGTATGTAACACACACTGTATGAAACTATGTAACACTGTATGAATCACACTGTATGTAACACACTATATGAAACACACACTGTATGGAACACACACTGTATGAAACACACTATGTAACACACACTGTAAGAATCATACTGTATGTAACACACACTATATGAAACACACTGTATGAAACACACACTATATGAAACACACACTATATGAAACACACTGTAAGAATCACACTGTATGTAACACACACTGTATGTAACACACACTGTATGAAACACACACTGTATGTAACACACACTGTATGAAACACACACTGTATGAAACACACACTGTATGTAACACACACTGTATGAAACACACACTGTATGAAACACACTATGTAACAAACACTATATGTAACACACACTGTATGAAACACACAATGAATGTAACACACACTGTATGAAACACACATTATGTAACAAACACTATATGTAACACACACTGTATGAAACACACAATGTATGTAACACACACTGTATGAAACTATGTAACACTGTATGAATCACACTGTATGTAACACACTATATGAAACACACACTGTATGGAACACACACTGTATGAAACACACTATGTAACACACACTGTAAGAATCATACTGTATGTAACACACACTATATGAAACACACTGTATGAAACACACACTATATGAAACACACACTATATGAAACACACTGTAAGAATCACACTGTATGTAACACACACTGTATGTAACACACACTGTATGTAACACACACTGTATGAAACACACTATATGAAACACACACTGTATGAAACACACACTGTATGAAACACACTGTATGAAACACACACTGTATGAAACACACACTGTATGAAACACACACTGTATGAAACACACACTATATGAAACACACTGTAAGAATCACACTGTATGTAACACACACTGTATGAAACACACTATATGAAACACACACTATGAAACACACACTATATGAAACACACACTGTATGAAACACACTATATGAAACACACTGTATGAAACACACACTGTATGAAACACACTATATACTGTATGAAACACTATATACTGTATGAAACACACACTGTATGAAACACACTGTATGAAACACACACTGTATGAAACACACACTGTATGAAACACACACTATATGAAACACACTATATGAAACACACTGTATGAAACACTATATACTGTATGAAACACACACTGTATGAAACACACTGTATGAAACACACACTGTATGAAACACACTATATAAAACACACTGTATGAAACACACACTGTATGAAACACACTATATACTGTATGAAACACACACTGTATGAAACACACACTGTATGAAACACACACTGTATGAAACACACACTGTATGAAACACACACTGTATGAAACACACTATATACTGTATGAAACACTATATACTGTATGAAACACACACTGTATGAAACACACTGTATGAAACATTATATGATACACACACTATATGAAACACACACTGTATGAAACACACACTGTATGAAACACACACTATATGAAACACACTATATACTGTATGAAACACTATATACTGTATGAAATACACACTATGAAACACACACTATATGTAACACATACTGTATGGAATACACACTGTATGAAACACACACTATACGATACACACTTTATCAGCCAGTTGTTAAAATGTAATACAGACGTCAGGATGGTTCCTTCATACTCAGAGGATCTGAGACGGCTGTTAGACGGCAGCATCCATTATTAATCCCGGTGAGTTTTATAAGGTATATTTCTCATGTTGGAGTGTGTCTGAAATCTAAAAAGCATTTGGAGAGACGGACGACGGCAGTCTGAAACCCAGACTGCTTTTTTAATTCTAATCCAGGGTCTTAGAAGATGAAAGCATTAAGCAATGTCTAGTTCTTTGTCTAGTCTAGTCTTTGCACTTGTTTGAGGAAACCGGAGCACCTGGAGGAAACCCAAATGGACATGGGGAGAACATGCAAACTCTGAACAGAAAGAACCCAGGCTGACAATTGAACCCAGGCCCTTCTCACTGTGAGGCAACCTTGCTGCCCTAAATCCACAATACCATTTGCCACCAAGGAAGAGGTTTTGCCAGTCAAAAAGCCCATAAGTGTGGCACAAATAAAATGAAATCCAAAAATGCCCAGCTAATCTTTTATTTGAATTTTGACCTTAATTGGTCACCAATTGGTCACCAATGGACGGAGCTTAAGGCATTGAGTTATGGCTGTTCAATCGGCAAGTTCAATGTGTTTCAAGGCATGTGTGATTTACACCAAGAAGATGGTACAGGCCTGAATGCTTGACTTCTACAGTGATGTGGCTCTGTTTTCCCAGGCATGTTTGTTCACAAGTGATTGTTGATACCTGGATCCAAAGTGAGATACATCAAAACATGCTTTTTGGGGCTGCTTGGCTAAAGTCAGTGCTAAAAAAGCACAAATTCCCAAAGACATACTCCAAAACATTGTGGCAAGTCATCCTAGACTCCATAATAATAAATTGTTTTGGAATAGTATGTTCAACAAGCTCTTGGTCAAGTGTCCACATACTTTTGGCCATAAAATGTATGTTCAGATATAAATTCAGTTATCTCCAGATTGTCAAGGCCATCTGCCTGTCTGTGATCTCTTCACTCCATCTCTCACACACCCCTCAGGGGATAGACAGGGAGAAAAGCCCCCAATAATCCTGATTTTACCCAAAAACAACCACACACACAGAACACACACAGTGGCCATTGCCCAGTACTATACAAGTCAACAGCGGGCAGAGCTGGAATGGGTTCTGATTAAAAGTCCCAGTTTAATTCCAGGGCGCGTGCGCACACACACATGACTGGATGAGATCTGCTCAGCCATTTATCATGGTCCACAGACAGATTAATACTAGCACAGGAAGGGCAAGGCCTCTAAAATATCCTGATGCATGATGGGAATTGAAGTGCATTGCATGTTTAATTTACACATTGTATATTCAAACATCAGAATACAAACAGCTCCATAATAGCTCTCATGGGTTTGGAATGGGATATCCAACAAGCTCACGGTCACAAACTGTTGGCCATATCAACTTTACGGTCAGTGTGAGTGCGGTGCAAGCAGTAGAGGAATTGTAATAGGGAATTGGAAATGACTAAAATGATGCTTCTTCCTCTGTCTCCATGTGCATGTCCTCCCTCATCGCATCCATAAACCTCATCACTGGCCTGCCTCTCCTCCTCCCGCCTCCTTCTCTGCATAGAACTCTCATCCCTCATCTGCACATGCTCAGACCATCTTATTCTCCTCTCCTTAAATTGTCTACAAAACATCCTACCTGCGCCATATCTCTAATAAACTCCTTCCTAATCCTGTCCACCCTCGTCCCTCTTAACAAGAATCATAGTATTTTAATTTCAGCCACCTCCACAATGTACAATTACAGCTGATCGACTGAGACATTAAAGGGTTCAGTGACTCACAATACAGCTATAGCTTTTAAATAAAGCAGGGGGTGGTAACTGAAACAAAACAAAACCTAAAAAATCATTGTAATTATATAAAGAAGACTGTAATACTGCAGAACCTATATTAGCACATTTGGGAAAATGAAAAAATAATGTGGGTTATATCCATACTAGTGGAAGTAGGTGAAATCTTAGCTGTAATATCACTGATACTGCAGAGCAAAAAGTGGAAACTGCTCACAGCTTATGAAGAAGTTCGTACAAAGAGCAACATTTACTCAGCTAGTGGGTGGAAGCCTGATATGACCAAATTAGGAGAATAAAACAACAAAAACACCATTAGCAAAAATTCAGATGCTCAGTCAGCATCTCACAAAGCATGATTAAATTATACTGATAAATCTCCATCTACTGTAACATGCCTGGAAAAACTATCCGGTCCTCTATATTCCATTCGATCATACTGCAAAATATGCATTATTCATTCATCACTATTCACTTTCACTAACTGATTTACCCTGGTTAGGGTTGCAGAGAGTCCTGCACCATAATAAAACAATGCCTGTAATGCAGGAACACACCCTGGACAGGGCATTGTTCTATTGCAGGGTCAACACAATTGTTGCAGAGCAGTTGTAGCCTAGTGGTTAAGGTACTGGACTAGTAATCAAAAGGTCATCAGTTCAAGCCACACGACTGCTAGGTTGAGCAAGGGACCCTCAATTTTTTAGACAATATACTGTCACAGTACTGTGTCACTTTGGATAAAAGTGTCTCCTAAATGCCAAAAATATCAATTGTAAGAACATATTAAAGACACTGAACATGCAGTACATCAAAGGTTAGTTCAGTTTATTATAAAGGATTAGAGAAATAATGAAATTACAGACACACTCCCTGGGTCAGGTCACTAGTCTAATTTGAGTCAACAAGTTAGAAGGACCACCATAACTGCGGTCACTGCGGCTGCTACTGAAGGTAATGTCCCGGCTTGTTTGGGAGCTGGTGTCAGAGCTCAGGGTCAGCCATTGCATGGCGCCCCTGGAGCAGAGAGGGTGAAGGGCCTTGCTGAAGGGTCCAACAGTGACTGCATGGCAGAGCTGGGATTCAAATGTTCAACCTTTCAATTGGTAGTCTAAAGCTCTACCCACTAGGCTACCACGGTCCTTAACTTACCACTGTGACCATAACTCTAAAAAGCTATATCTGCCAGGTAACACACTAAACAGTGTAAAATGTGGTGGTGGTAGCATCATAGGGATCAAAGTCAGATGATTTTGAGCAGTACGAAGAAGCAACAGGAATAGAAGGCCCAGGTAATAATTTAGCTCAGTCATGTTTGATGGAAGACAAGAGAAACACCAAACCTACTGAAAAGCATGGAGTGGAAGCATCATGATATGGGGCTTCTTCTCAGCAAATGGTACCAGTGTCAAGTCATCCAAACAAAACATACAAAATATAAACTCCAAATTGGTCTGAATCAATAAATCCCATAATCAAATTAATATTAAAACCAAATTGTGAACACCAGTAAAGAAAAACAGTTAAATACATTTTCCTGTATATTTTTGGGGGTTAAATTAAGAGGGCGAGCGAGAGAGAAAGGCTGCTGGATCAGTGACCTGTATTTTGGCTTCCTCCTCCCCACACTGGAGCTGCAATGTTGACTCTAATTACAATCTTCCTACGAGATGTCTGTCGTCCCCCGCTAACCCCGCTGAGCATCACCGGCAAATACAGAGAGCGAGCGGCCGGCAGCAAGACAAGAGATGATCATCCACAGGGCAGGATTAATCTCAGATTCAATCAGTGAGCAAGCATGTTCCCGGGTCAAAGAGGGTGTGTGTGTGTGTGTGTGTGTGTGTAAGTGTATAAAATGAATGTGTGTGTGGTTCACTCTTAGTGATAAAGATGGAACCCAGATGAAACTAAACGATTTACTTGATAAATAGTAAATCAATAGTCAAATGTTGTTATTGTGACCTGGAAATAGATACAGCTGCACCGTTCAGTCGAAAAAAATGTGGACACCCTTAGAAACTTTTTGAAGAACCCTCGTATAAGTGACATGGAGCAATGAATACCGCTGCTGCCTCACAGCAATATGGGCCTGGGTTCAATTCCCTGGCCAGACAGTCAGGGTTCTTTCTGAGTTGTCCTTTCCGGGTGGGTTTCCTCCGGGTGCTCCGGTTTCCTCCCTCAAGTCTAAAGACAGTCAGGTCAGACTAATTTGAGCGTGTGTCTTGTGATGGACTGGCGACCTGTCCAAGATGTTTCCTGCCTTTCATTTAATGAATTTGGACACATGACCCTGACCGGATAAAGAGGTTGTTAAGCAGACAGTGAATAAATGAAGCACTGTCACCGTGTGTGGCACCTAGCTGACCATCTGAAGTATCTGTTTGACAACTTAAAGTGTGTCTACATCCACCCAAAGCACCTGTCTGACCATACAGTGGGTTGAATTTCCCCATCGGACACATCTAATAAGTCGCTTTAGATCCCTAATTGACAAACCAAGGCCACTAGTTCAGGGTCACAGAGAAAAATAATAATTAATTAATTCTTTTTAACAGGCACATAAAGACAAAATTAACTTGTACATGTACTTCTTGTGAAGGCTTTAGTTAACATCTTGTAAACCACAGTGGGACCAGATTGCCGGTATATGCACCAGCTGACCATCTGAAAAGACAATCTAGACATCTAAAGAGCCTGACCACACACAGTGCCTGTCTAACAGATTTATCAGAACGTACATATCTGAATATTCAGAGCTACTGTCCTATCATGCGAAAGTTTCTGAAACACACGTGGTTCTTTTGACTGACAGATTTGAACATGCCCCATCTTCAGTTGTAGCACTTAATTCTATTCCAGTGCTAAAAATAGGCTTTTATTGTGTTAGGAAAGCACATGCTGGTCTGAATACATGACAGCATCGTCTTTTTACTCCTACATACAAAAGGACTAAAGATAAAACAAGAGTTGATTATTTAAAGTAAAATCCCAGCCGGCATCATTAAAACGCTGAACAGCACGTATCTAACGTCAGAGCTGACGATGTGACAGATGACATTCAGAGAGAGATAAGTGAATTGTTTATTTACAAGCCATCGGTTATTTGGTTGCACCCATGACGTCGAATCGCTCTGCTGATTTCCCAGAGGATCCGAACGGGTTTGTCATATTGGAATAATTGCTCTTTATTGACACACAAAACACTATTATATCTAACTGAGAAATTTCATATGAGTGGCATTATGGTGCAACAAGGACGGCCTTAACTCTTCTGGGGTGGATTTCCACAAGATTTTGGAGTGTGTCTGTAGGAATTTGCACCCACTTAGACAAACCAGCATCTGTAAAATCATGCAGTGATGTTAAACAAAAGACCTGGCTTAGAAATGATGTTCAATTCATTTCACCAGTGTTCAGAGGGATTGAGATCATCACACTGCCACTTAGTGTTGCTACAATAATAAAATCATATGATTTATTTTATATAATTGGTTTTATACCCTCGTTAGTGCCACTGAAGCACCTGAACATGATAAGTAGAAGGAGTGTCCAGGAAATTAATCTGGATGGTCAGATGTATTCCAAGGATCACCAACAACAGAACTGCGGTTTGTGAAGCTGCAGGAACATGGTGACACTGTCCACGGTTAAGCAAGCTTTATGTCTCAGTGGGTTTAGAGACTTCTGCGCAATGTAAACAAAGTGAGGCATGTAAACAAACAAGTTGCTTTAGCAGCTACACACGCTCACTTCAAATGTCAGGTTTACACAATTTCATTTACATTCGCGACATTTAGCAGACGCTTTTATCCAAAGCTTCTTACAGTACACAGTCTAAGCAATCGAGGGTTAAGTGCCTTGTTCATTGGCTTAACAGTGCCAACCTGGCAGTGGTGGGGTTTAAACTAGCAACCTTCTGATTACTAGTCCAGTACCTGAACAAATTACATTTAAATTTGCTGCGTCTGTATCCAAAGCAACCTAGATAGATAGTTTGTTTGTTTATTAGGATTTTAACGTCATGCTTTACAATTTGGTTACATTCATGACAGGAACAGTACTTACTGCTTACACAAGATTAATCAGTTTACAAAATTATATCGAACACAATTGTCTTGGACAATTTAGTGTCTTCAATTCACCTCACTTGCATGTCTTTGGACTGTGGTAGGAAACCAGAGCACCCGGAGGAAACTCACGCAGACACGGGGAGAACATGCAAACTCCACACAGAAAGGACCCGGACCGCCCCACCTGGGGATCAAACCCAGGATCTTCTTGCTGTGAGGAGACAGTGCTACCCATCTTATATCTTACAAACAATATATAGGTATAAATATAGAAATAAAGATTAAGAAATTAAAACAGATTGCTGTGTCTATGATTCAGCTGTTTGGACTTGGAACACAACATCTCTGAGGTGAGGAAAAGTGCATCAGACATTCATTATCAGCTTGTCTCCAACATGCCAGGTGAAAATCTTATAGACCACGCTCTGAGAGGCAGATGAGTTTTTCATTTCTGCACCGTCTGAGTGCTGCATTCGTTTTTATGTCAGAATAAAAGAATAATGGGCTTTAATTAAAGAAAATTTCACTCTAAGCCAAAATATTCCGGGCTCATGATAACAGCGCTCATCGGAGCAGTCTTTGCATTTCTGCAGTCGGGACTGGCGAAGGCAGCCAGTCATTCATAATTCATAGCACATATTCATAGTGAGGGGGAGAGTTGTGACCGGAGGGGATATTTCCTGCATTTGTCCAGAAAAAAAATAGGCCAGCGATACTCGTGCAGCAAGCAAAGCAGATCAAAGTCTCACATTAGCTGAAGGTAAATGCTCTCTATTTCTGTCTCTGTGGATTGTGGATGCTGACTGCAGCGGCCATGAGGTGCTTTATGACAGCTGGAATACCTCAGGTTGCTGCTCGCTGTGGCGTTTGTAAATTCCCTTGGAGCTGTATTGAAAAGCAAACAGTGAACAGACAAGAATGTTTTACCCTGTCTCCAAAAAATAGGGAAAGAGAGATTTAGAACTGGGAACACTGTGACTTTTCTAAAAGAAGAAATAAACATGTTAACACAGTTTAGTTTTTGTACTTGGGTATTAAAGGAGCATATAGGAAAGGCCTAGTCGTTTACAAGCAATGTCACAGCTCGCAACTTTACCAAATGATGCACCAGCAAATTGTCCAGCATTTTAGGAACAATTCTTTTCAACAATTCATTACAAGGATTTCCATCTGTATAGTGCATAATATCAACAAAATAGAAATCAGAAGAGAACTCTACATAAAAGGCTAGGCTAAAACCTCTACTGAATAAACGGGCCATTCAATCCATTTACATTTTTTACATTTTCTGCATTTAGCAGACGCTCTTATCCAGAGCGACTTACAGAAGTGCTTCCATAGTAAACATTTCATTTCTCAAGTTTAAGTAAACAACAGTCGAAGGACACAAATCTGCTGAAACCTGTTAGGACCAAAGTGTATTTTTTTTGTTTTTGAAAATGAAAAAAAAATTTTTAGTAAATAAGTGTGTCAGCTTAAGTGCTTAGTAAAAAAGTGATGAAGGTTTTTAATCGTTTTTTAAAGACAGCAAGAGACTCAGATGTTCGGACAGACAGAGGAAGTTCGTTCCACCACTTGGGTGCTAGAACAGAGAAGAGCCTTGATGCTCGTCTTCCTTTAGTCCTGGGTGGAGGCTCAAGTCGAGCGAGACTAGAGGCTCGGAGGTTGCGTGGTACAGAGCAGGGTTTGATTAGACCACGAAGGTAGCTTGGGGCTGGTCCATTTTTGGCTTTGTAGGAGAGCATCAGTGTTTTAAACTGAATGCGTGCAGCTACAGGAAGCCAGTGAAGAGAACGCAGCAGTGGGGTGATGTGGCAGTGTTTGGGCCGGTTAAAAACCAGACGGGCAGCTGCATTTTGAATGAGCTGGAAGGGTTTAATAGTGGACATGGGAGCTCCTGCCAGGAGGGAGTTGCAGTAGTCCAACCGTGAGATTACAAGTGATTGGACCAGAATCTGGGTAGCTTCCTTGGAGAGAAATGGTCGAATCTTCCTGATGTTGTACAGGAGGAACCGGCACGATCTTGTCATGTTGGCTATATAAGGAGAGAAGGTCAGCTGGTTATCCAGGACAACACCAAGGCTTCGTACCTTATCAGATGGTCTGATCTGGGAGTCATCAAGAGAAATGATTAGGTCCCTCACATAACTGACCTGCCAGATTTTTTATTTGTAAGAATCTGAGCCACATTATAGCCTGTAATCTGACCAAATGGCAAAAACTGAATCAGCTGTTAACATTTTTGGAACGTGTTGCAGGCGTTCATATGGTGTGATGCTTATTTATTTGTAAACATGAAGTCAAAGAGAACTCACAAAAATCACAACTTTCTGTTTTTTATTAACATTATTGCAGTCCCAATTTTTCAGGAATTGAAGTTTATAATAGAGAAAAACTGAATCAAGTTTTGCAAAAAATAATAATAATAATGACAATGACCAAATTTGACAGTAGTCTGGTAAATTCTAATAAAGCAAATAAACACAGTTAATAAAAGGTGCAAATAATTATACAGTATAAAATTTTATTATTTTACTAAGTAGGTGGTACAGCGATTTATTACACCAACCCTGTAACAAGAAGAGCTAAACACAAATGTAACAAGCACTAATGTTGGTATTTATTGTCACAAATGACTTGTAAATACACAATGTACAATACACAAAACCACTACCAGAAACTACAGAGACTGAAGAGTAGGGGGGTTAATGTTACTAAAATGAAGAATAAATGCTAATTGAATAAATGCATATTAAAAAATATGCAAGATTAGGATGATTAGACTAAGCCCTATGCTAATCGCGATGCTAATTGCTAACGCCAACAAATGGTAAGATAGCCTTTTATTATCCCAAAGGGGGAAATTTGTAATGTTACAGCAGCTTTCAAGAATATAAAGAAATTCGATTTAATACATATATTAAAACAAACAGAAATGTAAGCATGATATATATAAAAATGACAAAATAATAAATAAAAAGCAGAACAATTATTGCACTGTTTTTTTAAAATGCATTGCACAATATTCTTTAATATAAAGGACCAAACTAATTTAAACACTAACTAAATACTATGCAAGGAACACAAAAACTAATGAATCTAAATGCAAAAAAAATATGCAAAAAATACTAAGAAATAATAGGAGCAAGGGATCAAGGAACATGGACAATCAGCAGCTTAATGGCACATAGGAAAAGCACAATGCTGTGTGAGGAGGTGTTTTATAGCAGTCCTGATGAGCTATGAAAGAGATGCAGGTGTAGGTAATTCAGGTGATGTGGGGATGGTCAGGTAATGAAATGTGCAGTGCATCGTGGGGCTTGTAGTTCCTTTGGCCAAATCCGGTACGGATTAGCGCCCTGTCCAGGGTGTTCCTGCCTTGTGCCCAGTGTTTTCCAGTGAAAATGGGCACGTCACGGCCCTGACTAGGATAAAGCGGTTAATAAAAATAAAATGCATCAGCAGTATTAAATTTTACGTCATTAGTATTTGCTTAATAGCTTCTTAAATGCTACGAATCATTTTTTAAACTACATTACAACCCAGAAAATGTCAGCCATTGCATCCACACTAGAATTCTTCATTACAGTATAATAGATTCTAAAGGTTATTATGTGATTATTTCACACACATGGTCATGTTTTAGAAAACCACCTAACCTGGGAAATGATCAGACTGATACTGCAGGCGTTTTAACTTCAAGTGACATTACAGTTAAACCCACCGGGGCTTATGAGCAATGCTTAAGGGCCCAACAGTGGCAGCTTGGTGGTGGTGGGAATTAAACCTTCAACATTTTAATCAATAGCCCAGTACTCTAACCACTGAGCTACCTCCCCCAACCACTCCAACATAACCATTTTCACATATTTGTTGTAGATTTATGTGCATTTCATTTATTTATTCATTTCATCACAACCACTGGATGCGAGACCCTGAACAGGTTGCTAATCCAGCGCAGGTCAATACATCTGGGAGCAATTTAAAGCAGACATTCACATTTTGTATGTTTTGAGCAGTTAAAGGAGACCAGAGGACCCAAAGAGGACTCACATGGACACATAAAAATATACAAAACTCCTCACAGACACTGACCAAAGGAGAAGATCAAACCTTAGTCGCCAGATCGCTTCTGCATTCACTTTACTAGTTATGCGTCTGTGCCAACACTGGTGCCACTCCACAAACCTCATTTGTGCTCTTTTATGAAAAATATCCCGCCAACTCTCGGGTCTTGATCTTAGGTTTGAGTCTACGGATGGGCATTGAATAAACACAACTGACAGCATGTTTCCTTCTAATGCTAAAGCACTTATGGTTGTTGTAAAGATGTAGCCGCTGACTTTATATGTCAGAGAAGCCGTTTGCAAGCCTGTGGTGCTCCTTGGAGAGTTTTATGCAACCAGTAGAGGTCACCAGAGTGCACACGGGATTCAAGTATTTATTTATTAGGATTTTTAATGTCATGTTTTGCACACTTTGGTTACATTCACGACAAGGCAGGATACACAAGATTTATCAGCTCAAGTCTTTAATGTTAAACACAGTCATGGACCTGACTGCATGTCTTTGGACTGTGGGAGGAAACTGGAGCTCCCGGAGGAGAACATGCAAACTCCACATAGAAAGGACCCAGACTGCTCCACCTGGGAATCAAACCCAGGACCTTCTTGCTGTGAGGCGACAGTGCTTCCACCAAGCCACCGTGCGCCTCCAGGAATTTGAGTATGTTTAAAAAATACAATCCCAAAAGTGTTCACTAGGGGCTTTGGTGTGAACCGTGATCTGCAGTACACCAAATCTGTCTTGAAGCAGCAGATCAGATTTTGTCCGTATTTCAGAGTTTCAGTATTTCAGTCTTTACTGTCTTGTAAAGCCACAGAGGACAGCCATTCTCTGACAGGCTTATCTTCACAGTGCAGGGGGTGATTTTGTTCCCAGAGCGAGGGGAAGGAGTCAAGTCTTCTCTTTTGTGATGCACTGTCAGTTCTACAGTGCAGTGAGTTTTTATTGTTGACACGTAGCTCTCTGGTAGGATGCAGCTACAAATCCAACATTTCATAACTGGTTTATTCCATCATTTCAGCGGTATCACAATAATGTGAATTACTGAAGAAAATCCTACCTAAATACCCCTCACACTTACACCAAATACCAAATGGATTCCCATTTGTAATGCTAAATATGAATGCAAAATGCACACACCCATCTAATTTAATAATAGCTTGTTTGTTTGTTTGTTTATTAGGATTTTAACGTCATGTTTTACACTTTGGTTACATTCATGACAAGAAAAGGGTAGCTACTCATCACACAAGATTCATCACTTCACAAGGTTATATCGAACGCAGCCCTGGACAATTTAGTGTCTCCAGTTCACCTCAGTTGCATGTCTTTGGACTGTGGGAGGAAACCGGAGCACCCGAAGAAAACCCATGCGGACACGGGGAGAACATGCAAACTCCACACAGAAAGGACCCTGACCGCCCCACCTGGAGATCAAACCGAGGACCTTCTTGCTGTGAGGCAAATTTAATAATAGAAGGCGCATCTGTTTATATTTGGCTATGTAATGTAAAAATAATTGTTAGGTGTGCTTATGTATTTTCTTGACACAGCAGATTTAAAAAAAAAATAGAAATTTAATTATGGAAATAAAATTATAAATGTACATAAATGTGTGTTTTTTTTTCAGGATAAAAAGTGGGTATTAAATTTACATACTAATGTAAATGTGATAATTAGAACCTCTAAGTAAGTTTCAATCCTCTGTACACAAATATTTCATTTCCTACTACATCTATAATAAAAGATTTAAACCTTCATACACAGTGATTATTCTGAAGCCGACTATAATGACAGGTTCTTTCGGTTCTTTCGGTTTTGTTTTGTGTTGTGAGATCTCGGCCACTGTGGTACAAAGATCTCGGCCACTGTACAAAGAACATCAGTCTGTGATGAAGGACGCTTTAAATAACGACAGTTAATGTGCACACATGCAGCCACGAGGAGACAATAGGCGTCCAAACAATGCAATGACGAAACCCAGTATGATACAGTACAGAGGGGGGGGGGGGGGGGGGGGGGGGGTTATGAAACTGGAGAGGGGCTGAGGAATGGGGGACGAGACAGAATTAATGAATGACAGGAACAGGGACAAAAGCAATCTCATGCTGAGAGAAAACGATAACAGTGCTCTCTCTTACCAACACCTTCTCACCCAGCCTGCCTTTGGGCTGAAAGAACCTTTCTGTCAGTCACTCAGCGCAACAGCCAGCCAATCGACAGACTGCATGATGTCTGGACTCACACACAGTATATAGACACACATACATACGCATAGAGGGAGGAAAATGACAATCCCGCTGTAAAACAAGTCTGGCACCTTTGTTTCTTCTCCTGAGGGAGTGCAGAGACTTGTTAGCCGTCTCATTATACAAAATTCTTTACAGACATTTTTACATCTATTGGTGTGTTCATTCATCCATCTCATTATCTCACTAGTTAAATAGTTCTACAGACACGTGACATGTTGGGCCACCACAAGCCATCAGAACAGTCACGATACACATTACTATGATTTTTAGAGACTCTGAAACTGAACTGGGTAAACAGAAAACCATTTTTAAAGAAATTTCCCTGCACTGGTGTTTTGATGATGGTATTGGGTTAAGATCTGCTGACTGTGAAGTCCATAACTTGAGAATGACTCATTTTCATACTAGGTGTATGATGGCATTGTCATTCTTGGACAAACCTCTTTAATTAATATAGAAATGTTCCATTATTTTGATAATGTCATCGATACACCTTTAACAACCTTAGATATGACCCTATTTCTAAGTGAAAAACCATCAAAACCACCATGCAGTGCACCTACTGAAGTCATTTTGTCTTGCTTTGTCTCCACTAAGTGTTTTTTGTCTGTCTGTCTGTCTGTCTGTCTGTCTTTCCAACAAATATTTAAAAAGCTTTTCAAGACACAAACAAGCACAGAGATAGAAACATGGCTAAAAAGAGCTGGAGGCAGCACCAATGCCTGGTACGAGAGCTAAAGAAGGAATAAAAAGGTGCAAGACAGCTGTGGTACCACTAGAAAGGAAGAGACAGGCCCTAGACCTGGTGCACAGTCTGAATTAGAAGCAGGGAAAGGTCAGGGGGGTATAAAATGAGTACAGATACCAATTAAATACAGGTACTGGAGGAGGTAGCTAAACATGGACGGGATAAAGGGCAGAGATGGGAGACTGGGGCATGAAACAGAAGCTTTTACTGCAAGGCGTAGGCAGGGCCAGAAAGGACAAGAAAACGCCATAGAAGATAAGACTGGGCAGAACCAGAAAATTGGTTTGGAACTTACTAGGGTATGAAATAATATGAACATGCTATAGAAGTGTTAAAGCCTGTTACATAATCTAAGACGCTGGAAAAACAGGAATTGTTGATGAGACTGTGGAATGGACAGCAAAGAGGATAACACAAAGCCATGAGGTGGTATAAGGGATAAAGAAGGGGCAGGAAAGGGTCATGGAGTAAGAACATGGGTCAAAAGGTGGCAGTAGAGCAAAAGCTGGAGACATGCCTTTAAAAAAATGAAAGCAGATTATAGATTTGGGGCATGAGAATGACATGAGGCTGTAGAATGGAAAGTTTAAGAGATGATACAAGGACTGGAACTTTTTCGTGGGACTACAAGGAAACTACAAGGAAAAATAAATCAAAACAGAACTGGAAAAGGGCGTAGGCAGGGGCAGAACCTGGTAAATGGCTTAAGAAAGGACAAGAAAACGCCAAAGGAGATAAGACTGGGTACCAGAAAAGTGGTTTGGAATATGGGTATGGAGCAGGAAAAGGTAATAGGGTATGAAATAATATGAACATGCTATAGAAGTGTTAAAGCCTTTTACATAATCTAAGGTGCTGGAAAGACAGTAATTGGTGATGATACTGTAAAGAGGATAACACAAAGCCATGAGGTGGTATAAGGTATAAAGAAGGGGCAGGAAAGGGTCATGGAGTAAGAACATGGGTCAAAAGGTGACAGTAGAGCATGGAGCAAGAGCTGGAGACGTGCCTTTAAAAATTGAAAGCAGATTATAGATACGTGGCATGAGAATGACATGAGGCTGCAAAATGGACAATGTAAAGGATGATACAAGGACAGGAACACATAAATAAATCAAAACAGATGCTGATTGTGGAACTTGGGCTAAAAGCTGGGGCAGGGGTATGCTAAAGAAGGGGCAGAAAGAAACATGTGGCTATAGTATAGACAGAAAAGTAGTTTAGGAAGGGGAAGAGGAGGTAGATATGACAGAACTAGGAACTTCGCCAAGTTAAAGATAAAGAAAGCTAGATGAACTAGGGACTTGGGCCAAGAAAAGGAAAGGATAAAAGAAATACAAGGCCATGTAAATGCCAAAAGGGCTGGAGAAACAAAGCCTAGAACATGGGTTACATGGAGATATGGTGGTGACAGAGAAAGAAAAGTCACAGCAGGAGTAGCATCGACTTTCTAGATCATATAAGCGACACATAGTGAAGTTTGCCTTCATGGTACCATGCATTTCACCAAGCCCAGAGGCTTCTACATATCCTTCCTCCTACATACAGTCTGGGCACAGAATCCCTGCCATACGCCTGACTTGCTCCTAATTACTGACACAAAAAGCCCTTAAGGAAGTTTATAATATTAATGCTAATCCTTCTTATCATGTTTCTCTTCTTTTATGGCATAGCACTGTACACACTCCATTTCCAGAAAAGTTAAGACATTTTGTTGGACGTCTACAGAGGTGTGGCTTTGTAGAAACAGAATGCAGGTGCTTGACTGGCCTGCCTGCAGCCCAGATCTGAAAGATGAAAGTGTACGATGCAGCATGAAGAGGAGAATCAGACGACGATCACGGACTGTTAGGTGGCTGAAGTCTTGAATCAAGTAATAATGGACACCTGCAAAACTGCAACAATTAGTGTCCTCAGTTCCCAAACCATTAAAAAGTCTCATTTATAGGAAAAATGATGGAACACAGGGGTAAACACACCTCTGATCCAACTTTTTTTGAAGTGTGTTGCAGGCATTAAATTCTGCTTGTGTCTACATGTGTTTCTATTTACAAAATACAATAAAGTTGATCAGTGAAAACAAGTCTGTCCACTAAACTTTTCAGAAATGGGGTTTGTACATTTTATTTCTGGGTAACCTGAAGCCAGACTAAAGATAAAGAACTCAGGCTCGGATTAATTACCTCTAATTAATTTGTACCCTGCTTCATTTCTTCAGCATCCACAAATCCCTTGCTGAGCAAAGCCGTGACCATGTTGATTGTCTTAATCATATGAACAGGGAACAGGGTTGATGAGTATGATAACAGTGCTAATGTAGGAATTAATTATGATGCAGCTTTGTTAAACGGTGCTGCGTGGACCGGCACGCCCGTAACTGGACCGACTGGAGGAGGTTGTGCTGTCGAATGAAAATATGATTCGCATTGTTTTGCAACAGTCGGAATGATAGCGTTCTGTTTGTCGACTCCATGCAGGAACGTGGATCATCTAACCAGATCATTTCACCAGTTTGTGATGACCGTTGTTTATATTTATTTATTTCAACCTGGCTTGTGCCCTCTCTGGTAAATATGACTATAAGTCTGCAGAGTCTGACTGCAACTATGCCGTGAGCACGACTAGCAAATATAATTACCGACACCAGATGCTTTGAGCTCTGGGACCTCCGTATGTAAAGAAACTTCTTTGCATTTTGTTTAACAACAACACCCCCCTAATGTTTACCAGGGCACAAACAAGATTAAAGAACTACCGTGCCATATTGTGCTTCTTTTTTCTTTCCTTTTTTGTCTTTTCCTCCCTGCTCTTCTTCCTGCCCAGGGGGAGCTAAGCGATGCAGCCACAGGATTCGGCCGAGGAGGATTTGAATCGCTGTTCCCAAGGAAACAAGCAAGATGTCGCTACCATGACAACAAGACATCCTTCTCTAAAACGTAGAGCCTCTGCACGCCCATCTACAGCACCTTTTTTTTTTTTTTTTTTCTCCCTCTCTGTCATGCCACCCCTGATTCTGCAGACCACCAGGTTGATGGCCATAATGTCATGAAAATTGAGCCAGCGTCGGAATAATTGAAACGGCCCTCGTAGGAAAACGGTCGGCTGTGACAGATATCGATCAGCGCCATAAGGCGGGAGAGATCTTGTTTCAGTTTGGGTCGGCCCCTGTCAACCAATTTCAGTTATGCTCATAGGACGTCAAGTCCTAATAGTGATCTGTAGCTGTTGCTAATTTATTTATCTTGTCCAGCAAGTTATGAGATCTTCAGTTACGCTGGATGAGGTAATGCGTACCGGAGTTGAGGAGAGTTCATCAGTGGTCTCATAGTGCACGTACAGATGGGGGTCAAAGGGGAAACCGACATGACGTGTCTCGAGTCAATCTAGAAGACTCTCTGTTTCCAAGATCTTCCTTTAATAAGTGTTTTGAGAAACACGGTGGGTGCAAAAGCAGTTGTTATATGCCGCTGTCATCCATTAATTCATTCATTGACTGTTTTACCATCGCTTTATCCTATTCAGGGAAACAATGGGTCCGATTCACTGAGCAAAAGGCAGGAAACACCCCAGACAGGTCGCCAGTTTGTCACAGAACTGCACTGTCATCCAGAAGAGACCAATTCCATCATGATGAAGATTATACGAGGGTTCTTCGGAAAGTTTCAGCACTTTTTTACACTCTATTTAATAAGAATTTCCAAAACAAATTACACTTTTTCTCACAGTCACCTTCCAGTGCTTTTTTCCAGCGTTTTACCAACTTTTTAATGCCGTTAGCTACTGATGCGCTGCTGCTCATCACATGAAAATCTTCTTTCCCTTAAAGCTTCTTTGAGCATCCAAAAAGGTGGAAATCAGATGGAGCTAAATCCGGACTATAAGCGTCTCTCAGTCTGTCAGACACGACCAATTACTACTCTTCCCACCCTCACTGTTTCTAACCAAAATATAAAAGATCCCTCGTATTATATTGAATCATTGACTAGCTATATAAAAAAAACCATTGCATTGTTTTGCAGTTATGCAAATAACTCCAAAGGGACACATAGACTTGAATTATGTCTGTTACAGTTCTTAGAAAAGCAGTTCATCTCCCATGGTCATTATAATTTCTCTGCCTTTCTATAAGTAGTTTAAACCATGACTGTGAGAGTAGTGCACCCACCTCCTTCATCACTTCTGTGGTTTGGTCCAAGTGTTTGCTCCATGAACCTGCTTCCCCTAATGCAGAGTGACATTTATTGCAGGCTGCCCTTTGGGTTTTGTAGCTGATTTTTTTATAATGGCCTCTCCTCTATTTCTTGCCTCTTGAAATCCCTCCTTCTACCCTGGCCCGGTGCAGGAGTAGCGTTTGAGCAGATCTGGAGTGAAGGCAAGGCGTAGCGGCTTTGGATTATTGATGCGTCTGTCCGAGGAAGTTTTCGTCAGGTGCTCCGCCGGTCCAGGGGTGTTTGTCTGTGACCCTCGTGAGGTCCAACATTCTCTGGTTATCTTAACCTCCGCAGGAAGGGTGGCTGGGCATGTGGCCGTGTGTTTTCACAGGGGTGTTTGATGTGTCAGGGGCGGTTTTTGTCTTTCCGAGTCGTGCCAGACTAGTTTACAGTGAGATTATACAAGAGATTTGCAATCCGGGTGTGTAAGAACGTATAGCTCATCCTTAAGCATGAAGCCGTGTAGTTTAACGTTTGCAACCACAATCAGCCTTGCATTACATTCAATTTAAGGTGTTTAAAAGTAAATGCAGGCATAGCAGAACTTACAGTCTCACATGAATCCTGAGGGGCTCGGTATCTGGAGTTATACACTAAGCTGCAACATGCCAGGTAGCAGAGTGATGCAGCTGTCATGGGTCCAGGGGATTTGGGCTCAAGTCTGTAAGGAGTTTTGCAAATTTTCTAGTGTCTAAATCCATTTTTATCAATTCTATACTATAAATGTTTTAAACTAGACATTCAGTAACATATCGTCGTATATTATGTGCAGTATGAATATATTCGAGCAGTTGTAGCCTTGCAGGTAAGGTACTGGACTAGTAATCAAAAGGTCGATGGTTCAAGCCCCAATACTACCAGATTGTTCAAGACCTGTAACCCTCAATTGTTTAGACAGTGTACTTTCACAGTCCCTTTGGGTAGGAGCGTCTGCTAAATTCTGAAAATGTAAATGTATGAATGAATGATTGCTTTCGGCTGCTTCAGTCAGGCATCGCCACAATGAATCATTTGTCAGCATAAGTGCTTTGACACAGTTTTGACCCTGGATGCCCTTCCTGACGCAGCTCTTCTATTTATCCAGGCTTGGGACCTGCACTGAGGATGCACTGATTTGTCTTTCCAATGCGCCTTCTGTATTTGTGAGCCCAGTTTGGGATTCAAACCCCCAGAACTCAGACACTACTAGTTCTGTAACATATTTGCGCCTTAGGTTACTGAGAGCTTCGCTGTAAGCTTAAGTAAGCCGCCTTGTGTACTGTAACTTATACTGCTGGAGCAACTTGTTTGTTTAAATGACTGCTTTTGAATGATTGGTGTAAAGACTATACTGCTGAAAACCTTAAAATCTCAGCTATAAATGGTTTGGTTTTGAATATACAGTGAAAACGATTAAAAAAAAAATGCTATGTAAGGATATTATCGGGTTTACCAAAAGTGTCTTTATTATTATTCAGACTGCGATAATAAATTGTTCAGGACACAGTGTGTTTAGTTTGGCAGCCACGCTCAGCTAAATGAGATTCACAATATTAATATAAAAATTTGATTTACTTGCAATTCTATAAAAGTAGGAAAATATGACCCATCAAGCTGATTGGAAAAGGCTCAGAATATTTTGTGAGCCATTAAGAGGCTCCAGGGTCTCAGGGACCCCAAACAGAACATGAGGGTTAATAGAATGAATGGAAAAATGCTTGAAGGTTTCGCCTTCTGCGTCCCTCGTCCTCGACTCTGAGCGTGGAAAAGATTTCCATCCAACAGCCTGAGAGAAAAGACATGTGTGGTGCTAAATAAACACTAGATCATGTTCAGGGTGCAGGACACACACACAGAGATACAAAAATATACACATACACACACACAAACACACAGATAGACACAGAGATACACACACAGATACACACAAACACACAGATACACACACACATACACATAAATGCACACACAGATACACACATGGATACACACACACATACAGACAGATGCAAAAACACACAGACACACATGCACAAACACACACACACATACACATAAATCCACACAGATGCACACACAGATAAACATACACACAGATACACATATACACACAGATACACATGCACAGATACACACAAACACACACATGCACACACAGATACACACACAGATACACACACAGATACACACACCAATACACCTAGATACACATATACACACAGAGATACACATATACACACAGAGATACACATACACAGATACACACACAGATACACATACAGATACACACACAAACACACACATGCACACACAGATACACACACAGATACACACACCAATACACACAGATACACATGCAAACACAAACACAGATACCCACAAACACAGATACACACATAGATACACACACAGATACACACACACACATAGATACACACTTAGATACACACGCAGATACCCACAAACACGGATACACACACACAGATGCACACACAGATACACATGCACACACAAACACACAGATACCCACAAACACAGATACACACATAGATACACACACAGATACACACACACACACATAAAGACACAGATATAAACATACACACACAAACACACACACAGATACACACACACATACATGTTCTTTGCCAACCCGCCTCCATCCTCCTCTAACCAGCACCCTGACACCATCACCGTAATCGGCATCAGCCGTTGCCATGGCCACAGATGAAGGATCCGGAGGTTGCCAGAGCAACTCATCGGGAGTCACACTGCGTCTGCCGTCACCTGGCAGATTCTGACAGAGGAGGGAAAAAAAGGAGAAGCAGAAAAAGATGAAACTGAAACATGTATTTAATGCGTTGCATATAATAATAATAATAATAATTATGCTGTGTCTGTGATGCACATATTCACGCATCAAATCATTTTAACCCCATTGACTGTTTCCAAGAACTTTCTATACCTTCCATTTACTAAAATAAAATGTGTTTCCATTTCTGTTTATTTCCCGTCCCGTGTTCTTCCATTTACGTTTTTTCCTTCACTGATGCGCGGCTGCTTGAAGACGCGAACAGACATAATGAGCTTAAATCACACTAAAACATTTCCTGCTTGACCCCTCCTTCACTTTCTCCTCTCACTTTTCCCACCTACACTGAGGTTCTCTTTGTTGGTACACAGAATCAAACGACTTTCATTTCTTTTCATCATAGAGAAGTCAAAAGCAGGTCTGTTATGAATGAGAAGCTGCTGGAAGACTATCCACAGTCAATCAAGCTTTGCTATTTGTGGTGTGATCAGAATCATCTTTAGTTGAGTTTAAAGTGCCAGTTTTACATTTAGAATTTTCAGCATTTAGCAGACACGTTTATCCAAACCGACTTGCAGTATAGTGTCTAAGCAATTAAGATACACTCACAGTCACACACAGATATACACACACAAAAACACAGATATACACACAGATACACACACAGATACACACACAGACACACACAATACACACAAACACACATATACACACACACAAATACACAGATACACATATACACACACACAAACACACAGACACACACACAGTACACATACACATACAGACAGAGATACACAGATATACACACAAAAACACAGATATGCACACAAACACAGACACACACACACACAATACACATATACACAGAGAGATACACACACAGATACACACACAGATATACACACAAAAACACAGATATGCACACACAAAAACACAGATATGCACACACAATACACAAACACACAGATACACAGACAGATACACAGAGATACACACAAATACACACACAGATACCCACAAACACAGATACACACATAGATGCACAAACACACAGATACACACACAGATACACACACACACAAACACACAGATACACAGACAGATACACACAAACACACAGATACACACACAAACACACAGACACACACAATACACAAACACAGATACACACAAAAACAGATACACACACAAAAACACACACACACACACACAGATACACAGGCAAATACACAGATACACTCACACAAACACACAGACACACACACACAATACACAAACACACACAAAAACAGACAAATACACAGATACACATACTATCTAAACAATCGAGGGTTAAGGACCTTGCTCAAGGGCCCAATGGTGGCAACCTGGCAGTGGTGGGGCTTGAACCAGCAACCTTTTGATTACTAGTACATTATCTTAACCACTAGGCTACAACTGCACAGTTTAAAACCCCATGAGGATTTAAAGCTTGCTTGGCTGTGGACAGCATTGTCCGTGTTCCAGCAGCTTGTAATACACAGTGGACGTGTTTTCTGGTGGTTCTTAGAGTTTCCTCTTAGCATCAGGTGACAAATTTTTCCAACCTTGGCAGTAAGACCACTGTTCCATCTACTTTGTAATTTGGGATAATCGTTTGTACAGATAATCTTGGGACATTTAAAAAAAGCTCCTAATGACTTCACTATTGTAATGCTGGGGCTGAAATATACAAGAACTCGCTAAATGTAGATGAGAAACACTTTTATTCTATTGATGCCTGATAAATTATGAGTTTATTTCAATTTGTCGCTGAGTTATTTGTGCATAATAATGTAATTAACTAATTACATTTGCCTGGCAGATGATCTGCTTCATTTAACCCCTTAATCTTATTGCCTGATTTTATCATCTTATAGCTTTCTAATTAGACAGGAAATAAAACACAAGCAGTTTAATAGATAAAGAAATAATTCATTTTATAGGCTAGAAGTAATCTACAATGTTTGGAAAGTTAATACAAGGTTAAAAATAGTATCTTTTTACAGTATAATTTAAACTGTATAGACAACTAAATGCATGTGCTTCTTCTGCAGAGTGTAACAGGTCTAACAGTGTAACAGAGTTTATTTCCTATAATTGTTTAAAGTTATTCAAGCTGATGACGTTTATTCACCCCACCTGCCTAAAATCTACTGTACCAAAAATATTTGTGTGTGATCTGCATTTTACTGAAGAAGCAACTTGTTTGTTTACAAATCCTCTCTATATGTGGAACTTCCCAGGCTCTATTATTATTATTATTATTATTATTAATACTACTATTATTATTTTATTATTAATATCATTATTGTTATTATTTTATTATTATTATTATTATTATTTAATATGAATATAATTATTGTTATTATTAATATTATTATTGTCATTATTATTTTTGTTATTAATTTCATTATTATTATCATTATACATTTTATTATTATAATCATTATATTATTGTTATTATTATTACTTTTATTATTATTATTATTTTTATCTAATATTATTGTTTTCATCATTTTTATTACTATTATTATTGTTGTTGTTTTTATTATTGTTATTATTATTATTTGTATTATTATTATTATTGTTATTATTATTATTATAATATTGTTTATTTTAAAGATCAATTTGTCCGCACTGACTAACATACATACAGTGTAATAGAAACTATAACTTTGATTCTTCATATTTTCCTATCAAAATATTTGAAATGTGAATTAAATAAACACTAAACTGCTTATGTGGTTAAAAAAAAGATTCTAAGTATGGAAACAGAACCATACGTGCCTTGCCTTGCCTTGCCTAAATGTGTTTTTTTGGCCAGTTTTCTGTAATTTTTTTTTCCCTACGTGAATAAATGAGCTCAATGCTGCTGTCAGAAAGACTCGATAGTGCGACACACTACCATTTTTCATTTTTTAACTGGCCCATTAGTAGCCCAGCAAGCGCTTGAGATTGATCCCTCATCGTGACTGGCCATGTGATCGCCCGTATCTGACCTGAACAGTGAAAATAGAAAATATATATTTAGGAAAATAAAGCGATTGATGCAGATGCTGCCATTTTAAGCGAACGCCTCATGAAACGGCACAAGGTACCGAGAGGCGAGCGAGTGTTGCCATGGAAATAGCACTGACTTTCATTCCCCACTTTCTTTCTCTTAGAAACCAGGGATCCCTCTCTTCAGCATCACAAAATATTAACCAATGAGCATCGACTCCAACCAAACGAACGCCAAGTCATAAAAACCTCACACCTACTCAACAAATGTACAAAAAAAGTTCAGTGTTCAAAATGATAGCGGTGTTGAGTCCGTTTAAACAGAGGTGTTGGATTGGATAGCAGCTTTAGTGTTTACACTTCATCTATACTGTGGTAGCAAACAAGACTCACCCTGCTTTACACACCATACCGGTTTACTGGTCTTAGATGGTTAGACTGGTTTAGCTGTCCCCTGTATTGTCTTTCAGTCTGACCAGTGAAAACCAGCCTGACCAGCAAAAAATCTATAAAAATCATGAAAGCAGACCAGCCTAAACAGATAAACCAGCCCGACTAGCACCCACAACATTCATATAAACATGAAATCAAACAAGCCTGAGCATCTAAGACTAAGGATGGATGGATGGATGGATGGATGGATGGATGGATGGATGGGGGAATGGATGGATGGATGAATGGGGGAATGGATGGATGGATGAATGGGGGAATGGATGGATGGATGGATGGGGGAATGGATGGATGGATGGAGGAATGGATGGATGGATGGATGGAGGAATGGATGGATGGATGCATGGATGGATGAATGGATGGATGGATGGATGAATGGATGGATGGATGGATAGAGGAATGGGTGAATGGATGGATGTAGGAATTTATGGATAGGTGAAGGAATGGATAGATGGATGGATGGATGGATGGATGGATGGATGGATGGATGTAGGAATTTATGGATGGGTGGAGGAATGGATAGATAGATAGATACTTCATCCGAGGAAAATCTGTCTGTCTGTCTGTCTGTCTGTCTGTCTGTCTGTCTGTCTGTCTGTCTGTCTATCTATCTATCTATCTATCTATCTATCTATCTATCTATCTATCTATCTATCTATCTATCTATCTATCTATCTATCTATCTATCTATCTATCTATCTATCTATGATACCAGACCCACCACAGCCCTGACCAGGCAATTGTAACCATGTACATGGAGTAAAATGAGTAAAACTGTATAGAACTCATAGCCTTTGTCTCTCGTTTTTTCTTCTCATAAAGGAATGTAGAGGATCGCCAATGTCAGCGTCCGGCCAGAGTCCCGGCTGACCTTGTCCGAGGCCCCTCTGACATGAAACAGGGCTCCTCCTCTCTCCCTCCTATCTGGCCTACATTTCATATTTAATCGGACCGAAAAGAAAGGATTTCTTGTCCTACTCCCCTAGTAATTCTGTTAAGACAGATGGTGGCTGTGTGACCCAGATCAGCAGCCGAGACTCCAGACAGGCGACCGTGGTGAAAGGGGGGAAAATCCTCTGCATGTCCGGCTCCCACTGGGCAGGTTTCACCGAGCTGAAGCGTCCACGGGACAAATTAAACACGTCCTTAGTGGTGAGCAAGAGAGAGAAGAGTGTGAATAAACAAAGCAGAGCCAGAGGTCAAAGTTAGAGAGATATTAAACAAAGCTCAGATCTAATTAAACTGTATTAAGCTGAACAAAAAGTTTAAGGACTGGTCTGGCTGAACATTCTGATGAAACATACTTATGTTGTCATGTTAGATCTCTAGTTAGCCTAAAAATGGGCTCCAGGGTCAACAGTGACACTGGAAAATCCTGTAGAAAGCTGACCCAGAGGAGCGGAGGCTGTTATTGCACAGCTTCATATCAATGCCCACGGTTTTGGAATGGTAAATCCGCCAGGCTCAGACAGAGGTGTCCACATACTTTTGGCCAAACAAGTGTAGCTTGGTTTTGGATGAGAGGGTGGTTGGATGGTGGTGCGTTTGACAGACACCAGGCCACGTGGGAGGCCCTAATCACAGAGGTTCATCTCTCGCCTAATTACCGTGATTTAGCACCATCCGTGCCTTGCACAGCGTCACTCTCGGTGCCACCGCTCACAAGATGGACTGGAATGGATGAGCCGCCCACACCGGGTTCAAATGTGCCCAAATGTATCGACCCAAAGAGACCAAGAATGAAACTAAACTTCAATTTGCTGTAAATATACACCATATTAACAAAAGTATTGGGACACCCCTTGTAATTATTGGTTTCATGTCTTTTAGCCACTTTATCCTGATTGGACCAGTAATAATGTTCTCCCACCATGAGTCCAACCTGCCGTGGGTCTGATGGGACCTGGAAACACTGGGCACATGGCAGGAATTTTACGATCTAATATTACCCAATAGAATTTCTGCGTCCATTACTTAATACCAATAGATAGATAGATGGATGGATGGATGGATGGATGGATAGACAGACAGACAGATATCTAAATAAACAGACAGACTGACAGACGGATAGGCAGACAGATAGATATATAGATAGACAGACATATAGATAGATAGATAGACAGACAGACAGACAGACAGACAGACAGACAGACAGACAGATAGATAGATAGATTGACAGTACAATAGATAGACAGACAGACAGACAGACAGGCAGGCAGACAGACAGATAGATTGACAGACAGGCAGGCAGACAGACAGATAGATTGACAGACAGATAGATAGACAGACAGAGAGATAGACAGATAGATCACTTTATTAATCCTGAAGGAAATGAAGGGATTTGGATATACTTAATTCCCCTCTGCCCTCTGGTGACCTCTGTCGGTTATACTACTGGACTGCAGTGTCATCCAGGAGTCCATGAGACCCTTTTAAGCATTTTCAATCATTTATTTACCAATCATTCAATCATTCTTCAGCGTCCTCATATTTGATGACCTTCTTTCTGCAAACGTTGAGTTTAAAACCCATTACTTATTAGGAGTGTGCCCTGTACTTTGAATGCCCCTATTATAGAGCATTAAATTGGCATTGCACACAGAACTATAATGCCAAGCGCAGCTCTGGGGGAAAAAGAAACTATAAGTGTGAACATGCAGCGTTCAGAAAGGATTTCAGGTGAAGGGAACGTACAGGGAAGCAAACAGAGGTGTGTGGTAGATGAAAGACTGTAGCCAGAGGGAGGCGCAGACCTGAAACCTGACCTGTAATTGAACAGGGAGGCATATGAGCCGGAGAGTATCTGCCCTATAATCACGGCACTGAGAGGTGTGAAAAGCAGGCGGCCACAATGAGTACTGAGACCGAGATACAGCTGCAACAGCAAAAACGTCCTAAATAAACCTGGAACCTGGACACAGTGTAATTACTGTGTACTGTACACCAAAACAAGTCTAATTTATACTGAATATTATCTTTTAATCTCTTAATAACACAGTTCTTTATTACAATCATGATTGTTATTATTGTTATTGTCAGTGGAACCAACATTTACTAGACACTTTTATTTAAAACTACAAGACTTACAATTGTAACCAAATACAATTCAAGCAGTTGAGGCTTAAATCTTTGCTCAGGGGTCCAACAGTAGCAAATTGGCTTGAAGTTAAGGCTTGATTAATATTCCAGTATCTTAACCACTAAGCTACCACTGCTCAAGCCCAGGGTGTTTGCCATGTGTAAAAATTAACAGAATTATGTGGTCATTCTGAATTATGACAGACAGATGGGCAAGCAGTAGCCTAGTGGTTAAGATAAAGGACTAGTAATCCAAAGGTTGCTGGTTCAAGCCCCGTTGCTGCTGTTGGGCCCTTGAGCAAGGCCCTTAACCCTCAATTGCTCAGACAGTATACTCTAACTGTAATGTAAGTCGCTTTGGATAAAGGCACCCATTTTAGGGGCCTAGTAAAAATACACTCACTATTCATATGTATTAATACTATCCAAATGATCCTAAACCCCATTTCCGAAAAAGCTGGGACACTGGGTCTGTCTGAAAACCCAGTTATCTCTATATAGTTGCATCTTATGTCATCTTACACTCCTGAGAAGAGGGCATGTCTAAAATCTCAGATTCCTTAAAATGCTCCTACTGAGGCGCCTTAATTCGAAGTGATAATCTGACTGAATAACGAGGGAGCGTCCGACGCCTCCTCAGCGCTGAAGGCAATCAGTGCGGCAACCAATGGAGTTCTTTTCAAATGTAAATAAACTATGATTGATGTTTAATTTGTATTAAGCTGGTGGGTATCTGGTATCAAAGCTAGCAGGATATGCCGCCTCAGCTTATTGGTTTGAATGACCTGAAGCTAACTGTGGTGGCATAATCGCTGTCTAAGTCGTGCGTCTAAATAATCTGCCTTATGAGTTCAATGTCTTATTAGAATCCTCTCTTCTGAGGCAGCTGATCAGGTAGGCAGTGGGTAGCACTGTTGCCTCACAGCAAGAAGGTCCTGGGTTCAGTCCCCAGGTGGGGCGGTCCGGGTCCTTTCTGTGTGGAGTTTGCATATTCTCTCTGTGTCTGCGTGGGTTTCCTCCGGGCGCTCTGGTTTCCTCCCACAGTCCAAAGACGTGCAAGTGAGGTGAATTGGAGATACAAAATTGTCCATGACTGTGTTTGATATAACCTTGTGTAAACTGATGAATCTTGTGTAATGAGTAACTACCGTTCCTGTCATAAATGTAACCACAGTGTAAAACATGATGTTAAAATCCTAATAAACAAACAAACAAACTGATCAGGTAGGCAGCAAGGCAGCTCACTAAATATTCAGACAGACCCAGTGTGATAAATGCAGTAAGAAGAAGAATCTGTGATTTGTTAATTTGCTTTAATGTTTTTTTAACTGACATAAATAGAAAGAAAAGATTTCTAGTGTTTTCACTGAATCGGGGTTGGTACATTAATAATCCCTGACTTAATTGAACGAGGACATTTGAGTCTTTAAACACAGTTTAATTCTCCAATCGTGTTGATACATGTTAAGAAAACCACTCGTCCCTAATTGTGTTTCCTCCTCTCTGTTCAGTATCATCAGTACCAGACGCGGATCTTCAGTACCAGAGCTGCTCCTGATACTGACACTGCAGATATGAATGGTGCGATTATGGCCGCTGCCTTCGCTTCAAAACAATAATCACCCCAGTGAATCATGCGCCGAGGAGCAGTTAATAAACCCGAGGATTTCTGCGTCGCTCCGTAACACGGCTTTGATACACACGGCGCTGGGTGCCAGCTGAACAGGGTTCTTAGTGAGAATTAAAGGCCCTGCTTGGCTCAGCCCAGCCTCTCCATTTGGGTAATTGGGACATTGCTTTGACCGCCTGCAGCATTGACGCCAGTCCAAGAGACCAACCCCTCCACTTATCCACACACTTCTGTGCTCTGAAAAAACAACAGTGTGAACTTAGAAACTCTACAACCGTATTAAATGCTGAATTGCTTAAAAATCTAGTAAATCACTGCTGTTGTCAAATTGTTCTCTCAACAATAATAAAAATGAATGTGTCATTGTGTCGTAAAGCATTATGACAGCTATTATGATCATCAGTTCCTGTAAGAGCAACTTGACGTTTAAATGCGTTTATGGTGCAACGTTTCACAACCAAACGTCACTGAGACTCATGAAGTCATAAAACGTCTGTCTTAACACTTTCACATCATATTAATGTCAGATCTTATGACTTTAGAATTTAAGAATTAGCTACACAGTCAGGATCAGGCTTTCAAACTGAGAACATTGAGTCATGGGTCCTTAATCACATGGCCACAGCGAATGGTGACAAGTCTGTGTGTGTGTGTGTGTGTGTGTGTGTGTGTGTGTTTTAAAGATCTTATAGCTATTTAAGGAGGGTTAATGATGATCTGAAGTCTTTTTGAGAAGCCGTCTGAGCTTCCGTTACCGGATTTTAACATGGATGGATGGATAGACAGACAGATGTATGGATGTATGGATGGATAGATAGACAGATAGATGGATGGATGGATGGATGGATGGATGGATGGATGGATGGATGGATGGATAGATAGATAGATAGATAGATAGATAGATAGATAGATAGACCGACGGACGGACGGACAGATAGACAGATAGACAGATAGACAGATAGATAGATGATATATGGATGGATAGATGGACGGATAGATGGATGGATAGATCCATCCTAAAATCACTTAAATCATGACCATGTGTCTGACGAATCTGCTGCAATCATGTAAAGAAATTATGTAAACATGGTCCAAAATCTAGATGAACTTTATGATCAAAAGTATCTGGCCATCCTCACATCTGATTACCGAGATTAGTTGTCTCAGCCCCACCTGTTGCTAAAACGTCTATAAAATGAGTTTGTAAATAGAATTATGTGCTTAAAATTGGGGAAATCATTTGAGCGAAGGTCCTCAAAAAATGATGTCTATCAAACCCTGACTTCTACACCACTGGGATGCATTGGAACATCAATTGCGAGCCAGGCCTCCTCTTCCATCATTAGTACCTGATTCACAAACGACTAAACGGACACAAATTTCCACAGACACACACAAAAATTTGTGAAAGCTCTTCCTGAGAAGTGCAGGTTGTCATAGCAACCTGTGCTCTAAATGATGGAGGGGTGGGGGGTCATATTAATATTATGTTTCATTAATATTACAAGCTCATGGTGAGGTGTCCTTATACTTTTGGCCAGTTGATTTGGATGCAAACGAATAAATGAGCCCCCGCTGAAAAGGTCGAAATTGAAGACGAGGGACGCGGATCTACGTCTACGAGAGCCGGAGACGGATGATGGGGGATGGTGGGGGGATGGATGGGGATGGATGTAGGGGAGGGTAGTACAATTTCGTTATGAGCGTGTGGCGTTCGTGGATGGATTTTCTCCGTGATGACAAATCAGGGCTAATGGAACGGTGAGCAGCGCCGCTTGATGAAGAGGAGAAGGAGACGATGGCCGGATGGACCTGTAACAGATGGCTGAGAAGATGAGGTGCAATGACAAAATAAATAAATAAATAAAATAAATAATTAAATACATTTGGTAAAGAATGAAGAGGGAATTGTTTGGTAAGAGATGGACGCTGGAAATACGAGAAAGAGAGGCAAGGTAAAATGGAGGGGGATCCAAACGCAAGCCTGCATGATGGGGTTTCCATGGTGATACTTCTTCTCGTCTCCCACGCACGCTAGGCTGTGGTTCGAGCGGCGCGTGAAGCGCCCGCCATTTTCCCTCTCCCTTCTCCCTCCTCCTCCGGCCCAAATAAATGAATAAATCAACAACCACACCAATAAACGTGCAAGTGAAGACGCTTCCATTCCCCCCAACGCCTTTCCTGCCCCCCTTCTGTGTTGCGCTGGCATCTCCCTAGACGGTTCGCCGTGATGCCCACGCTAATACACACCATGGTACATGGTACTCATCTTTCACCACCTCTGTGTGTGCATGCCAGTCTCGGTTTTCTGCCCTCAAATGAAGCCAGACTGGTACCGCTCTCCTCTGGGGGCCACTCTGCCCAAACAGAGGAACGTGTGCTGCATTTTAAACACACACACACACACACACACACACACTGCAGACATACACACAGACAGGCACAAGCATGGATGATGGGAGTGGTCCTTTGGAGACAGACCGGTTGGTACTCCATCATGCCACACGCCCATTTAAGATGCACAAAATGAAGTAGCATGACAGAAATATCATTTGTTGGTAACCAGGTTGGCTATTTGCGTGTAATGGACACGCGTGTAATGGACACGCGTGTGCTAAACCTGGTGAGGAGGAGAAAACGTGACATGCATGGTGAATCAGGAGCCCAAATCCTACGTGGCTGAAGAACTGGGTGGCGGCCCGTCTGGAACAGCGTTTGTGGATTAACGCTGCCATCTGGCGGTCACATCGGATACAGCACACGTCCACAAATATCACAACTTTGTTTTGGTAAGAGTCGCGGCGGGTCCGTTTCCACCGGGAAACACAGGAAGCCAATCCATGGTAGGGCTTCAAATACCCCTCCATGTCTGTGTAGACAGCCGGTCGGACGATAGCAGATTCCGACAACTTTTAAGTAGCCGTGTGCTGCGATCAGGGTCATGGTGGGTCCCTGCCTTGCTATCACAGAGCATCACTTACTCACTTATTTGAACCTAGGGGCTGTTTTTAATTAGACGGTTCACCTGCTAGCACTGACAGTATTTACGTGGTCAGGGTCATGGTGGGTCCATCCCTTTGTCTATTCCTTGACAGTGCATTCATATATCACAAATTCAAATTACTGTAGCCATCACACCTACTAGCATGAACAATATGTGCTGTAATGAGGGTTTTGGTGGCTCCATCACACACACACACACACACACACACACACACAAACACTCATTCACTTATTTACTCACTCATTCACTCAGTTACTCAATCACTCGCTCACTCACACACACGTACACACACACACACAGACACACACTCATTCACTTATTTATTCACTCACTCATATACTCACTCATTCACTCAGTCAGTTACTCAATCACTCGATCACACACACACACACACACACACACACACACACATTCACTTATTTACTTACTCACTCATTTACTCACTCATTCATTTAGTTACTCAATCACTCATTTACTTACTCACTCATTCACTTATTTACTCACTCACTCACTCACTCATTTACTCATTCACTTATTTACTCAATCAATCACTCATTTACTTACTCACTCACTCATTTACTCACTCATTCACTTATTTACTCACTCACTCACTCACTCATTTACTCACTCATTCACTTAGTTACTCAATCAATCACTCATTTACTTACTCACTCACTCATTCACTTTTTCACTCATTTACTCACTCACTCATTTACTCACTCATTCACTTAGTTACTCAATCAATCACTCATTTACTTACTCACTCACTCATTCACTTATTTACTCACTCACTCATTTACACACTCATTCACTCACTCATTCACTTATTTACTCAATCAATCACTCATTTACACACTCATTCACTCACTCATTCACTTATTTACTCACTCACTCATTTACACACTCATTCACTCACTCATTCACTTATTTACTCACTCACTCATTTACACACTCACTCACTCACTCATTCACTTATTTACTCACTCACTCATTCACTTATTTACTCACTCACTCATTTACGCACTCATTCACTCACTCATTCACTTATTTACTCACTCACTCATTTACACACTCATTCACTCACTCATTCACTTATTTACTCACTCACTCATTTACACACTCACTCACTCACTCATTCACTTATTTACTCACTCACTCATTTACACACTCATTCACTCACTCATTCACTTATTTACTCACTCACTCATTTACACACTCATTCACTCACTCATTCACTTATTTACTCACTCACTCATTTACACACTCACTCACTCACTCATTCACTTATTTACTCACTCACTCATTTACACACTCACTCACTCACTCACTTATTCACTCACACATTCACTCACTCACTCACCTCATGTCTTAGAAGGCCTGGCTCACAATAACATACCAGTTTATCCCAGTATGCTCACTGGGGTTGTGGTCATGGCACAATTACCAAAAGATACCATGGGACTGTCATAGCTACTCGTGTCACGTCTCCCAAAACAGAAGGAAATGTTTTGCATTGTGCCCCTATTAATGTCTTTCTATAACATGTTTATGACATGTTCATGTGTTCAAGTGTTTCCTTTAAGGTCCTTAATGACATAGTCATGACATGACTAAGTTTCTGTGTGACCTGTGATTTCTTCTAATTATTCATGGCATAATTATTACCTATAACATATTTAATGACATGTTTGTGACATGATTATGTCAGTCTCATGACAGAGTACAGGTGTTATTTATGACTTTTTTTTTACACGTACAGGCTTATAAAACAGCGATAACATGCTCTTATAGAGTCCAAGTAGTGTCTAATAGTTTTAAGTGACATTAATGAATGTTTATGTCAGTCTTATGATGCATAATTGTGTGTTTCTTAGTAGGAAGGCGACTGCAACACCAGACCAGTTGATATGGACGTGATTTCCAGCTGCTGTGACTGACAAGCAATCCAGAAGATCTTCAGGATTCAGGAGGAGCTCTGGACATGATCTCCTGATCAGGTCGCTCATGCTGTAAATCTCCTGCGTTTAGTAAACAACATTAAAACTGTGACTAAATGTAAACAGACAGCAGGTCTAAGATCTCGCCACTAGAGGGCGCAGTAAACCACACTGTATAGCTCAGGAGAACAGAACTGAGTCCAACACTAATTACCGGTGTTACATTTATTATTGTTATTATTTTTCATTATTTCATTTTATTTTCATGTTTTAGCTCTGCTTTATTATGATCAGGGTTGTGGTGGATCCTGTGCAATGCTTTAACACACTCCGAACAGGACACCAATCCATCTATTTACTCGGCCTCCAAACACACCCGTTTGCAGATGCCCGACTGGTTAATAGCTCCGCCGGGGATCTACTGAGACTGGTGGTAGAGAGCTAGTGCAATTTACCGCTGAGCCAATCGAGCAAATTAATAAAATAATAATGAAAAAGGTCCAAAATTACCACACATAACGATTTCTGGTTCATGTACGAAGCTCTGGCAGACGAAGCCTCTCGGTGGACGTTAATGACTCTTCAGTCAGAATTATTCCGCAGAACATAAACATCACAAAATGCTAAGCAATGACAAGCGAAATAATGCCGTCCATTTAAAAGCGATTAGGCCACAAGGTAATGATTTAGTTTTTGTTTACAACTAGTTAACAAGCTTGGCAAACGTGGGGGAAAATTTACAACCGCGGATGACTTTAAATTCAATCTCAACCAATAAGGCTCATAAATCTGACGGGCCGTGGTGTGACCCCAGCTCCGGCTGATCTGATAACACACGGCTGCATCGTTCATCTCACACAGAGGTGATTTTTAGCAGCTGAAAGGGCGAGGCGAGAGCAATGGGGGGTAAATTTTGGGGGAAAAAAACGTGAACTTGAGGGTAGTAGAATCCCATCACCTTGTGTGTGTTTTCAGCTGACGAGCTCTGGCTGGTACATGTTCAGCTATAGTTACACTTAGGGGTTTCCTGGCCTTTATTTATTTACATCCACTAATAAATAAAATGTACATATGACGTTAAAAGCTTACATAAGCTTGTATGATATTGTATTACTAGGATTTAAAGTATTTCTGTATCAGTATCAAATATATTTCTGATCACAGGTTTTCTATGGATGGAAACGTAACATGGATCTTAATCCTCCAACATCACGTGTACAAACAATTCTCTATAAACACAAAGTGCTTGAAACAGAGGTCTCAGAATCCACGTAAAACAATTCTGCCATTAATTTAAAGCCGATACTATCCACAGACCACAGTCAGTAAATCTTTACATCACTGTGAGCTTACGAGGAATCTCCGTCTTTAACTTCAGAACCTTGAAGCTCTTTTGAAGCCCTTTGCTTATCACATGGTTATAGAAAAGCTTTTGTTATTTTGGTGACTATAAGCACAAGTATGTTTGGAAGACTTGCATTAAGACCCAACAACACTGTACCTACTGTCAAACATATTAACTGTAGTGCTATTCTTTGCTGCTTCACTGGCAGAGAAACTGAAGCATTAAAAATGGACAAAATAATAAAGTGTGTGTGTCCACATATGTCTGTATATGTGTTTGTGAGGGTGGATGTATGTCTGTAATCCTGCCTGTGTGTGTGTGTCCACATACACAGATCAGCCATAACATTAAAACCACCTCCTTGTTTCTACACTCACTGTCCATTTTATCAGCTCCACTTACCATATAGAAGCACTTTGTAGTCCTACAATTACTGCCTGTAGTCCATCTATTTCTCTACATACTTTTTTTACCTGCTTTCACACTGTTCATAAGTGGTCAGGACCCCCACAGGACCACCACAGAGCAGGTATTATTTAGGTGGTGGATCATTCTCAGCACTGCAGTGACACTGACATGGTGGTGGTGTGTTAGTGTGTGTTGTGCTGGTATGAGTGGATCAAACACAGAAGCGCTGCTGGAGTTTTTAAATACTGAGTCCACTCACTGTCCACTCTATTAGACACTCCTACCTAGTTGGTCCACCTTGTAAATGTAAAGTCAGAGACGATCGCTCATCTATTGCTGCTGTTTGAGTCGGTCATCTTCTAGACCTTCATCAGTGGTCACAGGACGCTGCCCACGGGACGCTGTTGGCTGGATGTTTTTGGTTGGTGGACTATTCTCAGTCCAGCAGTGACAGTGAGGTGTTTTAAAACTCCAGCAGCGCTGCTGTGTCTGATCCACTCACACCAGCACAACACACACTAACACACCACCACCACCATGTCAGTGTCACTGCAGTGCTGAGAATGATCCGCCACCTAAATAATACCTGCTCTGTGGTGGTCCTGAGAGAGTCCTGACCATTGAAGAACAGCATTAAAGGGGGGTAACAAAGCATGCAGAGAAACAGATGGACTACAGTCAGTAATTGTAGAACTACAAAGTGCTTCTATATGGTAAGTGGAGCTGATAAAATTGACAATAAGTGTAGAAACAAGGAGGTGGTTTTAATGTTATGGCTGATGTAAGTATGTCTGTAAGTGTGTTTGAGAGGGTGTGTGTGTCTGTAATCCTGCCTGTTTGAGTGTGTGTAGGTGGATGCATGTGTGTGTGTGTATTGTGTGTATGAAGAGGGTACTAGAACAAAAGAAGGAGTGTGTGTGTGTGTGTCAGGCACGGCGCCTCCACACAATCAATATTCTTGATTTGACTTGTAAATGTTGTTTTAAATATTCAGAGATTTTTTGTGGTTTTTACATAATTCATGGTGAACCCTGAATAAAAAAATATATTTAATATATAAATATCAAATTAATAAAACATAAATTATAATAACAAGGTCAGAGTTCTGTTCTTTAAGATGCAGCATGAATT
Source organism: Trichomycterus rosablanca (assembly GCF_030014385.1). NCBI lineage: Eukaryota > Metazoa > Chordata > Actinopteri > Siluriformes > Trichomycteridae > Trichomycterus > Trichomycterus rosablanca. Next base: position 3,450,879 of record NC_085989.1, on the reverse strand, counting down.
CCTAATCATCACCTCCTGGTTAAGCTGCATTATGTGGACAAAAGTATTGGGACGCCGCTTCTAATTGTATATAAAAGACATTATATGCTTTCGACTTTGCAGCAACGGTTCAGGGAAGGCCCTTTCGTGTTCCAGCATGATTAAGCTCTATAAAGACGTGAAGAGAATCTCAATTTAAAGAAACTCCAGCGTCCTGCACAGAGTCCTGACCTCAGCCCCACTGAACAGTTCTGGAATGATGCAATTAATATGAGATAAACTGAACTTGCATCTTGCATAGTTAGAACTGTAATAATTCAGCTCTAAAAAGCACTAACATAGACACAAACCTGTTTTACAATGCCTGCTTAATGTGCACCGCATGCTTTCTTATGCAACCTGATCAATATCTTCACTCACTGTGAGGCACCGAGTGCATACCAACAAATCTCATCCAACCTCCGAGACTGAAACCGGCTCCACTGTGTGTGGACTCAGAATCCAGCATTCGGCATTTAGCAGACGCCTTTATCCAAACCGACTTACAGTAGTGTGACAGTATGTACTGTATTTTGAGCAATTTAGGGTTAAGGGTCTTGCTCAAGGGCCCAACAGCAGCAACCTGGCAGTGGTTGGGCTTGAACCAGCGACCTGTACTAGATTACTAGTCCAGTACCTTAACTGCTAGGCTACAACAAATTATTATATGTGTTTTTTCGTCATCCTGTGGCAAAAACATTCTAGGAACGTCCCAGGATGTATGAATATTTATGAATATGCAAATTTAAAACATCTCCAAAGTTCCAGTTTCATACAAAGTCTTGTATAAGTCTGAAAATACAAGTGAGGGGGGAATAAATGAATAAACCTGAATCTATTTATTGCCATACAGTCAAACTGGAAATTCTGCTCCCCTTTTCACCTTCTCCACATTTTATTACATTACAGACTCATTCTATCATAGCTTGAGTTCATTTTTTGCCTCAAAATTCTACACAAAATAGCCCCATTTTGATACTGCTTGAGATGTTTCTACAATTTAATTGGAGTCCACCTGTGGTCAATTCAATAGATTGGACATGATTGGGGATTGCCAACACCTGCCTATATACGGTCCCATATAGGTCTATACACCGATCAGCCATAACATTAAAACCATCTTCTTGTTTCTACACTCACTGTCAATTTTATCAGCTTCACTTACCATATAGAAGCACTTTGTTGTTCTACAATTACTGAATGTAGTCCATCTGTTTCTCTGCATGCTTTGTTAGCCCCCTTTCATGCTGTTCTTCAACGGTCAGGACCCCCACAGGACCACCACAGAGCAGGTATTATTTAGGTGGTGGATCATTCTCAACACTGCAGTGACACTGACATGGTGGTGGTGTGTTAGTGTGTGTTGTGCTGGTATGAGTGGATCAGACACAGCAGCGCTGCTGGAGTTTTTAAATACCTCACTGTCACTGCTGGACTGAGAATCGTCCACCAACCATGATCGGTGTATAAGGACAGAGCAAACTCCAAGCCATGGGGTCAAAGGTATCATCTGCAGACCTCAGAAACAGGATTCTGTCAAGGCACAGATCTGGAGAAGGGTACAAAAAAATACAGATATGCAAGAGGAATGGGCAAAAATGTCCAGAAGCAAATGTGCCGAACTCGTAGCTTCTTTCCAAAGACGTCTTGAAGCTTTAATTGCTGCTAATTCATATGCTTCCAACTACAGCAACAGTTTAGGGAAGGCCTGTTCCTGATACAGCATTTTTATAACCAAGCTCTATAAAGATATAAAGAAAAGCTCAGTTTAAAGGAACTCCAGAGTCCTCACCTCAGAGTCCTCACCTCAGCCTCACTGACCAGCTCTGGAATGAACCGGAACATCGACTGAGACTTTCTGGAACATCAGTGCCCAGCCATATACATGCATTTGAATGAATGGGCACAAATTCCCACAGACATACTTCAAAGCGTTGTGATAAGCCTTTTTAGAAGAAGCAGCAAGCTGGCACTCGATGTGTGCAGCGGTTTATTACAAAATCTCAGCAGTGCGTCTACACAGACATGACTGGCAGAAGCTCAGCAATGGATTGGCACCCTAATAGAACCGGACCCGCTGTGACACTGACCAGGATAAGCAGTTGATAAAAATAGATTTTAATATCAGAGCTGTTTATAGCCAACCTTTGCGGATTTTGTCAGCCACACACTAACTCGGGCGGCTGTGATTCACAATCGTGCCGCTCTCCATCATTTTCATTGATCGGAACCTTTGCAGGGCTCATAAGTCAAAATGACCACAGCTGAAGGTACAGAGTGGGCAGCAATATCCTGGCAATGTTCTCGTCGGCGATAATGAAGTATTTAATAGCGAATTAAGCTGAAGCAGTGCGCTGTGCAGCCGGCGTTCCTCCATCAACAGTAAACACAATTAGATTGGAAATCTAATGTGGCTCTGAGAACAGATAATAAGAGGACAGGAGTGACCGAGCCAGGAAAGGAGAGAGAATCAGTGCCCGGTCATTTATTTTGTCTATGAATGATTATTTGGGGCCAGTGATAGCTCAGTGGTTAAGGTACTGGACTAGTAAACAGAAGGTTCCCGGTTCAAGCCCCGCTACCACCAAGTTGCCACTGTTGGGTCCCTGAGCAAGGCCCTTAACCCTCAATTGCTCATTGTGTAAGTCGCTTTGGATAAAAGCGTCTGCTAAATGCTGAAAATGTAAATGTAAATGTATTTGGGTGAAGGCGTATTCGGGGGAATACGATCTGCAATCAGGTGGAAAGAGCATTAAGTTTAGTGCTGTATGTACCATCGATACTAAAACACGATGTGCTTCGTTATTAGGAACACCTATAATTTTATAAGCTACTCCTACGGTCAAATGACCCTTGGGCGAACACAATTACTGACCTCGGCTCATCATCACCCCCCTGACCAGCAGGTTCGACTGACTGACATACACACGAGTGCATCTGTGTAGAAACAAAATGAGAACGTTCGGATGGTGCATCAGCTGCCTGAAGGGAACGTGCTGACAGAAAATTAATCCACTGCTGAGACTCGCAGTGCAAGACTTCCTGTCACCTACAGGCACTGCAGATTTCCTGTCGTACAGAGATGAACGATTCGAGGACGGTTTACCATACATCAGAATCATGGCTCTGCTGGCATCCAATAAAAATGCATCAAACACCTCCTCAGACTCAGCTTGCAAAAAAACGTCAACCATAACCTGCAAAATAAAACATAAATACATCATCATATACTCTGATCAGCCATAACATTTGTAGTTCTACTGTACAATTACTGACTGTAGTCCATCTGTTTCTCTGCATGCTTTGTTAACCTGCTTTCACCCTGTTCTTCAATGGTCAGGACCCCCACAGGACCACCACAGAGCAGGTATTATACAGGTGGTGGATCAGACACAGCAGCGCTGATAGAGTTTTTAAATACCGTGTCCACTCACTGTCCACTCTAATAGACACTCCTACCTAGTTGGTCCACCTTGTAGATGTAAAGTCAGAGACGATCGCTCATCTGTTGCTGCTGTTTGAGTTGGTCATGTTCTAGACCTTCATCAGTGGTCACAGGACGCTGCCCACGGGGCGCTGTTGCCCAGATATATTTTGGTTGGTGGACTATTGTCAGTCAGCAGTGACAGTGAGGTGTTTAAAAACTCCAGCAGCGCTGCTGTGTCTGATCCACTCATACCAGCACAACACACATTAACACACCACCACCATGTCAGTGTCACTGCAGTGCTGAGAATGATCCACCACCTAAATAATACCTGCTCTGTGGTGGTCCTGTGGGGGTCCTGACCATTGAAGAACAGGGTGAAAGCAGGTTAACAAAGCATGCAGAGAAACAGATGGACTACAGTCAGTAATTGTAGAACTATATGGTAAGTGGAGCTGATAAATTGGACAGTAAGTGTAGAAACAAGGAGGTGGTTTTAATGCTATGGCCGATCGGTGTATACTGTATAATCATATATGTGTCACAGCGGTACAACACACCACCCCCATCAGAGCTGACTCACGAGTTCGAATCTTAGGGCGCCTATACGGACAATGAGACAGGGGATGATGGGGATTGGTACATGACGTGCATGATACAGATCTTCATATGAGATAGTCATGCCCATGACCCGATGAACTTAAAATCCCAGTAAATAAATCAATGAGTAAATAAATAAATAAATACATACATAAATAAATGCATTCTACATGTATTTTCCATACATTATTATTATAGAGGAGATTAGAATGTACATGATGCCAAAGCTAATGAAACTTGATCTAGCTTTGGATTTGAGAAATCAGGGCTGACGTTATGTTACACAATTGAATATTTACTAAAGCTTTCACTCACGGCGTGTCTCAACATCCTCTATTTAACCTCCGTCACGACAGGTGAACGGTGCTGATGGAGTTATCAAGCTCATGCTGCAGAACGCCTGACACGTCTCCTACCAACACAGGAGGTACACGTGAGTGGTAAAAGTATCCACAGACAACGCAGATCTATCCAGAGTTTATTAAAAGAACCGATTATTACTTTTGAATCTAATTACAGCACATTAGACTGTTGGTTCAGATGGTTCGACTGGTCTCCATGGATACAGGAGATGCTGGGTACGCTCACATATGAGACGGACCAAAATCTGCCTTCATACACGAACATTAATCCATCAACACGTGCACTAAATACTCCCACAGGCGTCACACTACACAGGGTGAGGTTGGGCACTGATCTTAGATACTGCCTGCATCACAGTCTGCATTCCAATGCGTCCCAACATGTCGGATAGGGTTGAGGTTCAGGCTCTGCGCAACCCAGCAAATCCAGAGTGTCGTCATCATCATTATTATTAACCAGAAAAGTTCTTCAAGCTTCAATCAGAAATGTGAAGAAATGTGACGTTATGCAGCAGAATTAAGATTCCTGTGATTGGAATCCAGCCCAAACTATAAAAATATTCCTCCTCCACCATACTTTACAGTTAGCACTAATTATTTATTCCTATTTATTTATTACTGTTGCATTTTCCTAGCATCTATCAGACTGCTCCAGAGTCTAAAGGTGGTGTGATTTACACTACTACTGCTCACAAAATGATTACAGGCTCGTGTTTGGCTGATCTCCCAAAGATTAGACTGTTGGTTCAGATGGTTCGACTGGTCTCCATGAATACAGGAGATGCTGGGTACGCTCACATATGAGACGGCCCGAAATCTGCCTTCATACACGAACATTAATCCATTAACACGTGCACTAAATATCCCCAAAATTCAGAAAAACCCAAACATCACATCACATCATAATTATTAACAGTTTGTCCTCCGTTGCCACTTAAACTGCCTCCAGTCTCCTGAAAAGGCTTCACACTATACAAGGTGAGGTTGGGCACTGATCTTAGATACTGCCTGCATCACAGTCAGCATTCCAATTCAACCTAACATGTCCAGGCTCCGCACAAGCCAATTTCTTCCACACCAAACCCAGCAAATTCAGAGTGTCATTATTTTTAACCTTCAATCAGACATGTGAAGGAACGTTACTTTATGAATTCCTGTTATTGAAGCCCAGACCAACCTATGAAATATTCCTCCTTCACCATGCTTTACAGTTTCAATCTATTTATTAGATTCTTATTCCTATTAGGTTGCATTCTCCTGGTATCTGGCACAGCCACTCTTTTGTCAGACTGCTCCAGAGTCTAAAAGTGGTGTGCTTTACACTACTACCACTCACAAAATGATTATAGGCTTGTGTTTGGCTGATCTCCCAAAGATTGGACTGTTGGTTCAGATGGTTCGACTGGTGTCCATGGATACAGGATGTTGGGTACGCTCACATATGAGACGGACCAAAATCTGCCTTCATTAATCCATCAACAAACATCTCATCACACCACACATAATCATTAACAGTTTGTCCTCCGGTGTTGCTAAAAACAGCCTCCAGTCTTCTGAAAAGGCTTCGCACTATATAAGGTGAGGATGGGCACTGATCTTAGATACTGCCTGTATTACAGTCAGCATTCCAATTCAACCTTACATGTCCAGACCATGTCCAGACCAATTTCTTCCACACCAAATCCAGCAAATTCAGTGTCGTTATCATTATTTTCAACCAGAAAAGGAAGTTCTCCAAGCTTCAATCAGAAATGTGAAGGAACGTTACTTTATAAATTCCTGTTATTGAAGCCCAACCTATGAAATATTCCTCCTCCGCCATGCTTTACAGTTTCAATTTATTTATTAGATTCTTATTCCTATTAGGTTGCATGCTCCAGAGTCTAAAGGTGGTGTGATTTATACTACTACTGCTCACAAAATGATTACAGGCTTGTGTTTGGCTGATTTCCCAAAGAAACCCAGTCAAACCCAAACGCTCCTGAGGAATTCCTGGCATTCTTATGCTCCTTTAGGAATAACATTTCCCTGCTTAAAGTGCTGGACTCATTATTTATATTCCAAATATAATCTTAATTAAGAAAAGATAATTAAGGTTTGCTGCTTATATAACTATTTGAATAATCTGATTACTTCCAGAACCTGAACTTAATCAGATAATCAGTGTGTTTTATGTGGTTTAAGGTGGAAGCTGTTTTGGGAGAAGAAGAAAAAGGGTGCATTTTAGGGGGTTATTAGTGAGTAAACATATCTGTTGAGCAAATTATAAGCAGTTTATAACACTTAAGGAACTAAAAGAACCACCAGAAGCAGACAGGATGAAAAAATTTGGAATTGGTATCAGATCGATACTAGTGTGATGGGATCGATCCTTTAGTTTTACTTTTTCTCCGCTGTTTCTCTGAAACAGTACGTTTCTCCCGTTTCATCAGAAAGTAAAGACCATGTCATGCACAACTTGCTCCTCCCCTCCTGCTCTGCTGTGTTTTGTTGTGGTACCGTCACGCTGTTATAATCCTAACAGACATCGGTACATTGGTAGGCATTGGAAGATTGTACGTTTTTGCTTTGCAGATACAGAAATGGGGCGATTTTATGGAAATAAAACTACAAGTATGTAAAGTACAGACGCACCTTACGCACCTGAATCAGAGCATGCATAGTGATTCCGCGTTTTGGTGAATGAGAACTCTTTTCTTTTGACTTTATGCTTATACAGAATAGAATCGATTTTTATTTTAAATGAACAAGGACACATATATTCGGTCACTATTAAAAATGTACAAATGTATTCACCCAGCAAACACAACTATGCGTTAGCCGTTTTGTGGTGATACGACATGATGGAAACGTTGTGAGAAAGTAAAGCACCAGAAACAAGAAATTGGACCGCTTTAAACAACTGAATTTATTTACAACCCTACTGAGAGCAGCTGCGTACAAAAATGTATGTATTACAATAATACACTTAAATGTCATGAAAATTCATTCAGATTTAGCAATTTGAAGATGCATCTACCTTAATTATCAAAAAGTATTGGTATCGGCGATACTGGCCCTGTATTAAATTTTGCAGTATCGCACACCACTACTACTGTGTTCATAGCAAGAAAGAAGTTTTACTTTTGCCAAGAAGTGTTATACCTCTGTCGCAACCACCAAACTCGTTTCACGTCTACTTTCATCTAAATTAGACTGCAAAATCTACATTTGTGCTCTGTACTAATGAAAAAATTCTAATATGCTCCTTTCTTTCTTTCTTTTATTTGTTTTTTAAAGGTTAGCGCTGTAATAACACCGCAGGCTCTCAGGTTCCTCGCTGAAACTGAATACACAGGTACTACGTTTGTGAACTGCCACTTATGTGAGATAATCCAATCTCAAAAAGTGCTCATAGTGCTCTGTAAGGTGATCTGTATTGACATGAACCCTGAAATTGGTTCAGGCCGCTCTTCGGGTTGCTCTGACTTTGCGTACTGTTTTATTTGCTGCTATACGTTTACATATAAAAATTAATAAAATAGATGAATTTCCTCATCTGTTTATCTATTGAGAAAACACTACTGCTGTTTTATGCCCCAGTTTGAGACAAAGAAATATATATAAGAGCACTGATCAGCCACAACATTAAAACCACCTCCTTGTTTCTACACTCACTGTCCATTTTATCAGCTCCACTTACCATATAGGAGCACTTTGTAGTTCTACAATTACTGACTGTAGTCCATCTGTTTCTCTGCTTCTTCAATGGTCAGGACCCCCACAGGACCACCACAGAGCAGGTATTATTTAGGTGGTGGATCATTTTCAGCACTGCAGTGACACTGATGCTGGTGCTGGTGTGTTAGCGTGTGTTGTGCTGGTATGAGTGGATCAGACACAGCAGCGCTGCTGGAGTTTTTAAATACTGAGTCCACTTACTGTCCACTCTATTAGACACCTACTTGGTCCACCTTGTAGATGTAAAGTCAGAGACGATCGCTCATCTATTGCTGCTGTTTGAGTTGGTCGTCCACGGGGGGCTGTTGGCTGGATATTTTTGGTTGTTGGACTATTCTCAGTCCAGCAGTGACAGTAAGGTGTTTAAAAGCTCCAGCAGCGCTGCTGTGTCTTATCCACTCATACCAGCACAACACACACTAACACACCACCACCATGTCAGTGTCACTGCAGTGCTGAGAATGATCCACCACCCAAATAATACCTGCTCTGTGGTGGTCCTGTGAGGGTCCTGACCATTGAAGAACAGCATTAAAGGGGGCTAACAAAGTATGTAGAGAAATAGATGGACTACAGATGGACTAATTGTAGAACTACAAAGTGCTTCTAAATGGTAAGTGGAGCTGATAAAATGGACAGTAAGTGTATGAACAGGTAGGAAGGGGTGAGTAATGCAGAGTGTGGAGGCATAGAGCATAAATCAGCTAATTATTAAATAATTATTAAATAACTAATAAAGCCAATCAGCCCTTGTGGATCCAATAACAGTGGATATTAATAATCCTTCCATAGTATTTTTACTTCTTTGTAATGTGTAGTATCAGTAGTTGTATAATCTCTATCTGAACGTGATCAGAGAGGGGTCTGTGGTTCTGTGGTTCTGGTACTGTAGCTTTTCTATGCCAGTGTGGATGCCACTGGCAGAGCAATCAGCTCAGTGTGAGGAAAGATCTGCGGTTTGCTCATAAATTTCCTTAAGAGAGGAGAAGGAATTGATTTTCCTCTCAAACTTGTTTAAGTGAGCGAGAGAAAGAGCCGAGGGACTTACCTCACAGACTGCACACTGTCTGTCTGTCTGTCTGTATCTCTGTCTGGCCACCATTCTGTCCATCTGTCTGTTTGTTTGTCTGTTTGTTTGTATGTCTGTATCTCTGTCTGTCTGTATCGCTGTCTGTTTGTCTGTCTGTCTGTATCTCTGTCTGTTTGCATTCCTGTCTGTCTGTTTGTCTGTTTGTATTCCTGGCTGTATCTCTGTATGTCTGTTTGTCTGTCTGCATTCCTGTCTGTCTGTATCTCTGTCAGCCTGCTTGTCTGCCTCTCTGTACATCTGTCTGTCTGTTTGTTGGTCTGTGTTTCCTTCTGTCTTTATCTCTGTATGTTTGTTTGTCTGTCTGGATTCCTGTCTGTCTGTCTGCCTGTCTGTATTCCTGTCTGTATCTATGTATGTCTGTTGGTCTGTCTGCATCCCTGTCTGTCTGTCTGTATCTCTGTCTGTCTGTCTATCTCTGTCTGTCTGTATGCCTTTCTGTCTATTTGTTCATCCACCTGTCTGTCTGTCCATATGTCTGTCTGTATCCCTGTCTGTCGGGAACCCCTGTCTGTTTGCTTGTCTGTATTCCTGTCTTTCTATTTTTCTGTCTGTATGCCTGTCTTTTCATCCATCCGTCTGTCTGTCCATCTTGAAGTTCGCCTGTCTGGCTGCCAGTCCATTCTTCTGTCTGTCTCTCCATCCATCCACCTGTCAGTCTCCTTGTCTGTCTGTCTGTCTGATCATCTGTCTGTTTGTATACCTGTCTGCCCTCCATTCTCCTGAACAGAATAACAGACTAAATCCTTAAATGCTCTGAGCATCTATCCTGAAATGAGGTGCAGCTGTGGGTCAATAGCTATTGTTCAATAAACATTAGGGGCGTCGGCTTGACAATAAACAAAACCTCTCCAACCATGTGCTGCCGGAGACAGGGGCGAGACAAGTACTCCGGGAGCACAGAGAGGCGGGATTTGTGATATATACACAATATATACACAATATATAACACAATATACTGTATATAACGTTATCAGCTCTGTAGCATATCTGTCAGTTTGGTTTTTCTATGCTGTTGTTTTATTCAGGATGAATTCAGATCTATAATTATGTGTAGTGTAATTACAGAAACCATTATCATCATCACCCAGCTTGTGCTTTACACTAACAGAGATGAAAACAACTGAACTTACACGTGGCTTCGTAACATTAGAACAGACCACCAGTGTGAGACACCTGTTTTAAATATATAAGACTAAAACGAACGCTGCAGATCTAATGAGCCACGCTGCCACCGCGCATCCGTCCTGCTAATCAGACGAAAGGCTACACGTGCCTCTGCAACACATGGCTCAGGCGTAGCCATCGGCAGGATAATAATACAGACCAAAAATCTGTTATACTGGATGTTCGTCTCATTTTTTAATCTGATTAATTAATTACACAATTATTAGTTCCCAGAAATGCAGGATCAGATCCCAAATGATGGTGGTGCCTCGAGAGTTCAGTCCCTGACATCGTGAAAGGTTTTTTAATTCACTACATGACCAAAAGTATCTGACACCTGATTAGGAGCTTAACCATAGACAAATAAAATACATTTGCCCATTGTTGTGGCTATAACAGCCTCCGCTCTTCTGGAAAGGTCTATGGGAATTCATGCCCATTTAATCATAATGACATTTAGTCAAGCAGTGATGTTACACGAGAAGCCTCGACTTATGGTCATCATTCCAGTTCGTCCCGAAGGTGTTTGGTGGGGTTGAGATTGGATTCATACCCTGGCGATTCATACATTTGCAGACCGTTGTGGCTACAACAGCCTCCACTCTTCTGGAAAGGCTTTCCACATTATTTTGGAGTGTCTGTGGGAATTTCTGCCCATTTAATCTTAATGACTTTTAGTCAAGCAGTGATGTTACACAAGAAGCCCCTGAAGGTGTTCGGTGGGGTTGAGATGAGATACTGTTAGCTGGGAAGCCTCACCTAGTCTGTTGGGTGTTTATTATTTGTTTATTTATGTGTAGATGTAAAAAATGTGTAGATGTGAACCACTTATTGACAGCGTTGGCTCCTGCTGTTGCCCTTAATTTGAAGAAACATAATTACAAGGATTGACATTAGCACAAAAAATGGCACCATAAGAACCCATTTACACCACGCTACAACATGCAGTCAATTTTTTCTGACACCTAATGTGGACTCTTTACCCCGAATGGCAATTACCTTAAGCAATTACGGGATTATCTGACTCACTGAATGTCACCCCTGACCCACGTGGATCTTTAACATACACAGAAAGAAAGGAGGAACATCTTTTTGGAAGCGGTTCGGCACAAGACGGCGACGCAGAAATGAGGGCCACTGCTTCCCTCATCTCAGAGTTTTATGAATAATTGATTGTGCAGCTGAAGTCGTTACATAACTGGTGGGTATAAAAATTCTAGTGCAGCGTGAGAAGCTGTTTTAAGTCGAGCTTGTGGTACATTTGTAGGATTGTAAGGAGGTGAGAAAGATTATCTTAATATAAATGAAGTAAAAGTTATATGTCTGTTAACCGAGTCCACAATAGTGACAAAGTTTTTACTCCATCACTTAATAAAAGCAGCTTCATTAATGCATCCCCCCATTTCCCTCGTAATTTAGTCATATCCAAATGCTTAATTGTATTTTCTCTTCTGTTTTTGACCTCCACTCCTGTTCAACACGCCCCCTCCGACATGTCTGCAGTACCCGTCCATTTCTATGGAGATCTGTATCGTGGACAGAGAGTCATGCACCAGTCTCTGTTATTCTGCAGTGATCAGCCAGCAGCGGTCGTAATTGCAGCAGTTGTGAGAAACCCCCTCCGGTACTCCCAACCTCAGACGAGCCAGTCATTGTCCATATAGGCGTCCGACCTCTCGCTAGCAGAGCTGGGATTTTAACTCATGAGTTTAAGATGTCAGCTCTGGTGGGCTTGCTTGTTTAACCACCCAGACACCCCCTAATTACCAATGACATTGTGCACTGTGTAGTAATTAAATCAACACTCAAAATTGGACATACAGTAAAGAATTTGTAACGGATTTTATGTACAGAGGTTTAATAAAGCTGTAGCTCATCATGCTAATGCACTAGTTACCGCATTCACGGCAAAACCGCTTTTGCATCAGCTGTGCCGTTGTTTCCTATGGACTGTGGCGGTGCAGCTTAGCTTAGTTTGCCGCTGACCTTTTTAAAGCTCCTCCAATGAGACGAACTGTTTGATATGAGGCAGTAAAAGCCACTCAGGACGTACGAACAAAGCTTAACGTGACTTATTGTACTAAAACAGCGAGTGAGGAATTTCATTAGTGGACAGAACTTACGAGCAGTAATAATGAAGAGAAGTTTAGTGCTTCTGTGTCATAATTTTAATACATTAAACCACGTTAAGCTTTTTTAACAGAACCTTGAGCTGTAACACAAGTTTAAAAGTGAAACCATGAGGAAAATCCACTTTGATGATGATGGTAACTTGCGCCAAGGCTCGCGTTTTTGCCGCTTCTCGTGTGAATGCACCCTTAGAAGCTTTGAAATGTAAGTGTTGAAAAGTGGCATTTAAGTTGCTGGTTAATCCTAGCTCTTTTGCTAAAGCTGTATCCTCTTATGGCTTCTCCCTTTGTTTCTATGTTGAGGATTCGATGCAGCCACACACCTAGTTTTCAATCTACCCCGAGCACTGCTACAGATTTCTTTTCCCTTTCTGTGTTTCTGTGTTTAAATAGTTTTCTGGTCTGCTGTGATTCACTTTATAACTTCAGCCGAGGAAAGAAAAGCTTAATGAAAACTATTTCAGGATGTGAATAAGAGAATAAGGACCAACCTTATCATTAAGTCAATTCTAGGAGGCTCAATTCTCCTGATTTTCTGAGTCAGCTAATGGACGAGTCAATTAACGTTGGAAAACTCATCAGTCGGTTAACGGCGTAATCCAGGCGGAGGGATTCGGGTGCTAATGAGAAACAGGTGCGGTGCTTTTTTTCATTTAGCTGAGCATCGTTCGCTCTCGGGCTTGGGTGCTTCTTCAGGCTGTGTTGTCCGGCTTCGTGACAGCAAACGGCGTCTCTGCACAACTGCAGCGGATAATAGATGTGATGCACGAAGCCTTTATAAAGTGACTATCTTCTCTTTAATCTGCTCGCTGTCAGGAACAGAAGATGAACGCCGGCACTATGTGACCATTATTTTTTGCTGAATGTATGAACCTGTGGAAATGAAAAAGCAGAAGCAGCCAGGCAATAACAACAAACACAAATAAAGCACTTTATATTCTGGTGTCCAGAAGCACCTCTTATGAGTCCAGTGTTTATAATGCATTATAAATCTAAAGTTCATAATAATGTTACCAAAACACTTTAGTCTTAGTGTTTTTACCTGTTTGCACAAACTGCTTTTAGGATTTTTTTAATTATTGTTGAATTTCTCTGTTTTCCTTTTATTTTAATCATTGCCAATTCCTTTATTGCAATTTTCTTGACCCATATTTTACCCCCGTGCCGGCCAGAGGGCACAAAACTATCACACACCTGCTTTTCGACTCTACTTATAAGCCTAAACAAATATAGATTTTGGAGCACTTTATAAGGTACACCTTTCGTTTACAGACATTCATTGATTATTTTAGAAGCTCCACCTACGATACAGATGAATTTTGAGGGTATACAATGACTGTCTGTAGCCCATCTGTTGCTACATACACTTTGTCACCCTCTTGTACCTGTTTATCAATCATAAAATGCCCACCTGCTGGATACTGTTTGTAAATGCTCACGGCTCACGGGTGAATAGATGTGGCGTGAGACTGCTGCCAGTGCGGGGGTGGTGCAAGCGGCAAGGGAATGACATTGATTCAACTGAGAGTAACAAAAGTCAAAATGCACAAATAAAATAAATAAATAAATATACATACTGAAGCACACAGGTGGTGGACTGATGAATTTTGTTAGCCCACTGCTGCAGGGGTTCAGGGTTCGAATCCCCAGCTGTGCTATCGGCCAGTCGAGCATCTACATACCAATGTGACTGGTTATGTCTGAGGGTGGGGGTGATGACTGAGGTCCGGCGATAGATTGGCGACCTGTCTAGGCTGTCAACTGCATTGTGCTCAGTAATTCTGAGGAAACCAGACCCACTGTGACCCTGACCAGGATATATTTGGTGAAAATAAATATCCCTAGAGCCTCACAGCCATAAATTTGGTGGTGTAAAAGATTTTAAATGTCACATAACCTTGTGGTTTGGCCTCTTAATCTGTTGTTAGTGATTATATACATGTATATATATGATTGGTAAGTGGGTCATATAAGCAGATATACTGGTTTTGTATCCTCATACTGATACAATTAGGGACACGTGTGTCTGAGGACAAATACCCCAGTTACCCACCAGTGTTCCCATTCTTCATATTCCCCCTCTGGCTACTTGTTTTAGCCCTCAGAAAGATAAATGCTTCCTGTCAGGTGAAACGGTACACACAGCGCTTATTACTGCAGAGACAAACCTGCGACTACGCAGCAATTTAAACTCACTGAGCCATAAATACATGGACACACGGTGTGTACTGATGTGAGCAATAGTTCAGTCCAAACTGCACAGTACTGCTGTACAGGGTCTCTCCGGCAACTGGGACAGACTGGGTTTCATGCTGTGTCTTTAATATTACACACACACACACACACACACACACACTCATTTGCAAACACACATACACAAACACATGCACAAGTATACACAAACACACACAGATGCATGCACACATACTGTACATACATGCACATACACTTGCATGCACACACACACATACACACATGCACACCTATGCACACACTCATTTGAGAACAAACATACACAAACACATGAACCAGTGTATACACACACACACACACACACACACACAGATGCATTCTCACAAGCACACACACACACTCATTTGCAAACACACATACACAAACACATGCACAAGTATACACAAACACACACAGATGCATGCACACATACTGTACATACATGCACATACACTTGCATGCACACACACACATACACACATGCACACCTATGCACACACAAGTGTACACAAACACACACACACACGCATTCTCACAAGCACACACATACACTCATGTGCAAACACACAAACAAACACATGCACAAGTATACACAAACACACACACATACACATCAATACACACATACACACACTCATTTGCAAACACACATACACAAACACATGCACAAGTATACACAAACACACACACACATCAATACACACATATACACACACACACTGAAACGTGACTGAACAGTGAAGGTGTTTTCCATGTTGATCTGTACCTGCAGAACTCTAATCCATCGGGATTACACCGGAATTACGATCACTCGCTGCATCCCATCGGGATTATTCTACCTCAACACATCGCACCAGACACTGTTCAGCAATGCAGGTAACGTTTAGAGGATCAGAACAGGTCAGATCGAGTTTGGGAAAGTAGAAAGAGGTCATTTAAACCGGAAGTGGAGCGATCACACCGATCTGTACGAGTCCGAGTCAAAAGTTTATGTTCACTAGTAACATGTGCACTTTAAACTGTTTTGCAAAGGTTTTCTTTGATTGTGACCACAAACTTTCAGTACTTTTCATATGATTTTCTAAAAATCTGCAGCTGCTGACTTCTCTATGTCCATATAAATAAGAGACTGGACGCATTACAGAGTAAAGAGAACTGAGTTTTTGTCAGCAGTAATAAATACAACTGCACCGAAACCTGCACTGTTTCAGCTCATTTACCCTACTAATGACTAATTCACTCCTTCATCAATCAGTTCATTCATCCATCAGCTTATTCACTCATTCACCAATCAACTCATTCACCAATCTGCTCATTCACTCATCAACTCATTTAATCTTCAGCTAATTCACCCATCAGTGCATTTACACATCAGCCCATTCACCAATCAGCTCATTCACTCATTCACAAAGCAGTTCATTCACCGATTAGCTCATTTACTCATTTACCAGTCAGCTCATTCATCCATCAACTCATCCAGTTATTCACCCATCAGTGCATTTACACGTTAGCTCATTCACTCATTCAATCAATTAGCTCATTCACTTATCAGCTCATTCACTCCTCCATCCATCAGCTCATTTACTCATTCACTCATCAGTGCATTTAAACATCAGCTCATTCACTCAAACACCAATCAGCTCATTAATCCATCAGCTTATTCATCCATCAGCTCATTCACTCATTCATCAATCAGCTCATTTACTCATCCATCCATCAGCTTCTTTACTCATTCACCCATCAGCTCATTTACTCATCCATCCATCAGCTTCTTTACTCATCAGCTCATTCACCAATCAGCTTATTCACTCATTCACCCATCAGCTCATTCACTCATTTACTCATCAGCTCATTCACTCAAACACCAATCAGCTCATTAATCCATCAGCTTATTCATCCATCAGCTCATTCACTCATTCATCAATCAGCTCATCAACTCATTCACTCATCAGCTCATTCACTCATTCACTCATCAGCTCATTCACTCATCAGCTCATTCACTCATTCACTCATCAGCTCATTCACTCATCAGCTCATTTACCCATCAGCTCATTCACTCAACTCATTCACTCATCAGCTCATTCACTCATTCACTCATCAGCTCATTCACTCATCAGCTCATTCACTCATCAACTCATTCACTCATCAGCTCATTCACTCATTCACTCATCAGCTCATTCACTCATCAGCTCATTTACCCATCAGCTCATTTACCCATTCACTCATTCACCCATCAGCTCATCAACTCATTCATTTACTCACAAACTCACTTTTCACTTAACTCATTCACTCATCATCTTGTCACCTTATTCACTCATTCACTCCCTCTCGTAATAAAGCTCTTTTTCCTCTTGTAGCCCTTGCTAATCTCTCACTCTCTCTAAGAATTTAAAAAGGTTTTTTCTCCCTTTTTTAGCTCTCTCAAAGGCGTCTCTTTTTTCAGAGCTTTCTCTCGCACAGCTCTCTCTCTCTGTTTCTCTCTCTCTACACCCACAACAACGCATCTCTCATACCTCAAAGAAAGTAGCTTCTTCTGATGGATACATTTTTATTTTTGAGAGTTCTTTATACCCCCAAAGACTCTCGGTGTGAGTGATTAAGCGAGTGAGTGAGTGAGTTTCCCCCTGCAATGAATCGGCGCTTTGTCCAGGGCGTGTCCACGTTCTGCACCCATCGTTCCTGTGCGGTCAGTGAAAATAATGAATAAGCGAAAGTCATTAGCGGACAGGAACGTTTCTAGGGGAGGAAGATTGAGCAGAATGTAGAACTGGGTTTTATTACTGGAGCTTGTACGGTCATGAGCTGGTGGACACAGGTGACATAATGGGGTGAAATTGTCCCTGAAACGATGTGCAGGAACGAGCCTTAAGAAGAAAGTGTCCGCAGCAATGCATGAAGACTGAAATGACCATTTACGGTCTATGTGGGTCATTCAGTGGTGAATGACCAACTGCTTCATTAATCTATCTTAATGATTAGAGCTGGATTCTGACCACAGGAGAGGATTCTTTCACCTGATCATGAGCCTGCTGGACAAATCATATAAAAACCACATGCATTAATATGAAACTGGCACTCTTCTGGGATGTCCTATAAGATTTGGGTGTTTTTGGGTAGGAATTGGTGGCAATTCGGGATGAGAAGGCCTGACCAGCAGGTAATCAAACTCGGGTCTCTACTTCTTAGCTGGCTGGTTTATTCGAGTGCTGTGCCCCCTGAATTCCCTTAATGTGTTTTTCCCCATAAAAAAATCATGACAAAAACAAGCAATTATGGTGTTGGATAGAAGAACCGACTTAATGATACCCAAAACATGCAAAAAAGGAGAGAAATATGAAAACAAGCAAGAAGGAGACATGGAAAAATGCCAGGACAGGAATGTTATTTAGCATATTTAGGAAGTATTATGAGTGTCCCGAGGACCCAGCAGCTTATTAAAATGCACCAGGAACGGTGAAGTCGGCAAAGCGATGCTGAAGAGGAACGATCGTATGTCCTCTGTAATACCCAACAACACAGGGAGCCAAAATACACCTCAAGTGCCAGAGGCAGGCTTATCGACTCAAGTGTGTTTCTCCTGAATTCTGGGTGTGTCTAAAAACCTGGTGATCTTTCTCCATAGACTCCCGAGAAGAAGGCATGTCTAAATTCTTAGATAAATTAAAATGCTCCTACTGAGGCGCCTTAATTCTGAGTGATAATCTGACTGAATGACCAGGGCTCCAGGGCACTGGGGGCACCATTCTGCCAGCTTAAAAGTATTTGAGCTTCCTATTCTAGCATGAGGCAGCACAGTGGGTAGCACTTTCACCTCACAGCAAGAAGGTCCTGGGTTCGATTCCCAGGTGGAGCAGTCTGGGTCCTTTCTATGTGGTTTGCATGTTCTCTCCCTGTCTGTGTGGGTTTCCTCTGGGAGATCTGGTTTCATCCCAAAGTCCAAAGATGTGCAGTCAGGTTAAAAAGTCCCATTAGGTATGAGTGTGTGTGTGTGTGTGTGTGTGTGTGTGTGTACTGTGATGGACTGTCCAGGGTGTTTCCTGCCTTTTGACCAGTGAATCGGACCCACAGTGACCCTAAATAGGATAAAGTGGAGGTAAAACAGACAACAAGACTGGCAGGAATCTCTATATCCATGCAGACGTTTATAGAATAGCATGTCTGAGAATCTCTTGGACAGGTGTCCACATACTTTTGGCCATTATAATGTATAATTTTAATTATACCAAGCTTAGAGACACCAGTAATATTTATATCAATATATTGCCGTGTAACCCGGGAAGGTGAACGCCAGATAGTAAATATAATTCCACTGAGCTCTCAGGTGACCACGTGGCTCTCATAGCGATTAAGTTGCACACACATGCCCGCTCATGTGTCCAGCGCTATATTTATACTCGTCCCGCAAACTCGATGCCTGACAGTCCAACTCTCCAGGTGGGTAAATATTGACTGGGCACATAAATCTCAGTGTCCATCTGTACCAGCTCTGCAGCATGTGGGCATTTTCAACTGAGCGTTCGTTCTCAATCTGGTCACCGTGCCGGATGACGCATGCAGCAGATGAAGCGTTCCTGACAAACCAGAGCTCCTCTCGTCTGTGTTCTCTAAATATTAAGACTGTATAACACTATTATTCTGATACTTTACCCACAAGTATGTGGACACCTGACCATAAACAATTTGACATCCCATTCCAAAACAACAGGCTTTCACATACAGTTCGAGATTAGAAGGTCTGGCTTGCAATCAAAGCTGTTTAAGTTTGCTGAGTTACTCCACATCAACTGGTCAGACCTTGTCTTTATGGACCTCACAACAAATGACCTACTCAAACTGTTGTATATCATTTTTTATATAACGTTAGCAATGTTTTGTGGCCGAAACACCCAAACTCAGATGTTGTGTCCACATACTTTAGGTCAAATAGTGTATTTGCATGTACCACCTGAAAAATGCAGGCTGGTATTTATTTTCCTTAGGAAATGGATAAAAGCCAGGTTTAATTATAACCGTTGCACTCTCAGCATTGTATTCTTTCGTGTGTCCTTGTAAGGTTTGATAAAATGCTGACGTCAGGCGCTCCATCAATTACAATCTTCATCTGGCTCTTTTTTTCCCCCGTTATTGTCAGCAGGTCCGGCTCTGCCGTGCCAGCTTCGCTCTCCTAAACCACTTTACAAAATTCACTCAACCATCATCGGTCGCACCGCAATGCCAGCGATGCACAGATGAATACGGAGGGAGTAAGGAAGAGGAAGATCGATTTCCATCTCTCAAATCACCGAAAAGGAGTTCGGGTCAGGGACGGGAATGACCATGAAGGCAGGGCGGCGTTCTCAAAGCTGAACTTATGTTTGTACATGATATGATGATTGGTGACAGTGCAGGGTGTGAAAGCCTGAAGATGATCTGCAGGACTGGCTTGTTGTTTTAGAACATCTGCTTCTTCTATCTCTCCCTGTCAGTCCAGCTCTCTCCGGCTGTCCTCCAGTTTTCAGTCACGCTCGGTTGCACGCTCTGTTTTCTTCTTTTGAAGAATATCACAAAAACTTCACAAACAAACCAGATGGGAAACCTTATAGGTGCTTGTTCTTGGTATGATTGACTCACTGTGTAGGTTATATACTCAGTTCTTTCATTTTCTGTAAAGGACCACCGCTGAAAAGATGTTAGTTGGTTTGTGGATGAGTTTTAGTACAGAAGTGTCACTGCAAGAGTAGAAAAATAATACAGTGGACCTTACAGGGCCACTTCATTTACTATACAACAGGCTCAAAATAGATTCATAATTGTTCATTTCCACGCCTTATATCTATAATGTATGTTTATTCATGTTTAGGTTCAGCCCCGGTTCTGGACTGTGTCGCTGTTGGGGGCAGTGAAAAAATCCCCTGCGCCCCCATAGCGCCGGCCCTACTTGTGTTACTCTAGTTTCGCCCTAAGCCGGATTCGAACCAGGGGTGGAAAAATATGCGCGATGCACTCTGCCCACTGCGCTACTCAAACAGAGTAATAAACAGGTTGTTATGCTGATATAACCTGCACACACACGGCGTTACTAAGACTAAAAGTGAACACTACTTAAAATAATAACCAAACGCTTTCTAATTCCCATGGTATCGCCCCGTTACAGGTTCAGAGATCATTTAAAAAAAATAGCCTTTGCTTGCGTTGCACTGGGGGAAGGGGGGGGGGGGGGGGATTTCAGTGAGAAAATATGGGGGGCAATGCCCCCTCAGCGCCGGCCCTATTTAGGCTTCACTTTCACCACTGCAGCAGCCACTATAACCTGCTAAACTCTTAAACATACTGAAAAAGTGCAGAACTGATTACAGTCCATTCAAACAGGGTTTATAATTTTTACCAAAAGACAAGGTTTGCATTATATGTCACTTTTCGTAGTCATCCATAAATATCATCTAGAATCTCAGCGTTTTTACTTCTAAATTTATAAATTCATCATTGTTGGTTGGTTAAGTGCAGTTTACCAGTTAAACAAATGAAAGTCAACCCAACAGCTGACAAGTGTTTGTTAACATGGGTCACTACAGCGGGACACGCTCTGAACATCTATATATTTAGTAGGGCTGTCAAACGATTAAAATTTTTAATCGCGATTAATCTCAGAATTTCATATAGTTAATCGCGATTAATCGCATAAAAACAAATCTGTGTAAATGTTATAGAAAACAAGGATTTTTAAGTGAAATGTTACAATTAAAATGGTGAACACATTTTATGCTAAATGTACTGATGTTAAAAACTGCTGGGACAAGAGAAAACTGTAAGGGAGTTTTATGCAAGTGCATCACTACAACGCTCGGTTACATTATGTTAACAAACCGCAAATGAAAAACGGTGGCAAGTCCGACATTAAAACGTTTGTTCTACCAGTCAAGTATCAACATGAACTAGAATTTGCGTTAACGGCACTATTATTTTTAATCGCGTTAAATTGAAATCGCGTTAATGCGTTATTATCGCGTTAACTTCGACAGCCCTAATATTTAGATGACTCTAATATAAATACAGGGGCGGCACGGTGGTTAAGTGGGTAGCACTGTCGCCTCACTGCAAGAAGGTCCTGGGTTGGATACCCAGGTGGGGCGGTCGGGTCCTTTCTGTGCGATGTTTGCATGTTCTCCCCGTGTCCATGTGGGTTTACTCCGGGTGCTCCGGTTTTCTCCAACAGTCCAAAGACGTGCAAGTGAGGAGAATTGGAGA
This sequence comes from Trichomycterus rosablanca, assembly GCF_030014385.1. Lineage (NCBI taxonomy): Eukaryota > Metazoa > Chordata > Actinopteri > Siluriformes > Trichomycteridae > Trichomycterus > Trichomycterus rosablanca. The sequence continues at coordinate 3,428,913 of NC_085989.1, read as the reverse complement.
TACAAAATTGTCCATGACTGTGTTCAATATAAACTTGAGAACTGATGAATCTTGTGTAATGAGTAGCTACCGTTCCTGTCATGAATGTAACCAAAGTGTAAAACATGACGTTAAAATCCTAATAAACAAACTAACATAAATACAGAAGTTAGCAGTCAAGTATGTTTAATAAGCTTTACCATGCTAGCTATAGCAGCTAACTGTAATACTATCATAAGGTGCACTTGTTTGCCTTTTGAACTAAATAAACACGCAGGGCCAAAATATAAGAATGATTTGTGAATCTTCTATTCATTTATATAATTATATATTTTTTTGATCCAGTAAGACATTATGAAGGCAGAGCTTAACATTAATAAATAACAGAAGTAGTTGAAAGGGGCTGTGATTCAAATCACACATTAGTGCACTAAAAAGCATGCCTAATTGGTGTTAATGCTATGCTAATGCTTTAGTTTTAAGGCATTTACCATACAGTAAGTGGTTTGGGCAGTTTATGGGTTTTTTATGCTGTGGATTAACGTCATCTGGTGAGGCAGCTTAGCTCAGAATCTGAAAGTGAAAAATCAAAATCGCATCACTTACGACCTTCAGACGCTACGGCATTGGAAAACAAGCAGGCTTCCACCGAAGCTCATCTCTGTCCGAGCACCACCAGAGTGTATGTTATACTTATATTTACTTATGGTTTATGTAAAGAATTGCAACGGTAGGTCCAAATGAGTATTAGATTGCAGTGTGAACAGACAATGAAAGACAAATTTTTATAAGCCTTAATAGCAAGAGATTTAAAAACAACAGAATTCTCAGGTATATTGAATTGAATAAAGCAGCATGAAGGGATTTAATGTTATACAGGATCACATGGCTGAATGAGGAAGCTGATGATCAGACTATAATGTAACGATAAGAGAATTAAGAGAAGAAAAACACAGCAGTGAAACCTCAGAACTGCTCTTAGCATGAAAGCTTCTGATCGTTCGCTCCGTGGGAACAACTTTCATTTCTTCTCAGTGTGGGAAGAGTTTCTCCCTTAAGCACAAGCTAAACTCAGAAAGAAACGGAGCGTTTATACTGGGAAACACTGACCAAGCTCTTGGCTGTGAAAGGTCAAAATAACAAAATATGCTGTATTTATTAAAGATCATATGGTGTTTTTTTTAAATGCAGTTAAAATTATAAACGGGAGTAAAAATTAATCCATCTGTCACACTCTGTGTTAATGAAACTTGCAAACAATTCTAAAGAAAAAAAATCTAAAATCTGGTACGTTTTTTTCTCTTGGACTGTTTTATTGACCCTGTTTTTGCTATTGAAGTCCCGCATCTACGATAATGGAAATAGAACTCAAAACAAATGATTAATTAAGGTAGGACAATACTATGGCTAAAACAATAACAATCCCAAAATAAGGTGGCCAAAATAACAGAAACAGAGTAACAAATAAAGGGCACACAGACATTTGCAGCCTGCAGTTGAGAAAGTGGACAGAACAGGGACAGCGCAGATCTCTCTGATTTGCTCTGGCCATCTGTGAGAACTCAGTTCTTGAAAATAAGGAAAGACAGGGAACACCAATGAACACCTTAGGTACAAATTTGGTACAAAGCAGGTCTTGACTGAACGAAATGGGTACAAGTTCCCACAGACACAATCTCCCCAAAAGTGAAAATCAGCTAAAGCTGCAAAGAAGGATGCCTCCATATTACACACTGGACTGTTATTATTATTTATCATTTGCACCTGCACTTTACCCAACTATCATACATATATATGTATAGTTATAGTTACAGTTGTATAGTTATTATTTACACATCTCTTATTATTATTACTGTTATTATTATAATATATTCCCATTTGTATTCATATGCTTATTGTTATTAATGCTGTTATGTATATAGTACTATGTATATAGATGTAATTCCATCTATGTAAATAGCTATAGCTATAGTTATAACTATATATTCATATTCATATATCATAGACATATGTTTACTGATATTCTCTGTTTTTCTTTGCACAATGCTACTATTTGCACTTCTGGTAGATGCTAACTATATTTTGTTGCCTTGTACCTGTACTGAGAAATGACAATAACATTGAATGAATCTATCTATCTATCTATCTATCTATCTATCTATCTATCTATCTATCTATCTATCTATCTATCTATCTATCTATCTATCTATCTATCTATCTATCTATCTATCTATCTATCTATCTATCTATCTATCTATCTATCTATCTATCTTAATGCCTGCCGTTTTTGTGTGGGACGTCCAGCAATCTAACGGTCATTTGTTCAAAAAAGGGACGTCATGCCACCTCTCAATCCTATCTCACAGGGCAGTTTTGCCCAAAATACCAAGACACCGGGTGAGTTCCTACAAAGATACACAATGCTAGCATCGCAAACCAGCAGAAAACTGGAAGAGACCAAGCAGCCCGGCACGGGCTTTGGAAAAAAATCATCGTCTATTTCATTTTGTACTTTGATAAACTATTCATGTTCAAAATATAAATGATTAAATTGTAATTTTATTAAATCATGATTGTATGGATTGTTAAACAATGAACAATGAACATGGGTCATGCTTCATAGTTCTGTTCTGGGATGAGTTTAATTTTTTCCACTTAAAAATTGCATTTAAAGAAATCTACTGTCATTCGTTAATTTCATTGTTACTGTTAAGCATCTGCTCTCATTGTGGAAAGCGTTACTCATGAACGGAGAGGGTTCATAAGCATCTTCAGCGTGGGCAGAGCTTTCATAACGTCAGGCAGCTAAAAGACCGACAGGGTTGACTCTAAATAAAAGCATTACAAGTGCAACCTCAGTGGGAAGAGTTTGAACCCAGTTGGGCTGCTGGGAATAAAAGCATAAAAGAGTACTGCTGCACGGTAGAAAGTTTCATCACAATTTTAAATCAGTGTTGGAGAGTATTTATGAACGGTGAGATCAGATCCATGTTCATATTTTGCAGTGGCAAGGTAAATGCTCAGGCTGGTGGTCCAGACCACTTCTCCACATCAAGAAAAAGCCTTTGTGTGCTGTCAGGGCTTTTTGGGTTTGCTGTGATTTCTTTTGGGCTTTGTAATGCACCAGTCATCTACCAACATCTTATGCAGGAAAGTATGTGTGTTTGTGTGTGTGTGTGTGTGTGTGTGTGTGTGTGTGTGTGTGTGTGTGTGTGTGTGTGTGTGTGTGTGTGTGTGAGAGAGAGAGAGAGAGAGAGAGTGAGCGAGAGAAAGACCAGGGCTAATATTATGTCACACAGGATGATAAAAATGACTACAATATACACACTTTGTCTCACTGACATTTCAGCGGGCGTTTTTTCCCAGAGGTGAGTCCTTGTCATCGAAGTGACTGCATAGAGGACAATGTTTGTACGTAAAAAACATAAATACTCTCCTTCAAACCAGTTTAAAAGCTCTACAGACTCTCAATCACCCATCGTACTCACCCTGTGTCATGCAGGTGAACAGACGTCAAGTGTAGACGTTTAATAACCAATTCAAGGTACACGTGATAATCCAAAGAATAGTCGGTAACAGCAGAAGGTCAGCACATAAAGAGACTGGGCAAAACAAGATACGAGGGCAAACACAGAAGGGCAAAAGGGTCAAACACAAAAATATCTGGCACATGAGAAACACTTCATACACAGAACTGATCTGATTTGAGGTCCTTAGCTAGCGTTTGGGTGGGGGCGGACCCTTAACCAAAACGCTTCTGTGGGTGCCTGCTCTGTGATGTTTCTCCAAGCTTTGTGGTCCATGGCAAGTGTTTTAGCTTGGTTGAGTGAGTCAAAGCTTTGTTATATCTACTTCAATTAGTTTGGGCCACTTTTCTTCAGTGCAGTTCGTTGGATTCTCCACTGAAAGGGTCGTTTCCTCCATAGGAGTTGGAATGGAGTCCAAAACCTCTCAGCCACCGCTGCTGGATCTGCACCTCAACGGTTGGTTGTTGCAAGGCTCATGGTGTCATATTTGATACGGTCACGAAGTGTGTTTCCGAGGATATGTCTCAGGCATTGCATTTGAAAAGCCTTGAGTTTGTGCAAGTCTGTCTTGAGCAGGGTCTAAGTTTCTGATCCATAAAGAAGAATTGGCAGTATCAGCGTCCTTATCCATAAGCACCAACTGAGTGAGGCAAACGCTGTGGCAGTCTGGGTCTCCTATGAGGATGCCACCTTCTTTTACTGAACCAGCGGCCCAAGATATTAAACTCCTGGACTTGTTCAATTTGAGTGCCATTTAGGTAAATGGAGGCTTGTGACCCATCAGTTATGAGCACTAAAAACTGTCAATACCTTGCAAAGTATCATGGTTTGCATCAACCCCTAAATAGACGCCCCTTGATTACTTACAGGTGTTGTAATTAGTAAATTAGTCACTCAGACCCCTTCTGCACTGTCTGATTGAAAGAATGTGCCAAATGTTGCCCGCTGACTCCTGGGAAACGAAGTCCTCCATGTCATTGTAGTCAGCGGGTACTAGCGAGAGAGCGACTGCGTCAGGAACAGCAGGCAGTGTGACACCTTGTTCTGATCTACTTCCCAAAACCTGACGGCACTGCAGGGCACCACGTGTCCGCTGCCCTCATTTCTGTTTTTCTTACTGAAAGAAATGCCAACCTACACTGCATGGTCCAAAGTATGTGGACAAATGACCGTTAGATTGTTGGACACCACCCCTTCCCCCATCCTTTGCAGCTATAACTGCCTCTACTCTTTTGGGGAAACTGGGTCTGTGGGAATTTGCACCCATTCCGTTCAGTCAAAATGCTTTCTGTCACAGCTCCTTCCTTTCTTTCTGTTTGCTATGTGAACTTAATCCCCCCCAAACAAAGTGGCTTTAGGACCATTCAGAAGCATCGTACATCTGTATGAACATATGAATGTACAGTGAAGCAGGTTTTACTCATTTTGAATACAGTGTGCACAAAATGAAGACATTTAAACTGTTGATGCATGCTCAATAATCCAAATCCACAAAGTTGAATCAGTTCCTCTGGACACAAGTTTGTGAAGAAGTCATTCGGATTGAGTAACGAAACATATCTCTACAACAAACTTGTGTCCAGATGAACTGATTCAACTTTGTGGAAGACATTTAAACATACATATTATTAAAAAAATTGTCATCATCATGCTAGAGACCGGTCAGTTCCAAAATAAATATCCGTGCATCCATGTGTGACTGTTAAACATATGGTACTTACACTTGGTGTCACTTGGGATGTTGCTCCGGTGTTAAAAGACAAACAAATATGGATATTTAATCCTCTCTAGACCGGCCAGAGCATCGGGAAGAGACAAATAAAACTTCACACCAATATCTAAACTCCTCACACACACATTGATGTGTTTGCAGATGCATCGTGCTGCACACAGCAATGCTTTCAGTTCCCATAGGAAGAATGTATTTATTTATTTATTTATTTTCTTTGTGTGAGTGCAGCTTGCAAATGTCTTTTATTTATTTTTTTATTTCTTATTTTATCATAAATGCTGGGAACAGTTGTTCCATTTCGAACTTATGAAGCATTGTGTTCTCATTTTGTTCTAGCACTTTCTATTTCCGTGTAGCAACAGTGAAACAAGACTGGAAAAACCATAATGCATGGATTTAAATAAAGAACAAAGTAAATTAATCTATTTAAAATTAAATATATTATGTTTTTGTTGGACAAGTACCTGATTTTTGGTAATAGCTGCATAGCAGATCAGGTAATAGGCCACAGGTCATCTAATAACACCAAAATTCACAGCCTCAGTGGCTAAATCAGATGTTGATGCTCAGATTCATGCCTGACTAATATTTGTTTGTTTGTTTATGAGGATTTTAACGTCATGTTTTACACTTTGGTTACATTCATGACAGAGACGGTAGGTTATCAGTTTACAAGGTTATATCGAACACAGTCATGGAAAATTTAGTATCCCCAATTCATCTGACTTGCATGTCTTTGGACTGTGGGAGGAAACTGGAGCGCCTGACTAATGACTGGTACACTTACCAAGTACTTATGTCTGTGGGAATTTGAGCCCATTCAGTCAAAAGAGCCTCGCTGAAGAGCTATGGAATTAACTGGAACATCAATTGAGGCTTTCCTAATGAACATCAGTGCCCAGCCATACAAATGCACTTCTGACATAAATTAATGGGCACAAATTCCCACAGACATAACTCACAGTCCTGATAGCATTATGTAGCATTATAGCATTATGTTGCGCAGTTTCTGCACTACTTTTACACACTTGTTCACTTTAAATTCCTTCTATTTTTTTATTATATTTTTTTCTAATTTTCTACATTTTTAAATTTTAAAAACATTTCTATATTTTTTGTATAAATATATATTTTGACTACTTTGTAACTACTGTGGCTGAGCAGTCACAAAAGCATTTCACTGCCGGTTGTACTGTGTATGACTATGTATGTGACAAATAAACATTGATTTGATTTGATCTGAGAAGGCTTCTCGGAAGACTGAAAACTGGCTGTTGTTCTAGCTGAAAATATCACATAGAGGTCATTCTGTTTTAATAGCATTTGGTTTTGAAACAGGATGTCCGACAAGCTCATGATCAGGTGTCCAAATACTTTAGGCCAAACACAAAAACAGTGAAACTGAATGATTAAAGTCCCGCCCCAGGCTTTCTGTAATATAATGAATAATAATATGAATTCATCAACCACCAGAAATACAAACTGATGCTTATTAGCTGAAGAGAAATGATTTGTCTGACACTATAAAACGTCGCAGGATGCTGGACGGCCTGGAACATTAATTTTTAAACATATTAGCTGCAGCTCCTAAACCTTAACTAATCTGAATTCTAACAAGCCGTCGTCCTGGAATAATAAGCCGTGAGTGATGAGAGATGTGATGAATCTCAATCAGTCAGTGTTAAAGGCATTAATAGACGAATGATCGTTTCATCTAATCATTATTCATCATCTGAAAAAAAAAACTGATGCAAAACAAGAAAAAACCGCGACCTACAGTCCTGTAAGATGAGAAAATAACAGATGATGAGTTTACGGGGAAAAGTAAATGTGGAAAAAGTAATCACACCCTTACTTTTAGTCTCTGTTATTATATACACGGATCAGCCGTAACATTAAAACCACCTCCTTGTTTCTACACTCACTGTCCATTTTATCAGCTCCACTTACCATATACTGTAGAAGCACTTTGTAGTTCTACAATTACTGACTGTAGTCCGTCTGTTTCTCTACATGCTTGTTTAGCCTGCTTTCACCCTGTTCTTCAATGGTCAGGACCCCCACAGGACCACCACAGAGCAGTTATTATTTAGGTGGTGGATCATTCTCAGCACTGACATGGTGGTGGTGTGTTAGTGTGTGTTGTGCACCTCACTGTCACCACTGTCACTGCTGGACTGAGAATAGTCCACCAACCAAAAACATCCAGCCAACAGCGCCCCGTGGGCAGCGTCCTGTGACCACTGATGAAGATCTAGAGGATGACCAATATCAATGGGTATTAACACCCTAATGACTTGTTTTTGGACTTCTAATCATTTAGCTGCAGACAAAGAACAGCTGCAGAAATCTATGACTTCCCAAGACACGACCAAGACTTAATCTGTATGATATAAACTGAGATGCTATAAGATTGCACACAGCATAAAGAAACGTCCTGTAATTGCTTTTGACCGGTACTGGACTCATTCGGGTACTTTGCACTGACCAGGGTCTAATGGATCTTGGCTCCGTTTGAAGCACGGATCTGGAACTGGTCCACGTTTTAAAAAATTGGCCTCTGATGGAATTTTCTAATACTCCTGCTACACATTTTAATTAAACATTTTATTATCGAGAGTGCTTAACCCAGCAACTTCCCCTCCACCACCCTGACCTTTCAAGATCTCTTAATTGTGAGATACATTATTTCACATGGCAGGATTAATCACGCCGGATGACTTTTTAAAGCGCGCCACTTCATTTTCTTCTCACTGACAATATGCAGACTGGGTTGAGGGTTCACCTCTGCCGTCTTCGGCCACGGCAATTTATTATTATCATTTTCTATTTAAGGTCCCTACAGGCTTTAAAAACACATTCTGGTTTAATTATCAGGGCTAAAACAATGTAATGTTTTTTTTTCTTATCCAGAACAGTGAAACCTTTATTATAGTCCTATTTTATGTGTGATATTTAGTCTAAAGATCAACAAAATCATTTACAGTTACACTAAGTGTAAAAGGTTCCCCTAAAGGTTCTAACTAGTGTGTTGTGCAAATAAACGCTGTCCAAATAAGCTTCTTTCTTCCAAGACAGTACATAATTATCTAAAGCTCACATTAAGGTGAGAGCTTGGCTTTTCCTCCCGATGTTGGTCAAGCAGACGACCATGTACTTGTAATGGTTGCAGTCACACTTGCCTTATTTATATAGACACAGACAAGATAGCAGGTTTGGTCAGCATCAAGGTGAGAGCTTGGCTTTCCCTCCCAATCTTGGTCAATCAGAAGACCATGTCCTTTCAATAGTTGCAGTCACACTTGCCTTATTTATATAGACACAAAGAAGATAGCAGGTGTGGTCAGTCATAAAATTAAGTGGCTGTTAGGTAAAAAGTCAAGGTGTTCATAAACTGGTAAATATCAAGGTGTCCATAAACTTTGGTAACTTATTTGTCCCATCTGACATCTGTGTTATAACCACTGTGCACATTTCAGGCCACAGATTTTGCATTTCCGCCTCTACTTCTGTAAACCTCCCCTCCAACAGGAACCACTTCTTTTTACCTGCACGAGGCAAGTTCTTACGGAGATCCGTATCACACATGCAGAGTCACGCACTGTTCTCCGTTATCCCTCGTCTCTGTGCAGATGCCATCGACCAGCCAGCAGAGGTCGTAGTTGCAGCAGTCCTGAGGAATTCCTACAGCACTCCCACCCTTGGACAAGACAATTAAATTAGATTCATTTATTTACAGTTTAATACGGTCATAAATCTTTGGGGCAGGAGCTCAGGTGGCGCAGCGGTAACCAATGCTAGCTCACCAGTGAAAGATGTCGATTGTTCTGCATTAGTCCAGTTGTTTGGACATTCTGTACAATCACCACAGCACAAGCACAAATCCTGTAGTTTGTGTAATATGAGTAGGTTTAGTGAAGTGGAACAGCAGTGTGTGGTGTCACCCCTCTGTCCCAGATAGACAGGAACAAAGAGTTTGGCTGCAGTCAGGAAGACAGAAACAGAGAACAGGACAAAGTGCCGCGTAGCTCCAGCTATAGATAGAGACAAAGATCGACATTGATAAAGTGAATGTGAGGAGGACAGACTGATAGTTTGAGTTTCTTAGCACCTCCTAAAACATGCCAGTGGGTGGACTGATGGCCAGTCCAGGTTATATTCCTAAATAACTGGACCTAGGTATAGTTGTTGGATCTGGTCGCAACATGGGTGGGAGCAGACAGGAAAGACTATTTATTTATTCATAGATGGGAATTTGTCACCGGGCCTCAACCACCACAGACGTAGACAAAGCCGATCACGTCTGGCCGATTGCACTTCTTGCTTTTAAACGTTTTGCTGAATTTGTTTCCACATATTTCTGAAGGTACGGTGAATAAACTCGGTATGTGTTAAACCGGATTCAGGCCTAAAGCTCATGTAAATGCAAGTAGCCTCTGACATAATACTGAAATATTAATGAAGAAAACAATGTAACATGGTTAGCTGTATAAAATGTGAGCAATAACGTTGCCCGTGTATTTAGGGAAATAAGGGAGGGTAGGAGGGTTTGAAAACAACAGTCTGCCCAATAACATGGATGGATGGAAAAGCTGATGGATTGATGGTGCAGAAATGCAGGGATGGATGGATAAACAAACGATGCAGGAATGGATGGGTGGATGGACGAATGATGCAGGATTTAATGGATGGATGAATGGACAAACGATGCAGGAACGGATGCTTGGATGGATGGATGGATGGACAATACAGGAATGGATGGATGGATGGATGGATGGATGGATCGGCAAACAATGCAGGAATGGATGGATGGATGGACGATACAGGAATGGATGGATAAACGAATGATGCAGGATTGAATGGATGGATGGATGGACAAACGATGCAGGAATGGATGGATGTACGTATGGATGGATGGATGGTACAGGAATGGATGGATGGATGAACGATGCAGGATTGAATGGATGGATGGACAAACGATGCAGGAATAGATGGATGGACGGATGGATGGACAGTACAGGATTGTACGGATGGATGGACGGATGGACAATGCAGCAGTGCAGGGATGGATGGATGGACGGATGGACGGACGGACAATGCAACAGTGCAGGAATGAATGGATGGACGGACGATACAGGATTGGATGGATGGGTGGATGGATGGATGGATGGATGGACGGACGGACAATGCAGCAGTGCAGGGATGGATGGATGGATGGATAAGGGGCAGACAGAGACAAAAAGTCAATTAGAAGGGCAGACAGACAGAGACAGACAGATACTCCACATCAAAATTAAACCAACGGTGCGTAAAAAACCAAACGTGCACCTCATAAACAGACACCCCTTAAAAAAAAGGAGTCAGACTCCCCACCCGAACATCTCTCTCTCTCTCCCTCTCTCTCTCTCTCTGTGTGTGTGTGTGTGTGTGTGTGTGTGTGTGTGTGTGTGTTCGTCGCGGTGAGCAGAAGGACCGTAGCTCGCTGAGAGGCTGAACGGAGCGGCTCTGTACTGGGCGCATGAACTGGGAGCTGCGTATACCGCTGGTGTAAATGGGAGTGGAGGTGCTACGGGCGGAATGTAAAGCATCGCGGGAAGGATGGGAGGAACCGGCTCCTCTAATTCTGCTGCCACCGCCGATGCTGCTGTTGCTGCTGCCTTCCTGCTGCTGCTCGTCTGCGTGTGCGCGCCTCCGGTCCGCGCCGGTAAGTCTCTCTGCGTTTCTACCCAACCAGCGTGTGTGTCTGTTGCATCAAATGCGGCTCCGGTGTGCTGAGATGCGGAGTGAACGGTGCACCGCGACCTGTTCCGCTCAATACTGCGTGCAGAACAGACGGCGCAATCCTAATAAACACGACTGGTCAGTCAGGCTGATTGTTCTGTAATCATCTGAGCGTCTGATCGACTGTTTGGTGTTTACTGGATGACCAAACCTACCAGGTTGAAGTTGGCAGAGAGCAGTTTGGGTCCTTAATTAAGTCTAATTACATTCTGCAATTATTCTGATCTGCTTGGTTAAAGCTCTGTGTACAGGATTCATCTGGCCTAAACGAATCTGAATGGTCAATCACTGCATCACACTCACATTTTTGATCATCAGTGGCTAATAACATGAACTGATGTGAATTAATCACATTACAGTAATTCTATTCTATTAATAATATTTCACATGATTTCTTTAATGTGCCCTGTGATGGACTGGCAACCTGTCTGGGGTGTTTGCCACCTTTCACCCAGTGAATTGTACCCGCACTATCGCTTTATATTTCGCTTTATAACTATGTGTTACACATCTATTGACTATTTTTTGAGGAACTTTATGGGTATACAATTACTGACTGTAGTCCATCTGTCACTCTGTACAATTTCTCACCCCCCTCCCTGTGATGTACGGTGGACCATTTTCAGCACTGCAATAGCGCTGCAATAAATGGTAATTACGTGGTGGTCTGTGTTGTTCTGGTATGAGTGTATCAGGTGCAGGAGTGTTGTTGGGATTAAAAAAAAAAAATTTCTTTATGCATTTTCTCCCCTTTTAGTGCGTCCAATTGCCCGATTGCGTCATGCCTCCTCTCCACCAATGCCGATCCCTGCTCTGATTTAGGAGAACGAAGCTAACCCACACCCCCTCCTTCACGTGGCCAACAGCCGTATGCATCTTATCACCTGCGCTTTGACGAGTGCAGTGCAGCTCAGCGTTGTGTACGGAGAGACACACCCTGAGAGCACTTTTTTCTCATCTTTGTGCAGGCGCCATCAATCACCCAGCAGAGGTCGTAATTGCACCAGTCATGGGAGAGAGACCCCATCCGGCTTAGTCCCGCCCAAATCTGAACAACAGGCCAATCGTTGTTCATGTCGGCTGAGCGGCCGTTGTGGGGATTTTTGGATGCTGTTTAAACATACTGGCCCCTTTATTAGGGACTCATACACTGTTAACACTGGTTGTAGAGACTGGAGCTGTTTTCCTCCTTTCCTCCAGGTGTAGTGTCTGTTAATCTGTTGTTCTTTAGTTGTTCTGATCACAGGACGCTGCTGTTGGCTTGATATTTTTAATAGAAGCAATATTCTCCTGCCAACAACCTTGTATAGGTATGGAATATTTTGGTTTTGGGCAGTGCTCTCCACAATTGTCGTCTAATCATTTTGGAGGATATTTGGCATTCCATCCCTTCCATACATCTAAAAAATCTACACTACGGCACATTTAAGCTGTTTTTGGCAGCTTGTATTTATTAAAACCCTTTATTTGGGGTTTTTCTTGTATGTACTTGTCTGTACTTATGAATCAAACCTCCTGAAACTCATATGCTCCATTTCATGCATAGTGGCTTAAAGGGTAGCACTGTCACTTCACAGCAAGAAGGTCCTGGGTTCGATTCCCAGGTGGAGCAGTTTAGGTACTTTCTGTATGGTTTGCATGTTCTCCTTATGTCTGTGTGGGTTTTCTCCAGGAGCTCCAATTACCTTCCACAATCCAAAGACATGCAGTCAGGTTAATTGGAGATACTAAACCTGCCCTGTGTGTGGGTGTGTGTTCCCTATGATGTACTGATGTTTCTTGCCTTTTGCCCAGTGAACTGGACCCACTACAACCCTGAATAGTATAAAGCTATAATAATAAATGCCATGTGACGATGCTGCAACTAGAACTTTAGAAAATGCTTTATTAATATTTATTGGTCCCGAAAGTTCAACAATTTCCTCAGCTTTTCTGAAATGATGGCATAGTGTTCCTGTATAAACTTTAATATGGCTGTTTGTCTGATTCTGCTCACCAATCAAATTTGGTAATTGATTGAGCATCCAAAGCACCAGGTCCTTATTCACAAACATGATGTGTCTTAGATAACGTTGCTTCTTGAGGAAATGTTGTCTTGGTGTAATATGGTTTGTATATGGGACAATGGTAGCCTAGTGGGTAGAGCTGTGGGTTACCAACTGGAAGTTTGTGGGTTTGAAGCCACTATTGGGCCCTTGAGCAAAGCTTTTAACCCTCTCAGTTCCAGGGTGCTGTACAATGACTGATTCTACAATGCAAAAAAAGGATGTCATCGTACTATACACATACACCAATCAGCCATAACATTAAAACCACCTCCATTTTTCTACACTCACTGTCCATTCTATCAGCTCCACTTACCATATAGAAGCACTTTGTAGTTCTACAACTACTGACTGTAGTCCATCTGTTTCTCTGCATGCTTTGTTAGCCCCCTTTCATGCTGTTCTTCAATGGTCAGGACCCCCACAGGACCACCACAGAGCAGGTATTATTTAGATGGTGGATGATTTTCAGCACTGCAGTGACACTGACATGGTGGTGGTGTGTTAGTGTGTGTTGTGCTGGTATGAGTGGATCAGACACAGCAGCGCTGCTGGAGTTTTTAAATACCGTGTCCACTCACTGTCCACTCTATTAGACTCTCCTACCTAGTTGGTCCACCTTGTAGATGTAAAGTCAGAGACGATCGCTCATCTATTGTTGCTGTTTGAGTCGGTCATCTGTTAGACCTTCATCTGTGGTCACAGGACGCTGCCCACGGGGCGCTGTTGGCTGGATGTTTTTGGTTGGTGGACTAATCCTCAATCCAGCAGTGACAGTGAGGTGTTTAAAGATTCCATCAGCGCTGCTGTGTCTGATCCACTCATACCAGCACAACACACACTAACACACCACCACCATGTCAGTGTCACTGCAGTGCTGAGAATGACCCACCACCCAAATAATACCTGCTCTGTGGTGGTCCTGTGGGGGTCCTGACCATTGAAGAACAGCATGAAAGGGGGTTAACAAAGCATGCAGAGAAACAGACGGACTACAGTCAGTAATTGTAGAACTACAAAGTGCTCCTATATGGTAAGTGGAGATGATGGACAGTGAGTGTAGAAACAAGGAGGTGGTTTTAATGTTATGGCTGATTGGTGTATATGGCAATTAAAGGCATTTTATTTGACCTAATTATCCTTATATAATTCTGGAATTGTTTAATTTGACAGATATACAGTGACAGAGGGAATCAGGGACAGGAATTACGCTGGTGTGTTTTAAAGTAACCTTTCCAGCCCTGTGGGTCATCACACTGAACAGTCTGTACTTCCTTTCATGTGGAGTGGATGTGCTTCACCAACAAAGCGCCAGTCCTGATGGTGTCTATAATACTGAGCTAACGTACAGAGAGAGCGAACACCGAGTTCACTCCGACGTTCACACAGCGAGGAGCGAGTCTTCTCCCACGAGAAGAACCCGGTTTTACAGAACCACAATAAGCACAGCAGGCAGTGCCAAGAGGCATTACAAGTGCTAGAAGGATGATTAACTCTGCTGGTGCCAGACTTTAGATCATCACCAGGCTGATGTGATGAAGGACGAGGCGTTAAGCAGCGAGGTCGTCACTCTGCGTCTCTAAATGGATGTTGTGTCTGATACTCCACGGAGGGCAGTGGGAAATTAAACAAGTCTGGTACTGTAAACTTGATTTGTTTGGTTCGTTTTCTTTTTTTTTTTAAACGATAATTCATTCCAGGTGGAAGGTTCCATATGTGTCATGGCTTTTCATTATCTTATTCACCAGCTCGCTCTGAGAGATCGAAGCGCAATCCTCACTCAACTAGGATAGGACATAGAACCCATCTGTAGATATTTTTTTCTGTTTTATTTATGGATTTACTCCCCTTTACTTCCAATTTTATCACAGCTAATTAGTCTTACGCTGTTGTGGACCCCGATCGTGTCAGAGGAGGGTATATTCACCTCAAACGCTCTCTAGCCACCCCTTCTTATTTGCCTGTACTTTAATGGAATTGCGCCTCAAGCTGATCTCTGCATTCCTACTAACCAAGGTCCTTACACAGTGGAAGCAGTGGGGTCACTTTCTTATTAGTCCAGTCTTTTCCCACCCAGCAGACTTAGTGGCCAATTTTGTCTGCTAGGGGGCGCCCAGCCCAGAACTCGGATAATTCAGAATCCCAGCGTAGAAAATCCACCTGGGTGCCACCCATCTG
Source organism: Trichomycterus rosablanca (assembly GCF_030014385.1). Taxonomy (NCBI): domain Eukaryota; kingdom Metazoa; phylum Chordata; class Actinopteri; order Siluriformes; family Trichomycteridae; genus Trichomycterus; species Trichomycterus rosablanca. The sequence continues at coordinate 3,413,671 of NC_085989.1, read as the reverse complement.
CACATATTTAATCAAGGTAGAACAATACATTTACATTTACATTTTCAGCATTTAGCAGACGCTTTTATCCAAAGCGACTTACACAATGAGCAATTGAGGGTTAAGGGCCTTGCTCAGGGACCCAACAGTGGCAATTTGGTGGTGGCGGGGCTTGAACCGGCAACCTTCTGTTTACTAGTCCAGTACCTTAACCACTGAGCTATCACTGGCCCCACAATACTGGGCCTAAAATAAGTGGCCAAAAGATTAGAAACAAAGTACCAAATTAAAGACACAGTAACATCCACAACCCACAACAGAGAAAATGGATAGAAAAGGGATAGTGCAGGAATGAGAGCTCTGGAAAACAATACGTGAGTTGATCCCTACCACCCTAACTCACGCTCCCCTGTGCATATATGTGGATGTACGGGTGAATGCAGCTCAGAAAACGAAGACGTCACAGCACGTCTCAGGACGGTTCGCTCCTGGCTCCACCGATATGCACAGGGGAGTCTCGCAGAACAATCCACGCAGACCTGATACCTGATCAGGAATTATTATCAAATATTTAAAAAATAAACCAATCAAAGTTAGTTTTCTGATGTGAACTTTTTTCAAGAATCCCTGACGACTGAGGTGAAGCTGCTCGCTTGTCATATATTGACTGGTGCTAGTAATAAAGTATTGGGACGCTTGTCTCAGCGCTCAGACAGGCGTGCTCTGAAATATTACACAGTTCAATGACAAAACATTTCATGGGCTTGTCATCACACCAAAATCAATATTTAATGCTGTATACAACGGGAAACAGGTGTATAAACAGTGGTGCAATCCACAGACGAGCTTCGTTCACACTGCAGAGAAATGTAATAAATAAACTGTATGGTCAAAAGTATACGGACACCCTTTCATCTAACTTTTGAGTGTTGAAAGTTCACAATGTCAAGAAACTAGCCATTTTACATTTCAAACAGATTTGCTTATTTGCCCTCTAAAGCAGCTGTTATTTACATTATGCACACTTGCTGCACCACCCACGCACCCCAAAAAACCTTTTATCAGGATAAAAGAAATATTTATTCCACATAGAAACTTTACACCTAATCTAATTGGTGCATTTACACTATACAACCCCTGGCAAAAATTATGGAATCACGACTCTTGGAAGATGTTCTTTCAATTGCTTAATTTTGTAGAAAAAAAATAAATCACAGACATGCCACAAAACTATCATTTCTCAAACTGTCAACCTTCTGGCATTAAGAAACAATAAAAAAAGAAACAAATATAATAGTTGTGGTCAGTCACAATTGCTTTTTTTTAGATCAAGTAGAGGAAAAAAATATGGAATCACTCAAATCTGAGGAAAAAATTATGGAATCATTAGAAAACACTGCACCATTATTACTTTGTTGCACCACCTCTGGCTTTTATAATGGTTTAAACTCTGTGAGGCATGGAGTTAACTAATGACAAACAGTATTCTTCATCAATCTGCCTTCAACTGTCTCTTGCTGTTGCCAGATCAGCTTTGCAGGTTGGAACCTTGTCATTGACCATTTTCTTCAATTTCCACCAGAGATTTTCAAATGGATTGAGATCCGGACTATTTGCAGGCCATGCCATTGACATTATATGTTTTCTTGAAGGAAAGTTTTCACGTCCTTTGCCCTATGGCAAGATGCATTATCATCTTGAAAAATGAAGTCATCATCACCAAACATCCTTTCAACTGATGGAATTAGAAAAGCGTCCAAAATTTCAATGTGGACTTTGGCATTTATTGAAGACCATCTCCCCTGTGCCTTTACCCGACATGCAGGCCCATATCATCAACAACTGTGGAAATTAACATGTTTTCTTTAGGCAGTTATCTTCATAAATTTCATTGGACAGACACCAAACAAAAGTTCCAGCATCATCACCTTGCCCAATGCAGATTCGCGATTCATCACTGAAGATCACTTTTATCCAGTCACCCACAGTCCACGATTGCTTTTCTTTAGCCTACTTTAACCTTGTTCTTTTCTTTTTAGGTGTTAATGGTGGCTTTTGTTTGGCTTTTCTGTATGTAAATCCCATTTCTTTTAGGTGATTTCTTACAGTTGTCACAGACATTGACTCCACTTTCCGGCCACTTGTTTCTCATTTGTTTTGTTGTGCATTTTCTGTTTTCAAGACATATTGCTTTAAGTTTTCTATCTTGATGCTTTGATGTCTTACTTGGTCTACCAGTATGCTTCCCTTTTACAACCTTCCCATTTTGTTTGTACTTGGTCCAGATTTTAAACACAGCTTACTGGGAACAACCAACATCTTTTGCGACATTCCACAATGATTTATCTTCTTGAAGGAGTTTTATAATCCTCTCATTTGTTTCAACTGACATATCTTGTGTTGGAACCATGATTCATGACAATCTGCTTTGTGCAACAGCTCTCCGAGGTGTAAGCACTCTTTTTAAACTGAAGAATAATTAGCAAATCTAATCTGCTGCAGATGTTTTGTTTTTAAACTGCAAATTACAGAGTGATTCCATAATTTTTTCCTCTGATTTGAGTGATTCCATATTTTTTTCCTCTACTTGATCTAAAAAAAGCAATTGTGACTGACCACAACTATTATATTTGTTTCTTTTTTTTATTGTTTCTTAATGCCAGAAGGTTGACATTTTGAAAAATGATAGTTTTGTGGCATGTCTGTGATTTATTTTTTTTCTACAAAATTAAACAATTGACAGAACATCTTCCAAGAGTGGTGATTCCATAATTTTTGCCAGGGGTTGTATATCCAAACATGCACTCTACTGACCATTAGGGCGGCCACTAACAACTATTTTTCTATCAATTAATCTATGGACTATTTTATCAATTAGTCGATTAATCTAAACGATTAATTTTCCTCCAAAAAATGTAATTCAGAATCTCATTTAAGCTTCTTTTATTTTAACAACGAACTGTACGGCATAATAATACGGCACAAAACTAAATGTAAACAGGGTTTATGTCCATATTATCAAATGAACAAGTGCTCCATATTAAACAAAGTGTAACGTTGTTCAGAGTTAGAGGGTAAAAAAGTCGGATCATAGGTCCTCATTACTGGTGCGACTGTGGCCTCTGCTGGCACCTGCACAGGGCTGAGGAATAATGCTGATGGGTGTGGCTCTCCGTACACATACACCCGTCGGTGTATGAACTCGACTCGGGCAGGTGAAAAATGCAGTCTGTACTGAGTGTACGTGCCGGAGGGGGCTAATGTCAGTTGAGAGGCGTCCTCAGTCAGCGGTGAAGGGTCGAATCAGTATAGAGGACGCAATCAGGGGAATTGGACACGACTAGATTAGGGGAGAAAAAATTGGGGGGAAAAGTGGGGAAAAATAGAAAATTCAGACTTATAGCAAAAATAAAATAGTTAGAGGTGGGAGTGTCTCATTAAGTCCAACATACAGTAACGACAGAATGAGCCCAGATTCTTACCTACACAGTTACTCAAAAATTACTTCACATTCTAAGCTGTATTCACACTGTAAACAAAGTGGTAAGTGTTTCACATGAGAAGCTTTTTGCGCTTTGATCGGCGCGGCATTTGCGATTAAAAAGCTTAATGAAACAATATAGATTTAAAGTTTTGCCACGTCTTTTGCGTCCTAAATGAACTCGCTAAGATATAAGGTATTCTAGGATCTCCTCAATTAAGAAGCGTGAAACAATACAGACGTGCAACATGGCGCTAATGCTGCTGTGGTACCATCAAAGCTTTGCACCGTGTACAAACCACCTTTTTGTTTTGTGCCAGTTTTAAGTATCATCAACTTTTGATGATTTGGGTCTTGGAAAACGTTTAGCTTTTCTTTGAAAGCTCTACAATCGGCCTCTGACTGCTGCAGATGGCATTTTTAAGACTGTGCTTAATGCCACCAACCAGCGACTGGACCAAATACGACTTAGGTCATGCACGCAGCAAGTAGTGCTGAGGGAATCATATGGACAGTTTTTTGAATGGAAACATTGTAGAAATGAAAAAGGTTTTAAAAACGATGCATCGACCTAAAATATTGACGTTGACGCTAATCGACTAGGTTGACCAATCGCGGCAGCCCTACTGACCATGACCTAGTAGTCACTAGACATCCCACCCCAAAACCATGATCATTATATTGAGTCCCTCGCATTCACTTTTCTGGGAAGGATGTGCACAAGATTTTAGGGTGTCTGTGCAAAATTGTGCCCATTTAAAAATAAACATGTCGTTGTTGAATGAGAAGACACAGATCGCTATCGACGGAACAGTTCATTTCACAGATGTACAGGTAAGAAGAGGGAACAAAACAGTTAAAGTAGTGCTTTCCAAACAAAGAACTATTAAAGAACCTTTACTTTTATTGGTGAACTATTGCTAAGTACAGAGTGCTCACGCTGCACTCCACAGCAGGATGCTTTAAAAAGCTTCATAATTACATTTCAGCTATTCATGGTTTGTTCCTTTTCTCCTCTCGGGGCCGCGGTCACTGCGTAAGAATAATTGATGTCAAAATTGTCTCAAGAAAATAGATAACCTCGGGACGAAGTCTGCCTCTATAAACATCATTCACTTTCACTGCTCTGATTGAGAGTCTTGCATTTTGATTTTACTCACTAATCAGCGGCTGAACCTCGGTGCGACTGCATGAGCGGGATTTATTATCAGATTTCATGCTCATGTGTGCTCATATTTTCAGGTTGTGGTGTGTGGATCAGATTCTGTGTGTCATTTAAAAACGGTTACATGTTGGCAGGGATTTATTTAATAGTTTTTACTTATCATTTGTTGCTGTCATCTGGAAACACTAAGCGAAAGGCGAGGAGTAAACCCTGGACAGAGAATCAGTCTGCTTGCATATTTACTTGGACTTGAAGGTGGTTGAGAGTAGCCATTCCACCTTCTGCATTTTCTGTGATGTGTGAGAAAACTGGTTCAGCCAAAAACGCCCATGTTCACATGAAGAGAACTTCTGAAACCCTCTAACAATCAGTGACCAGAGGAGAGGGTCTTAAACCAGATGACTAGGACCCTGGTGTGTGGCACCCACTCTGCCAGCTGTGCCATTGTGTCACCCTGTGTGACGTAGATTAAATATTTATTAGTACATATTTTGCAACTTAACAAAAGATGAAGTGGTGAGTGGGTGGTTGGAGTGGATGTATTAGTGGATGGGAGGGTGGTTGGAGTGAATGTATTAGTGGATGGGTGTGTGGATGGATGAGTGAATGTATTAGTGGATGGGAGGGTGGTTGGAGTGAATGTATTAGTGGATGGGTGTGTGGATGGATGAGTGAATGTATTAGTGGATGGGAGGGTGGTTGGAGTGAATGTATTAGTGGATGGGTAGGTGGTTGGATAAGTGGATGTATTAGTGGATGGGTGGGTGGTTGGATGAGTGGATGTATTAGTGGATGGGTGGGTGGTTGGATGAGTGGATGTATTAGTGGATGGGTGGGTGGTTGGATGAGTATATGTATTAGTGGATGGGTGGGTGGTTGGATGAGTGGATGTATTAGTGGATGGGTGGGTGGTTGGATGAGTGGATGTATTAGTGGATGGGTGGGTGGTTGGATGAGTGGATGTATTAGTGGATGGGTGGGTGGTTGGATGAGTATATGTATTAGTGGATGGGTGGGTGGTTGGATGAGTGTATGTATTAGTGGATGGGTGGGTGGTTGGATGAGTGGATGTATTAGTGGATGGGTGGGTGGTTGGATGAGTGGATGTATTAGTGGATGGGTGGGTGGTTGGATGAGTGGATGTATTAGTGGATGGGTGGGTGGTTGGATGGGTGGATGTATAAGTGGATGGGTGGGTGGTTGGATATGTGAATGGGTGTGTGAATGGATAGACACTGAGTGTGTAGATATACAGTATATGTAGAATATAAATTTAAATAAATAAGCATGGACCGGTGTGTGGAGAGAATAAAGAATGTGAAGATTGTTGGACAGGTGAAAGGGAGAAGCGATTAATAATGTGGACTGTGGATTGTGGACTGTTACATTGGGAACTTGTGTTGCCTTGCAGATGAGCAGTTGTTGCTCATAGAGGTTTTTATATCCAGAGGTTTCCTGACTGGGGCAGCTCTAGCAGGGCAGAAACTTGATGAATTGGCTTGTTGGAAAGGTGGCATCCTCCTATAGTGGCATCCTCTGACCCCAGCTTGTTTGGAAGCCATTGTACAGCCCCTGAAGCAGACAGGGTTAAGGACCTTGGTCAAGGACCCAATAGTGGTTGCATAGCAGAGGCTGGATTTGTCTTCTGATTAATACCGTAATAATTAAAACCGTAATACTGCCTTATTAAAGAGTTTAAATTATTCTACTGCTATTGTCTATGGATTTTTCACGGATTTGTGCTTAATTTTGTGGATTCATTCTTGTCTATATGGGCCTTCGAATGAAACCCATTCCTAAAAATAAAAATATTTAAAACTCATACTCATATAAAAAAACTCATATAAATGGAAATTTCACACTAATCACTGTGAGCTCGAGGACACCAAATATCCGCCGTTGCAGCTGCAGACGCCCTAATCAGCCGGGTTTGATCCTCCCGATTCACCCTCTTTAACGAATTCATTCGGGCTGATTGTTCAGAAGCATCCTGACGCAAGCTGCTCGCAATAACAAGCTGACGCATGAACAATACAAAGTCACACGGTCGCACGATTAAGCGCCCTGATGTGCCACATCTGCTTTTCAATCATCTTAGATTTGGGAAAAACAAACAGGACAGAATTCACCATTCAGCCGTTAGACCTGAATATTCGGTATGTTTGGGGTCTAAACTCAGACGTGGCCGTATAAATCTCCTCCGTTAGACAGCCGAGGGCAGTGACGTGAAGAGGCAGCATATTTATGAGATCTGGCACGACCTCAAGAGATGGCAGATTCGTGCCAGGGTGCCCAGCTTTCAGTCCATGTGGAATAAATCACTGCAGCAGGATCAGGTGGTGAGGGGGTGAAGCTGGCAAGAAGAAGCTGGCAAAAATAAAGTAAACAGAATATAGATTCTGAGCTGTGATTTAAAAGTTTGGTTTGGCTGAACTATGGACCAAATAAGAATGTTTGCAAACTGTAATAGGGCGGGGCACGCACCACACCTTATCACTGAGGCAGTGGGTGTAGCCCCGTACCTGTTAAATCAATGAAACTATGTGTTGTGTATTTTCTCAACTCTACTTTGTACATTGATACAGGTGGCAAGGTTGGCTCTGCAAGAAGGTCCTGGGTTCAATTCATGTTCTGTGTGGAGTTTGCATGTTTATGTCTGGCAGGGTTTATTCCGGGTGATCCGGTTTCCTCCCAAAGTCCAAAGACGTGTAAGTTAGATACAAAATTGGCTTTTGAGCTGAAATGATGGATGATGGGCAACCTGCAACTACCTGTTTGTCATGAATGGAGCAAAAGTGTAAAACATGACGTTAAAATCCTAATAAATAAATGAATTCTATATTAATATGATTTGTTTAGTAATCTGTGACAAATATGCAATTAAATAAGGGATCAGAAAGGGAGCAATTAGTTTTTCACATCAGCGTAGACGATCCATTTAAGATTCTCTGTGCTAAAATAACATGACATCTTGATTGAATATTATTAACTGCGATTTGTGCACCAGCGCATTATTATTCAAAGGAACGACATGCAGTCACAACCGCTCCAGTGTTGTTGTTTTTTCTGCACCACGCTTATTTTATTCATTAGTATAAAGCTCAGAGAAAAAAAAAACACACACACACACACACACACACACACACAGATGGTACCACGCGCTGCCCGAGCTTTTCTTCCTAAACACAGCCAGGCACGTTCACACAGCAATCTTAAGAGCTCCCACACGAGTAAATAAAAGTGAAGTGTAATGAAAGTATTGATCCAGCGTGACCTCGGGACAGGTCGGGCGGTGAAGTGTGGCTCACGCAGACCTGCTCGCGGTCCTAAACCGATGGAAACGGAGGACCAAAGGCAGGCTGAGATGGTTCAAGCTTTCATGCGCAGAACAGAGAGGCGTTCACGGCTATGTTTAGTGCTCTGTGATCTCGGGTGGTGCAGCGATCTATTACACGAGCCCACCACTCAGCCATTCTGCCAGCCTGGTCGGGCACTCAGCAGACACTGCTGGACGTGTCTGAGGGAGGAAAGGCTGGATGGGGATTCACCTGTCTGGTCAAGGCAGTCTAGGTGAGCTGAAACACATGAATGGTTAATCAGGAAGGGTGTCTATATACTTTCGGTATATATTGGTGTGAGTCAAAGATGTAAACAGGCTCTGTTAGGGTAACACTGGGTTTGGATTCCAGCTGTTCCACTGGCCTGATAGATGCTTTTGGGCGTAACTGATAGAGGAAAGACGTACTGGGATTCGCCACCATGCCACTGCAATAGCGACACCTGCTGTCTGGATGAGGTAGACACGCCGGATGAACACAAAGAGTATAGGGTGTTCCTCCAAACATATTAATCTACCAGTAACCTGCAACTACCTGTCCTGTCATGAGTGGAGCAAAAGTGTAAAACATGACGTTAAAATCCTAATAAATAAATTCTACATTAATATGATTTGTTTAGTAATCTGTGACAAATATGCAGTTAAATAGGGGATCAGGCTGGATGGGGATTCACCTGTCTGGTCCAGGCAGTCTGGGTGAGCTGAAACACATGAACGATTGTTTAGGAAGTGTGTCTATATATTTTTGGCCTAATAGTGCATATATAGTTCATTCTTGAGGTGTGAGACAAAAATGTAAACATGCTGTGTTAGGGTAAGGCCTGATAATGTCCTATAGATGCTTTTGGCCGTAACTGATAGAGGAAGGACGTACTGGGAGTCGCTGCCATGCCACTGCAATAGTGACACCTGCTGTCCGGATGAGGTAGATGTGCCAGATGAACACAAAGAGTATAGGGTGTTCCTCCAAACATATTAAGCTTTCAGTAGGAATCTGCTGCTGGTCAGTACAAATGCAGTACAAAGGCAGCTTCATCTGCACCAGTGAGTAGATTGCGAGTGTGAGAATTGGACATGACTAAATTAAAGGAAAAATGAAGCAACTCAGATGTGACTAGATAAATCAGAACGGACCCTCAACACCTTTTCATTCCTTCTTTTCTTTTCTATACAGACAGTTTGTCCGCGCCGCTAAACGTGACCATAAGGGTGGTCGATGGCAATGAGGCTCTGGTCACATGGGACATCCTGGAGGGAGATCTGGTCATCGGGTTTGCCATCACACAGCAGGTACGGACAAATCAGACTTCAGCGTTTTGAGGCCAGTCTTCATTAACCGTGAACCGTCCACCTCCGTCTGTGTGTATGTGGCACATATTTAAAGTCGTATGTTTACGTTTACTTGTTTACTTGTGTTGCAGAAGAAAGATGTGAGAATGATGCGCTTCATTCAGGAAGTGAACACCACCACACGCTCCTGTGCATTGTGGGATTTGGAGGCTGACACAGAGTACATTGTACATGTGCAGTCCATCAGCCTGAGTGGCACGAGCCCCCCCAGTGACCCGGTCCTCTTCCGAACACCGAAAGAGTCAGAGAAACTGGCCTCCAAAAGCCCTGGTGAGTCTGAGATCCAGCGAAGCTCCATCACCTAAATCAGCGGTTTATTATAACAATGTTAAATTTAATGTCCAACAATTCAAGACCATGCATACTATGTGGTCAAGAGTATGAAGACACCTCTTCTAATTATTGAGGTGAGGTGTTTTAGTCATACTACACAATTACTTCACTTTTCTAGTCACCTTCCAATGCATTTTTCCCAGCGTCATACCAACATTTTATGCCATCAGCAAATCATGTTTTTGGTTGAGCGCGTAGCCACTAATGCACCGCTGCTTTCACATCATCATCACATGAAAATCTTCTTCCCCTTAAAGCTTCTCTGAGCGTCCAAAAAGGTGGAAATCATTAATTCATTTTCTTATCCGCTTATCCAATCAGGGTCGCGGGGGGTGCTGGAGCCTATCCCAGCTTTTCAATGGGCGCAAAGCACACAGTAACACCCTGGACGGGGCGCCAGTCCATCGCAGGGCGGACACACACACACATACACACACACACACCCATTCACTTATAGGGTAGTTCATTGTCTCCAATTAACCTGACTGCATGTTTTTGGACTGTGGGAGGAAACCCACGTAGACATAGGGAGAACATGCAAACTCTGCACAGAAAGGACCCCGACCGCCCCGCCTGGGGATCGAACCCAGGACCTTCTTGCTGTGAGGTGACAGTGCTAACCCAGGTGGAAATCAGATGGAGCTAAATCCGGACTATAAGCGTGTCTCAGTCTCTCGGAGACGACCGATTACGACTCCTCCCACCCTCACCGCTTATAAACAAAATATAAAAGTGTGGAAACTTTAAGATCCCTCGTGTAAAACAACTATATAAAAAGAATAAGCTTTCGAATTTGTGGCATGAGTTTAAATAAGATGAATGGGATGAATTGGAACATGGATTGTGAGCCTTACATCACAAATGCTCACAAATGGCTTCCTGTAGCGGCCAGCGTTCAGTTTAAAACAATGATGTATTAAATTAAACGAAAGAAAGCAAATGAAATAACTAACAAGAGAATAAGAGTAATCTAAACTCTATGCTAAGCTATGCAAAGTGCTAATAATAAACACAAAGACTGATCTGTACACTAGGCTAACCTGGGATAAAGAGAAGAAAACATTGACGTGTATCCCAACACTAAGCCAATACTGAGACAATACTGTGAACAAATAAAAGAAACAGAGAGAAAAATGCAAAATAACAGAAAAAGGCTACAGAAAAATAAAATACAATAAAAAACACTAAGAAATAACAAAGAACACTCGAAAACCAAGAAACAAGTAAACCAGGATCTGGATGAGGAAACATGAGAGGGTCAGAACAAAACACAAATCATAAACGCTCAAACAAAGAAAAGTGTAATAAATAAAAGCAAAAAATATATAACAATAATAATAAAGAAGAAAATGAAGGGGTGGAAACTAAGTGGGTGTGCAAAATGACAACATAAACATCAAGCCATGTGCAGGTTGCCACTGTTGGGCCCCTGACCCTTAATCACTTAAATTGCATTAAGTCGTAATTGTAGGTCGCTTTGAATTTGGTCTCTTTTGACTGAACAGGCACAAATTCCAACAGATACACTCCAAACAATTCACAGAAAGGTAAAGTCTTGTGTTTAGAGGCTTTATAATATATAATAATACCATGCTTTTGCTTTTTTCTTAACACTAATATGAAGTCCAGCAAGCTCAGGTCAGATGTCCACTTGCTTTCGGCGGTTCGAGCGTACCTGAGCAGAATTACTCAGCCTTCGTAGCCGAGACGGAATATCGACAGAACGCGTTAAAAGCCGAAATAAAGGTCAGCTTATGAAAAAAGGCTGAAAAGATGTTTTCAGGCAGATCATTCACATTGATTCATGGCTGCATAAACACAGCAGAGCGCCTCTGTACAAGCCTTCCGAAAATATCCACGCGGTCAAGGTGAAAATCCTCACGGCTTCATCCAGCAACCCACAATAAATCTGCTTTTATAATCCTTTTAGTGACCCACTTTCAATTAAGCCGAGCTGCCTTCGACTGCGGACTGTGACTCTAAATTTTTAACTCACGGCTTGTAAAAACCGAAGAAGATCCCCTGTGAACTCCTGCTGAGAACGTCGAGACTCAACTCCTCTCCTCAACTAGCAGTTAGCTCTATGAACATGTCATATGAACATTATTCTTGAAATCGTCAACATTAATAAACCTTTTTTCCCCCAAATTGGACTCATTCAAGTCCACACTGCTACACCTCCAAGCACGACTTCCACACTGTGCCAAGGTGAGCCACAGCCTGGCACAAGCATCCTCTGATCCTTTTAAAATCCATCAGGAGGTTCTCATAGATGCACAGAGGATCACACTGTGCAATCTGTACTCCTCAAACACATCACCCTGACTGTAGGAGTTGGTGTTACAGTGGCAAAAAGTGTCTCCCAATCCAGCCGTCCTTCCCTCGAGCCTACTATAGTACAGTAGTACCTTGTAACTCAACGTCTCCTAAACTCAACATCTTTGAAACTCAACGCCCTTCGTCGAGAAATTTGTACCCTTAAACCATTTCTCTCCACTAATACAATTCTCACTCGTTTTAGTACAGTAAGTCACGTTAAGCTTTGTGCACTGACACGCTCCATAGGAAACACTTTCATGTGAATGCGCCGGTACTGAACGGAATACGGTATTCAAAGATCAAGCATCTGCACGATTAAGAAGCGTATAGAAACAATTAAGAAGTAAAGGAATAGTGCAGGTTTTATTGTATTTGTTTATAGTTTTTTAACTGTATTTCAGTGTTTTATTTCAGTGCTATTTTCAGTGCATAAGCGTAAAAAAACACCTCATTATTTTACATGAGACTAAAATATATGCAGTTCCACAGGACCATGGAACACATTAACAGGTGTCCCTGAACATCCTTATGGGAAAAAATACCTTGAAACTCAACGTCTTTAAAACTCGACGCCACTCCCAGAACCAACTGGCATGAAGTTTCAAGGTACTGCGGTATTTACTTTAGATGAATCCTACAGATATGACAGTAGTTGATACCATAGTTAAGGCCCTACATAATTCACAGCTGTGAGAATCACGTCAAAGATCGTGAAATGAGCTTTTTTCCCATCTAATATGCAACTTGCTGTGAAATTCCATATCTAAGGAAGGTGTTTAGCGATTTTATATTTTTCCCTACTTAAAAGCCACGATCTGATTTCTGTGACCTGTATGTGTGTGTGATTTTCTCGTTGTGATGCTTGTGGCTCAGTGTAATGTCAGCCGTCACACTCGCCCTATTTCAACAAACTTAAATGAGACTATAAAACTTTCTAAACCACCAGTTGAATCATTTAAACTGCTGTTGGTGTGTTTTGGCCCAAGCAAATTGTGACAGACCCAGTATTTATAGAGCGTGCTTTATTCAGAGACCCTGACAGAACCTTTTCCAAACTGTCGCCTGTGGATCAGCACGGGCGTCCGGATACTTTCGCTAATACAGTCAGTCATCGCAGAGTTGATTTTCTATGCCTGTTAAAGACGGGTGTCCACACACTTTTGACCACACAATGCGCCCTCAGATCCATTTCAGACTTTACAAAAAGACGGTCCAGGATTTAGCAGGTTGCATTTACATTTTCCTGTTTTCAATTCCAATTTAGTCATTTCCAATTCCCCGTTACAACGCCTCTCTCGCTTGCGCTTGCACCGCAGGCCGAGTGTGTGTGTAAACTTCAGCTGTTCTGATTACTTCTTTGAAATATAACATGACTCGGCGCTTCTTTCCAGCTTGTCCACCCTCGACCGGCGTGCCGCGTCCTCACTGACGGGCAGATAACTCTGTCATATACTAAAAACCCTGTCCTGTAATTAGCCGTTAGCGCTGGAGTTGCTCTCCAGTTAATTGAGCAAGCTGGTTACACTTCACTTCATTTCACACAGGTCACGGCTGGCTAATGAATGATGACAGTTCATTTTTCTCGCCGTACGCCTCCCGTTTCAAGGTGGCTCCGTGTTGCCTTTGGCTCCATGCTCGTGCTGTGCGTTGTCATCGATGGCGAGATGTTCAGAGATGTTCAAGCCTGAGCAGATGATAGAATTTCAGTCTCACAAAAGTGGTATCAGGGTGGTGATGGTGGTATTTAACTCCTCAGCCTTCAGATGAACAGTCCAGTACCTTCACCACTGATCCACCACTGTTTATATAAAATGCATTAGAGCTCAAATCAAATATCTTTAGGACTTTATTAGGAACTGAGATCGATTTCATTGCCAACGTCTGCATGAGAGCAGCTTGCTCGTCCTCCAGGCCTCAACACAAACAGGGAAGTCTCTAATGGTCTTAATTACCACGCACTTCTCATCTGCTGCCAAGAGAAGGAGAAGAGAAGAGCCTGCTGATGCGGGACAGCACTTTCTAAATGTGAGAACGGTGGATGCCCGTCCTGAGGGAGGTCTCCGGTTTCCAGAGACGGATCAAACGCCCCGGATCAAAGCCGTCTGCTGTTAATTAGTCATCTGTAGCATTAACAAATAGGAAAACGCTCGCAGTCACTTCAGATCCGTCCGGAGATTCACCCCGAGGAAAACGCCGAGCTTTTGATGTAGCATCACGCTTAGCGTTTCCATTTTCTCTCTCAGTGTGGGTTGTTTTGTGTATTGTGTCCTGTACCACGTTCCCTTTATGTCTTATTTGACTAAATATATTCAAATTTAAGAGGCTTTCTTGTCATGTCAGTACACAGTATGTAGACAAAAGTATTGGGACACACCTTCTAATTATTATCATTGTTATTATGATTATTATCATTATTGAATTCATGTGTTTCGCCACAATTGCTAACAGGTGTGATAAATCAGCTATATAAAAAAAAAATACATGCTTCCCATTTTGCAGCAACAGTTTAGGGAAGGGCCTTTCCTGTTCAGCATGGCTGTGCCCCCGAGTCCTGACCTCAGCCCCACTGACCAGCTCTGGAATGAACTGGAACATCCAGAGACTTTCTTGACCAACATCAGCACTCAGCCATACAAATGCTCTTTTGACTGAATGGACACAAATTCCCACAGACATACTACTTGTCTTGTGAGAGGCCCTCTCATAAGAGTGGCTGTTGTTATAGCTAAAAAGATCACACAACAGTGACTTTATAGCATTTGTGTCCAAATACTTTTGGCCATATAGTGTACATACTGAAATGAAACAATGTTCCTCCAGGACTCAGATTCTCATGTGTGTGTGTGTGTGTGTGTGTGCGTGTGTGTGTGTGTGTTCTATCAGATGAGGTGACGATGAAGGAGGTCGGCCAGGCCGCCCAGCTGAGAGCCGGAGAGCTCATCATCATCGTGGTTGTTCTGATCATGTGGGCAGGTAACTGTTATCATTCATTCATCTCTTGTAAACACTTTATCCTGGTCAGGGTCGCAGTGGGTGGGTCCGGCTTCCCCGTAACACACAGATTCTCCTTTCTTGTCTCTTATCAGTAATACAGTTTAAGTCAGTGAGGGTGAGTTAACCCTGTACCGAACGGCTCTGATCGTAACTCTCCCTCCTGTAGGTGTGATCGCTCTGTTCTGCCGTCAGTACGACATCATCAAAGACAACGAGCCCAACAACAACAAGGACAAAGCCAAGAACTCATCAGAGTGCAGCACCCCCGAACATCCTACAGGGGGCCTACTGCGCAGCAAAGTCTAACCGCACCGGCAATAACGGCTTCAGCCTCAGGACACGTACGTACGATTTACACAGAGATCAGGTCTACGATCAGTCAGGTGGATGGATGGATGGATATACAGTAGATAGATAGATGGATGGATGGATGGATGGATGGATGGAAATGAATTAAATATTTTATAAATACTGTTGTTGATGGATGGTTTAATAAACTGATGAATGGATAAATTAGTGGATGGATCAATAGATGGATGGATGGATAATTAATGGATGGATTAATGGGTGGATTGAAAATTAATTAAATATTTTATAAATACGGCATTATTGTTGATTGATAAATGGATTTGTGTTCATTTTTAAACATTTAAAGGATATAAATGTTAGCATCACATAAAATTTAAAAATAAAATAAATAGAAACAGTTACATGGAAAATAAATAAATAAATAATCAGGTAAATGTAAATGGTTTTATAAATTACAGGGCAAAACAAAAAAAATTCTAAATAAAATAAATGTTTAAAATAAATGAAGTTAAAATAAAACACAAGAGTCTCTTTGGCAAATAATTTTATGTTTAACCTGAATAAATAAATTTCCAAATTAAATGATTAAATGAGAAAAAAAATTAACTGGCTTTGCTGCTTTTATTGGTGCACGAACATGCGAACATCAGCTCGAGCTGCTAATTAAGTTCAACGCTCTGAAGAGTTTATTGTTCTGCTCTTTCCTTGTCACTTCTCATTAATGCCCATTTTTATTTCTGTAGAGCTCTGAGATAAACAAAAAAGCCATCATGGGACGTCGTGAAGCGGAGTGCACATCATCATTTGAAAAGACAATCTATTAATACTGAGCAGTAAGGACCCCTCGGTGCTTCTCTAAAACTAAACACACAAAGCATGAGCACAGGTGATGAGTGAGGAGAACACTCGAGCACATCCGAACTGAAACGTGGAGTGGAAGTGTGTAACGTGAAGTGTGTGATCTCCATGTTCCCATCAGAGAGACGCTCCCTAAGCTCCGTCTCCGCTCCGTCTCAGCTCCGTTTCAGCGATACAGAGGTGGAATCCGGGGCTGCTCCAGGACTCAAGGGCACCGCTCCGCCTCCAGCACCGCCTCACACAGATAAGCAAAGACGGACGATAAATAAAGCAGATTTTTTTTTGGGGTCATTTTTCCTGCTTCTTATCAGCGCTGAGACAGGATCGTGGTACAGTTACTGAGGAGGAGATGAACTGAAGCTGTGAAGATATGAAGCTATTTCGTATATCTTTCGCTCTGCATTGAGCTCCTTTGTTATCGTTCGTTTCCATCCCGACTGGCTGCTGTACGACTGATAATGTGTATCGATCTCTCTCATATTGGCGCTCTCTGGCTCTCAGGGCATCAGAGTTCAGATTATTAATAGAGTGGTTTATTTGATAGATAGTAAAGCACAGTTTTACCAGATCACACCATCCACACCATCAGCACTGCGATACACTGACTATATTTGTATATTTTAATCATATAGTGATATAGCTCGACATCAGTGAGTTCATAAATGTACATTCAGGGCTGGGCAGGATCTTTAAAACAACTAAGAATAATTAATACATTAACACATGAATACATTTTGCAAAGGCACCTACAGTCAAACGTTTACATACTCTAAACTTTTAGTGATTGAGCCTGAATGATCGGTGGGGTGGCACAGTGACTCGGTGGGTTGCACAGTCACCTCACAGCAAGAAGGACCTGGGTTCGATTCCCAGGTGGAGCGATCCGGGTCTTTTCTGTGTGTGTTAACCTGACTGCATGTCTTCGGAGGAAACCGGAGCACCCGGGAAAAAACCACACAGACGCTGGGAGAACAAGGACCTGGACCGCCCTACCTGGGAAAATCAATTATATAAACTGAATAACATGCTGCAAAATAGTGTCAGCAGTTTGAGGAACGTCCGGACCAGTTTCCGCACGACGGTGCTCCTGTGCCCATAAGAGAGGCATTGTAACGGGGAGTTAGACATGACTAAATTGGAATTGAAAACAGGAAAATGTAAATGCAACCTGGTAAATCCTGGACCATCTTTTTTTAAAGTCTGGAATGGATCTGAGGTGTGGACAGGCATAGAAAATCAAGGCTTTGATGAATTTGGGGTGTGCTGCACAGAAGATCCCTGACATCAACCTTGTCGTAGCTGATCTTTGGGATGAACTGGAACATTGATTTGCAAGGCAGTGTTTGACCTTACAAATGCTCTTTTAATTTAATGGTCACAAATCCCAACATACTCCTAAATCTTGTGCCAATTGATGTCCATGATTTTGGAATTGAATGTCTGACAAGCTCATTGTTAGGTGTCTAATTACTTTTGGCTATATAGTACAGTATATATGATCATAATAAACTGGTCTAATAATGAAGTAAGGCTATAAAATAATTATTTAACCTTTATGTGGCAGCATTTCAGATCAGTAGACAATTTAATGGAAACGCTATGCACTTGGTAAGCTTGCGTGGAGTGCTGTAGGAAAAAGAGCCTGTCTATATACTGTATTTTGCCTTTTCAAAATGTATTTACACTAAATTTTTAGAAGTTCTTCTTTTGTGTTCTGAATATATCCATTACTACACAGACATGTGTACACAGTATGTTTTTTTATTCCTCAGATCTGAGTCGAGTCAGGTCAAATTTATTTATATAGCGCTTTTTACAATGGACGTCGTCTCAAAGCAGCTTGACAGAATCCAGGACCAACAGACTAAAAACCCCCTGTTGAGCAAGCCGAGGGCGACAGTGGCGAGGAAAAACTCCCTTAAAATTACAGGAAGAAACCTTGAGAGGAACCAGACTCAACAGGGACCTCCATCCTGTTTTGGCTTTATTAGAGAATCCCAGACCTTTTATTCCAGAATTCCTCTTCCTCCACGTTCTGTCTCCCGCTCAGATTCTCTCCCCTCAGGTTCACACGTGTTGTAATATTCAGTATTTGATGCCGAGGGAGGCGATGAGGGAGCACTTTGACAGCGTGTTATTGAAGTGTCGGGACAGATGGACTTGTCACTCGCGGCTCACTTTCTGACAAGGACGCCGTCCTCCCGGGAGAAACTCCACGAGTTCTCGGCTTTCACCGAGCAGGAGACGCGCATAATGTGGTTCAGGGGGTCGGAACACTCGATTCGGCCAAGTGACGGGAAATGCAAATGCAAAGGCTGAGTCTGAATATCAAACTAGCTTTGGTGATACAGATATGCCAGCATTTGGTTCCGGATGTAGTCGTGGTCTGTGTTTATTATATCACTTATAACTCCAGCTTTGTGGCTACAGCTTGGGGAGGGTCCTTTACTCTCCCAATTTGTACCTCTGTGCTCAAAGCAGGGCTCATAAAGACACGGTTTGCTACAAAGAAACTCCAACAGCCTGGGCAGAGCCCAGTTGAAATGACTTGTCCAACACCCACACGGTCAGGTGTCCACATACTTTCAGCCATACAGTAAAGATAGGTAACAAATGTAAAGTAACCCCAACCTAAAGTGTCTCAGAAAGATGCTGGGCCTCCAGAGCAAAAATGCAAATGGCTCTTCGTCTAAAGGGACACGTGGAACCCACTTTGTAGTTCTACAATTACTGACTATAGTCCATCTATTTCTCTACATACTTTTTTAACCTGCTTTCACCCTGTTCTTCAATGGTCAGGACCCCCACAGGACCACCACAGAGCAGATATTATTTAGGTGGTGGCTCATTCCCAACACAGCAGTGACACTGACATGGTGGTGGTGTGTTAGTGTGTGTTGTGCTGGTGTGAGTGGATCAGACACAGCAGCACTGCTGGTTTTTAAATACCGTGTCCACTCACTGTCCACTCTATTAGACACTCCTACCTAGTTGGTTCACCTTGTTGATGTAAAGTCAGAGACGATCGCTCATCTATTGCTGCTGTTTGAGTCGGTCATCTTCTAGACCTTTATCAGTGGTCACAGGATGCTGCCCACAGGGTGCTGTTGGCTGGATGTTTTTGGTTGGTGGACTATTCTCAGTCCAGCAGTGACAGTGAGGTGTTTAAAAACTCCATCAGCATTGCTGTGTCTGATCCACTCATACCAGCACAACACACACTAACACACCACCACCATGTCAGTGTCACTTCAGTGCTAAATAATAATACCTACTTTGTAGTGATTTTGGGAAAGTCCTGATGATTAAAGAACAGGGTGAAAGGAGGCTAACAAAGCATGCAGAGAAACAGATGGACTACAGTCAGTAATTGTAGAACTACAAAGTGCTTCTATATGGTAAGTGGAGCTGATAAAATGGACAGTGAGTGTAGAAACAAGGAGGTGCCCTGTGTGTTCCTCGGCTGTCTGTACTGGCACCCCAACAGCACAGCAGGCAATGTGAAGAAACCCTAACCAACCCTCCCTCGCTCAGAGACGGCCGATAGTGTCTGTTGAGTCCCCAAACCAGGCTGATAGCACCACTAACATTCAAACATTTGCCAAGCTGTTTCACCATCAGTTCATCAGTACAGGATTATTTATGGCAACATGGCTCATTAAACAAAGCAGAAATTGGTTTGAATGACATCTACGATTGCACAGAATATACCGTACAGTCCTACTAGGCAGCGATTGTTTTCAGCCCCCGCACTGATAGATGACAGTGCTAACCCAATGTGTTGAAGGGTAACTGAAGGAGCCTCGCTGTAATTAAACACTTCCCCCGTCCACACCTGTGGCTATTTCCTCTCCTCAATCACCTAACAGAATGTCCTTCCTCTCCACGAGTCCGGCGTCCTCTCATTTTTCACACCGTTCCTCCACTTGCCAGACGGAGAGTCGCGATATTTCCTTTTTAATGACTGCTAATTAACCTTGGCCGTGAGGGAGCGAGCAGGAGTGCCGCCGGATGAAAAATGGACGACGTGTTTGGGCAGCTTACATAAGGCAGAAGGGATTACGCTTTCCACTTGGCAGATCGTCTCTTTTGTCATCCTGCTTCTTTCGGTATAGTGAAACAGAGGTTGCAGCGTTACGGAGGAATGTTCGGCTCCTTCGACCACCGGCTCCTGATTCATGAAATAATCAGGGTAGCACGTTAGCCCCCTGACACCGAACCTGCCGAACCTGCGATCTATATTACTGTTACAGTTCACACTCAGTAATGGCTTTGTCACAGCCACCTACAGTTTTACAGTTCCAGCTGTCAGTATTTCTGTATAAAACCAACAAAATGGAAAAGCGTTTGTCCTTAAGTATGTAGACCAATATTTTACTGTCAGGTTTTGAGAAGCACAGTGAGAAACATTCAGTCGTATGTAAAGAAACACATTAAAAAAAGATCCTAATAACCATATTCTACAAATAATCTACTGTAAATTACACAAACCTTATTGTCAGTGAAGTTGGGACACTGTAAAATGCAAATTAAACAGCAGTGCTTTGTGAATACTTGACTATTTTAAATGAAAACCTGAAAAATATCTAAAGAAATGCTATTAAATGCTGTTGACCTGATGAAAATGATAGAATATCACCACATGGGCTCAGAAATACTTGATAATAAACACTATTGCATTTACAGATGCAATGCAGAGCGAAAGCCATTTGTCAACAACGTCCAGAAATGGTGCCAATTTCTCCGGGCTCCAACTTAAATGGACGTGCTTTGTGATCTAACAAGCGGACCATATAGGAGCCCATCGCATGAGCATTTCTAGAGCAATCGGCTTCCTCTCCACCAATGCTGATCCCCGCTCTGATTGAGGAGAACAAAGCTAACCCACGCCCCCTCCGACACGTGGGCAGCAGCCGTATGCATTTTGTCACCTACACTTTGACGAGTGCAGTGCGGATCAGCATTGTGTACCGATAGACACACCCTGACAGCACTCTGTTCCCGTCTCTGTGCAGGCGCCATCAATCAGCCAGCAGAGGTTATTATTGCATTAGTTATGAGAGAGTCCCTATCCGGCTTTAATATCTCACTCCTATCTGAACAACAGGCCAATCGTTGTACATGTGGCTTCTCAGCCCAGCCGGCAGGCAGAGCTGAGACTTGATATGATGTATTCGAGATTCCAGCTTGGTGTTCAGCGTGTGTTTTACCGCTGGCTTCCTTTCTTTTTAAGGGACATCCATGTGTTTTTCAACACGACAGCACAAATTGACATTGTGCACATAATAATGAACAGCATGGATGCAAAATTAGAGAGTGCAGGTGCTACATTGGCCTGTCTGCAGTCCAGAAAAGACTACTATTGCACTAAGATGCTTAAAAAGACGATACAGGCCACTTATTGAACAATTACACTTTAACACGGTTAACTGTGCTTACAGATAACAGACAAATGGCAACAGAGGACACCGTCTGAAGTAGATCAAGTGTTTATAGGAGTATAGAATGTGTTGCAGGTAAGAAAAAAGTTAAAACATTGCAATTACAAATCACAGCTTTTCAATAATTTGTTTTATTACAAATCACAGCCTTTTGTTTATTATTAATCACAGCTCTTTGTTTGTATTAAATTCTGTCCCAACTTTTTCTGAAATTAAGGTTAGCACTATGGATCTCCATGGCAGGATGGCCCGTTACTTTCAGATACCTTGATATTAAAAAAACGAGAACATTTGGTTTTACCTCTTGTGTTTTTTATACAGTATTGAATGCAAATTAAATTATACCTGCACATTCAAGTTTCTCACTTCTGTTTCTTAAGAAATAAATCATCAAAAAGGATTAAGAGTATATTCTCACTCGTGAGTGGTGAGGAAACCAACTATAACTGTATAGATTTCAATTGCTTTTGCTCTGGAGAGAGTAATTCTCTGAAGACTGACAGCGTGGTGGGTAAATTCAGGCGTATATTGAGACTATATGTTAATGTATACTGATACTGTTTGTTCTGTACCAGCTTTTGACTTCTGATGCAGAACAGTTCTTGAAGAAATATAGTTTTAGTCATTTATGACTTGGCGCCTCACAGCAAGATGGTCCTGGGTTTGATCCCCAGGCGGGGCGGTCCGGGTCCTTTCTGTGCGGAGTTTGCATGTTCTCCCCGTGTCTGCGTGGGTTTCCTTCGGGAGCTCCGGTTTCCTCCCACAGTCCAAAAACATGCAGCCAGGTTAATTGGAGACTCTGAATTGCCCTATAGATGAATGGTTGTGTGTGTGGGTGTGTATGTGTGTATGCCCTGCGATGGACTGGCGCCCCGTCCAGGGTGTTACTGTGTGCCTTGCGCCCATTGAAAAGCTGGCATAGGCTCCAGCCCCCTCCCCCCCCAATCTGTAGTTCTACAAACTGACAAAGTGACAAAATGGATTAGAAGGAACACAAAGATTTATATATATATACAGTGTATCACAAAAGTGAGTACACCCCTCACATTTCTGCAGATATTTAAGTATATCTTTTCATGGGACAACACTGACAAAATGACACTTTGACACAATGAAAAGTAGTCTGTGTGCAGCTTATATAACAGTGTAAATTTATTCTTCCCTCAAAATAACTCAATATACAGCCATTAATGTCTAAACCACCGGCAACAAAAGTGAGTACACCCCTAAGAGACTACACCCCTAAATGTCCAAATTGAGCACTGCTTGTCATTTTCCCTCCAAAATGTCATGTGATTTGTTAGTGTTACTAGGTCTCAGGTTTGCATAGGGAGCAGGTGTGTTCAATTTAGTAGTACAGCTCTCACACTCTCTCATACTGGTCACTGAAAGTTCAAACATGGCACCTCATGGCAAAGAACTCTCTGAGGATCTTAAAAGACGAATTGTTGCGCTACATGAAGATGGCCAAGGCTACAAGAAGATTGCCAACACCCTGAAACTGAGCTGCAGCACAGTGGCCAAGATCATCCAGCGTTTTAAAAGAGCAGGGTCCACTCAGAACAGACCTCGCGTTGGTCGTCCAAAGAAGCTGAGTGCACGTGCTCAGCGTCACATCCAACTGCTGTCTTTGAAAGATAGGTGCAGGAGTGCTGTCAGCATTGCTGCAGAGATTGAAAAGGTGGGGGGTCAGCCTGTCAGTGCTCAGACCATACGCCGCACACTACATCAAATTGGTCTGCATGGCTGTCACCCCAGAAGGAAGCCTCTTCTGAAGTCTCTACACAAGAAAGCCCGCAAACAGTTTGCTGAAGACATGTCAACAAAGGACATGGATTACTGGAACCATGTCCTATGGTCTGATGAGACCAAGATTAATTTGTTTGGTTCAGATGGTCTCAAGCATGTGTGGCGGCAATCAGGTGAGGAGTACAAAGATAAGTGTGTCATGCCTACAGTCAAGCATGGTGGTGGGAATGCCATGGTCTGGGGCTGCATGAGTGCAGCAGGTGTTGGGGAGTAACATTTCATTGAGGGACACATGAACTCCAATATGTACTGTGAAATACTGAAGCAGAGCATGATCCCCTCCCTCCGGAAACTGGGTCGCAGGGCAGTGTTCCAGCATGATAATGACCCCAAACACACCTCTAAGACGACCACTGCTTTATTGAAGAGGCTGAGGGTAAAGGTGATGGACTGGCCAAGCATGTCTCCAGACCTAAACCCAATAGAACATCTTTGGGGCATCCTCAAGCGGAAGGTGGAGGAGCGCAAAGTCTCGAATATCCGCCAGCTCCGTGATGTCGTCATGGAGGAGTGGAAAAGCATTCCAGTGGCAACCTGTGAAGCTCTGGTAAACTCCATGCCCAGGAGAGTTAAGGCAGTTCTGGGAAATAATGGTGGCCACACAAAATATTGACACTTCAGGAACTTTCACTAAGGGGTGTACTCACTTTTGTTGCCGGTGGTTTAGACATTAATGGCTGTATATTGAGTTATTTTGAGGGAAGAATAAATTTACACTGTTATATAAGCTGCACACAGACTACTTTTCATTGTGTCAAAGTGTCATTTTGTCAGTGTTGTCCCATGAAAAGATATACTTAAATATCTGCAGAAATGTGAGGGGTGTACTCACTTTTGTGATACACTGTATATACAGTGTATCACAAAAGTGAGTACACCCCTCACATTTTTGCAAATATTTTATTATATCTTTTCATGGGACAACACTATAGACATGAAACTTGGATATAACTTAGAGTAGTCAGTGTACAGCTTGTATAGCAGTGTAGATTTACTGTCTTCTGAAAATAACTCAACACACAGCCATTAATGTCTAAATGGCTGGCAACATAAGTGAGTACACCCCACAGTGAACATGTCCAAATTGTGCCCAAAGTGTCAATATTTTGTGTGACCACCATTATTATCCAGCACTGCCTTAACCCTCCTGGGCATGGAATTCACCAGAGCTGCACAGGTTGCTACTGGAATCCTCTTCCACTCCTCCATGATGACATCACGGAGCTGGTGGATGTTAGACACCTTGAACTCCTCCACCTTCCACTTGAGGATGCGCCACAGGTGCTTAATTGGGTTTAGTCCATCACCTTTACCTTCAGCTTCCTCAGCAAGGCAGTTGTCATCTTGGAGGTTGTGTTTGGGGTCGTTATCCTGTTGGAAAACTGCCATGAGGCCCAGTTTTCGAAGGGAGGGGATCATGCTCTGTTTCAGAATGTCACAGTACATGTTGGAATTCATGTTTCCCTCAATGAACTGCAGCTCCCCAGTGCCAGCAACACTCATGCAGCCCAAGACCATGATGCTACCACCACCATGCTTGACTGTAGGCAAGATACAGTTGTCTTGGTACTTCTCACCAGGGCGCCGCCACACATGCTGGACACCATCTGAGCCAAACAAGTTTATCTTGGTCTTGTCAGACCACAGGGCATTCCAGTAATCCATGTTCTTGGACTGCTTGTCTTCAGCAAACTGTTTGCTGGCTTTCTTGTGCGTCAGCTTCCTTCTGGGATGACGACCATGCAGACCGAGTTGATGCAGTGTGCGGCGTATGGTCTGAGCACTGACAGGCTGACCTCCCACATCTTCAACCTCTGCAGCAATGCTGGCAGCACTCGTGTGTCTATTTTTTAAAGCCAACCTCTGGATATGACGCCGAACACGTGGACTCAACTTCTTTGGTCGACTCTGGCGAAGCCTGTTCCGAGTAGAACCTGTCCTGGAAAACCGCTGTATGACCTTGGCCACCATGCTGTAGCTCAGTTTCAGGGTGTTAGCAATCTTCTTATAGCCCAGGCCATCTTTGTGGAGAGCAACAATTCTATTTCTCACATCCTCAGAGAGTTCTTTGCCATGAGGTGCCATGTTGAATATCCAGTGGCCAGTATGAGAGAATTGTACCCAAAACACCAAATTTAACAGCCCTGCTCCCCATTTACACCTGGGACCTTGACACATGACACCAGGGAGGGACAACGACACATTTGGGCACAATTTGGACATGTTCACTGTGGGGTGTACTCACTTATGTTGCCAGCTATTTAGACATTAATGGCTGTGTGTTGAGTTATTTTCAGAAGACAGTAAATCTACACTGCTATACAAGCTGTACACTGACTACTCTAAGTTATATCCAAGTTTCATGTCTATAGTGTTGTCCCATGAAAAGATATAATGAAATATTTGCAGAAATGTGAGAGGTGTACTCACTTTTGTGATACACTGTATATATATATCAAGTTAACCAGCTAACAAGCTTGTGTCTACAGGCAATATGAAGTCAACTGGCTTTTTACAGAAGATAAACATAATTAAAAAAACACAACTACAAACACACACCACACATACAATAAGAGAGGAAAACACACACACACATAAAGGAAAATAAAGATAAAAGACGACGTGTCCCACCACTAATGAACCATCTATTTATTTTCCAAACACTGCTTTCTGCTTCTGCTTCATCCAACACCCCCCTTCCACCCCGCCATTCGAATTCTGTACGTTACACTACACGTACAATATAAGTACAGTTCCAATAATCAATCGGTCCATCCAGAATGAAAAGTGATATTTAATCATGTTAGTGTTTGTGAACCATGTTGAGACTCTGTAAGCCTGTGGTTTATATAACAGCATATAATACCTGCTATGTGTAAAGATGGTTTATATCCTGTGTATACACATTGTGCTTTCGTTTTATTTTGGTCATTTACTGTTGTTTTGCTGTTGTTCACTTACACGTGGGTGAATATTATGACGTTTAATTATGACTTTGTTTCAAAGGTTGAAAACACCCAATGATTACCAAATGAACGGTAGCTTAGTAATAAGAAAGCCCTGGAAGGCTGTTATTATTTATATGTATGCTTGGGTTGTAACCTTAATTGGCAAAAAACTGTTTTAAATAATAAAAACAGCGTAAATTTATTGTTAAAATCTATAAAACTTTGATCAGTTTTATTCAATATACACTTGGCTGTACTGGACTTCAAATCTGCTTTATTTTTGCTATAAATCTAATTGGTTTAAGTTAGAATAAGTAAATATTTGCTAAATACATACATATTTAATAAAGAATATAAAGGACAATGATCACCACATTTCAGATTCTATCATGTTTTATATAAACCGATATGCAGAAGCCCTGTGGGCTCCACAAAGTACAACCTTACGACTTTCATAGCAATTAACAAGCTGCTAATTAGATGCACATAATTAGGGTTGTACTTTTAAGGGTTGTAAATTTAAGGTGTGGCAACTTTTATTAAAGCAGACGTTTTGGTTCTCTGGAGGTCTGAAGCATTTAAGTTTGTGTGAACAGAATCTCATGAGAAACAACATTTGAGGTGATAATAATAGCACTAATATTGATATGCAGAAATATATTAAAACAATGACAGTAGGTGTTTCTAAGTATCAATGTGAAAAATGTTAAAGAGCCATTTCCAAAAAATGTACACAAATGTTCAGATATATTTTTTTAATTTATTTAATGCAAGTTTACTTATCAAATTGTTGGCCGCTCAGCTGGCACAGCAGTAAAACACGCTGGCACACCAGAGCTGACATTTAAAACTCGTCGGCTGGGCTGGGCGGCCATTGGCTGTTGTTCATTCAGGGTGGCGAGCCGGAGAGGGACCTCATAACTGATGCAATTATGACCTCTGCTGGCTGATTGATGCCGCCTGCACAGAGTCGAGGGATAATGCGTTGATCATGGTGCGTACACAAAGCTGATCCGCATATGAACTCGCCTTGTGCAGGTGAAAAGATGCAGTCGGTACTGCACACGTGTCGGAGGGGAGATCAGCATCAGTAGAGAGGAAGCGTAATGCAATCGGCTAATTGGATACGACTAGATTGGGAGGAAAATTGGGAAGAGTTCGAGTATGTTGTTTATAAAACACTAGTAAAGATGATCCGACAGCATCACTGACCTCTGTTTACCTTACTTGCAAAACTGATCTTTAAATCTAGCAAGCTAAATAATCAGGCTAAAGAAAGCTAGCAAATGTCTGTGAGGTAAATTGGCTAGGTAGCAATACACACACAAGCTAACACCAATAACTTACAAAACAATATTAGTTTTTCATCTTTACAGCATGGAGATGAGCCTGCTAGATCTCTAGCCTGTATATTAATAATTTGATCCTGTTGTTATTGTACATAGATGTGTGTGTTGTGGCTACTTTTATAGCGCTCTCAGCTAAGCCCAAGCCTTAAAGCACCATAACAGAGAAATGCTGATATTTTAAGTGTGCGAATAATTTTTTTTGTTAAAATTAAGAGTAATTATGATACTCACCGAGACCGCTGTTCCACATATTTACTCTGACGCATGGACTTCAATGTACAAAATCCGGATGAATGTTTAATGTTATATTAGGTCTGTATGGTGATTGATGTTCATAAAACAGCGCTTCATGAGGGCTAGCATGTTTCTGCTATTCTGTACATAATGATACAATTTATATGGACTTAATTACATCTAAATTACGTCTTATGTACTGCCACACATTAATAAAGTATCAATATTTTCAAACAGACATGATTCCCTTTTTATTGTACATCAGTTCAAGTTTTTAATGTCAAACACAGTCATGGACAATTTTGTATCTCCAGTTCACCTCAATTGCACGTCTTGTACTGTGGGAGGAAACCGGAGCACCCGGAGGAAACCCACACAGACACGGGGAGAACATGCAAACTCCACACAGAAAGGACCCGGACAGCTCCACCTGGAGATCGAACCCAGGACCTTCTTGCTGTGAGGCGCCAGTGCCACCTCAGCCTCACTCGACAGCTCTGGAATAAACTGGAACATCGACTGAGGCTTTCTTGATCAGCATCAGTGCCCAACTACACAAATGCTCTTTTGTAACACTGAATGGGCACAAATTCCCACAGACATAGTCTTGTGAAAGCCTTTCTCAAAAATGCTGTTGTTGTGTCAGTACATAGTACCTTGTATTGTGTAGTATGGTATAGTATAGTCTAAAGCACATTGTATAGTATAGTATACAGCATATTGTATAACATAGTATAGTATAGTACAGTATAGTATAGTACAGTATATAGTACATTGTATAACAGTAAGGGTAGTATAGTATGTAGTACATTGTATAACAGTAGGTGCAGTTGTAGGTGTGGGCCAGTGATAGCTCAGTGGTTAAGGTACTGGACTAGTAAACAGAAGGTTCCCGGTTCAAGCCCCGCCACCACCAAGTTGCCACTGTTGGGTCCCTGAGCAAGGCCCTTAACCCTCAATTGCTCATTGTGTAAGTCACTTTGGATAAAAGCGTCTGCTAAATGCTGAAAATGTAAATGTAAATGTGTAGTATAGTGTATAGTACATTGTAGAACAGTAGGTGTAGTATAGTGTATAGTACATTGTACTGTATAACATAGTATGTATAGTATAGTATATAGTACATTGTATAACATAGCCAATCATGCCTGTGTAGATGCCGCCACCGACAGATTGCACTGTTGAGATTCAAACCCGGGTCTCAGCAGTGGTGAGCAAGCATAGTAGGCTGCACCACCCAAGCACTATAATAATAATAATAATAATAATAATAATAAACCACAAAGGTTATTTAGTTGCTCAGATGGTTAGCAGCTATATTTTTATGGTTTTAACCATTTGAATGTCAAAAGCACAAATTCACGACCATTTAAACATCACGCCAATGTTTCATGTCTGATTAAAACGCTCTGAGCTGCACCGGGTCTGATACTTGTTTCCGGTGGGATCGGATCTGTGTGGGTTGTACCAACTCAGTAATGCAATTTTGGCATTATGAGCTGGAATGAGGAATGGAAAACTACATTAGGCAGGAGGGGCCATTTTTAAAAAGAAAGCCTGAAACGGGTGATTCTAATGATAGCTGTGATGAGAGCGCTCAAGGCTGCCAAGACAGAGAGTGTATGTGTGTGTGTGTGTGTGTGTGTGTGTGTGTGTGTGTGTGTGCCCGCTGTAATGCATGCAGATTGATAATAAACGTGCCATGCTCCTCTGGGTACATGTGCCACCCACACATTATCAGATGTGCGAGTACTCTGGAGGACTGTGCGTCACTCATTTCACCCCTCACATGCACACACACACACACACACACACACACACAATTCATGCACATGTCTGATTCACATGGACAGCTTGGAACACTTTATTATTATTATTATTATTGCATTATTTATTGTGCTCACCACACAGAGGACGGCTGAGAAGATCTCAGACCCTCAGTAGATGTTTTGATAAAGCACGTTAAGTTAGCTGGGTTTAATTCGGAAAGGTCACCATACTTTGCCGGACACTGGCCATACAGGACCGTCTGAATTCCTGGTTGGTCCAAAATCTCTCAGATGTTCAGTTGGGTTGAGATCTGGTGACTTCATGTCATAACTGACCGTGATTTAAAATATTTTCACACACATGAAAATATTTAGTGACTCCTCATGCCCTGTGGTTTGGGTCATAGTCATACTGGAAGAGACTGCTCCCATTAGGATAGAACTGTTACATCATAGAGCCTGCTAGTCCACCACCTCATGAGATCCGGGTTTGAATCTCATCTGTGCTCATTGTTTGGCCTGCTATCGTTTTCCCCAGCGTTTCCTGGCAGAACCGGACCCATCGTGACCCTGACCAGTACAAAGCGGTTGATGAAAATGCAGTGACTCCATTAAAGGGAAGAATAAATCCAAACCTTATCAGCAAAATACCCCGAACAGCATAAGAAAGCAACCAGATCCCCCTCCTGTAGAGGTCAAGCATTAAGGTCTGTGTAGATCTCTTGGTGTACACCACACATGCAGCACATAAAACACCGGCCAGTCGAGCAGCCTTTGTGACTGAAGCTCCTGCCATACATGGACGATAACAAAGCCCATACACCTTGTTCCAAAATTGAGATCAGCGCGGCCTGCTCAGTTCAGAAATGTGAAAAAGTAATCACTGAATAATATCAGGTTTACTGTCTGCTTCATCCTGGTCAGGATTGCGGTGGGTCCAGGGTGGTGTCTGTCCATCACAGGGACCCATATAACTGCCCACACCCAGGGTCAATTTAGAGGTGGCAATCAGGGAGGAAATACAAGGACTCACACACACGATAAAAGAGGTCACTGGTTTGTCTGTGTGTGTGTGTGTGTGTGTGTTAGATAGAAAAAGATGTGATGAGATGGTTTAACATATCAACAGTAAGCAGCTGCTGCCATCTGCTGGTGACCAGTTTTATTAACCGGACATAATTCGTTCACACTGTAAAGCCAGAAGTATGTGGACACCCCGGTTCTGCCACATCCATTAGGTCCCAACAGTGGCAACCTGGTAGTGGTAGGTTTTGATCCAGAAACCTTCTGATTACTTGTCCAGTACCTTAACAATTGAGCTACTATAGCAAAACTACTACAGCGTTATCCTCCTGGTCAGGGTTGCAGAAGGTCTGGTTTCACCACTGCAACCCTGATTCAAATGAATGAATGACTTGAATGAAACGGTATGTGACCAGTATCTGTGCTAGCATGACTACGATGCTGATTGAGAACCTCATCTGTGCTTTACGCAACTGGGATTCGCACCTCTACTGTTTATGGATGAGCTGTGCCAGGCTGGCATGTGCTTGATTGTCCACATAGACAATAAATCTGGTACTACTGCTGATATAAAGTAAATGAGCCCATTACCCTGTCGCCGGTTTACCACTGTTCCTTCCTTGGACCACTTTTGATAGATACTGACCACTGAAGACCGGGAACACCCCACAAGAGCTGCAGTTTTGGAGATTCTCTGACCCAGTCGTCTAGCCATCACAATTTGGCCCTCTCGCCCATTTTTCCTGCTTCTAACTTGAGGATAAAATGTTCACTTGCTGCCTAATATATCCCACCCTCTAACAGGTGCCGTGATGAAGAGATAATCAGTGTTATTCACTTCACCTGTCAGTGCTCATAATGTTGAGACTGGTCGGTGTAAATGCAATGTAAAATGTGTTGTATACACTTAATAGTACAGTACTGGGAGGCAATGCCAAAGTTTGCAGATGGAACGATCCAGAAACTTCTGCGCTAACACATTGTTTAAAAGTTATTTTTTATAGAATTAGGTTACTATTATTAGCTTGTTTGATGAGCTTATACAACAAACAAGGAAAACAAATGTGTTGTACCATGTTTCTTTTTGTAATTTAGGCTTTTTACTCTATATTGAACACACCCGTGTGCGTTGGATAAGCTAATCTTGGTGTTGCTAATCTTAGCATTTGTATAGTCGTGCTAAAGGAAACACAGGACAAAAATGAACAACTGCTTGTGTTTACTCATCTCAAAAAGTACCCAACCAATACAATGTCAATGCAATGCACAGAAATACTTTTCCAAATAATAAACAAACAAATAAACAAGAGTCCATTTTCCATTTTGACTTCAGTGTTACAAGGATCCACCTCATTATGACTTTAGTGATGTGGAGGTGGCGACACACCTAGAACTAGAACATTCAGAACAACCTAAACAAGGTCAACGCTGTAAACATTTCGAGAGCTATTCATAGACGAAACAATTTTAGATTCTAAAGGCGTTCGCTTGCTTTCAGCGATCAATCTGTGACTTGTACAGAAGAAATATCAGGGCATCATGGGCATCGAGGACCAATAGTGTGTGGTCATGTTACTGGATCATCCAAGGCACTGCATCAAACAATCAGCTATTTACTTGCCAACATTTCAATTTGGTCCAAATCAAATATAAAAAATAATACAAAAGCCAAAAGACATTCCCAAATATTAAAGCAGCAACTAATTCACAAAAAGTCGAGATCAGTTGAAACCTTGACCCCAACAGGGGCCAGAAAATGACATTTCAGTATTTAACAAATTAGGTTTGGAGAAAAAATAAACAATTATGACTGTCTGCACAGAAATGTTCCGTTTAAAACAAAAGGGGAAGAAAACCATACAATACTATTGTTGTAATTAAACGGAAACATGCGCAGCATCTGGATAAAGCTTTAATCATCAATACTTTTGTCTCACGTTCGTGAACGATGCATGCCTGCTTGTTAGCATTTAAATCCTTCAAATTAACACAAAATCAAAGCCAAAGCAAAACCTCTACGCACCAAACATTCTTTTTCCATTATTTACCTCCTCGATCTGGTTTAACCACATTACCGAAAACACATGGAAACGTAAAAATTCATACTGATCCTGGTTAATTCTGAAAACAAAGCGTCACTTTTTAAGAGGCTGGTAAACCGAGGCGTTGGGATCCAGACCGGACGGAGCCGTGTCCATGAACTTGGATGAATAGTGAGGTGAGACGGGGGGCATGCTGTTGCTGTCCGAGTACGCGATGCTCGGCATGACGGCCATGACCTCGGCTATCTTCTGCTTCAGCTCCTTGATCTCCTGGTCCTTCTGCAGGATCTGACCTGAGAACAATTATGAGTAAAGCATGAAAGAAAAATCAAGATTTGATAACTGAGGGGGGAAAAAGACGACGCTTTAGCTTCTTTAACCGAACTTTGTGGCATATGTGCAATGTGTAGCTTGTAGTTCATGGGGTTTAAAGAGAGGAGTATCAGAGCCACACTGTTAATGTTGCCATAAGAAAAACGGTTCATATTAGGGGTCTAATGATACCTGTATCACACAGTACACCAATTTACGATTTAAAATGGTATTGATCTTGTGCTGGAAATCAGTAATATTGTGCTGGTTTATCTGCATGGAACGACTGCAGACTTGATGTAAAATCAACATGCCCTAAGTACTTTTATTTCATCTTAATTTTCTGGATTAGCATCACAAACTTCACTAAACCAGAGCTCCAACTGCTAATATCTTAACACAACCATCAAACATAAGCATTCGCTGCGTCTGAAATCGCATACTTCCATACTGAACAGTACATAAAAGCACTATGTGAGAGCAGGTAGTGTGTCCGAATATGTAATATTCATTAAACGGTATGGGAAAAGTACCTGCATGACCTGACTGTACCTGTGGTCCAATAATTTATACCATAATTCCATAACTGGAACGTTTGAAGCAAAAGAAAAGAGATAGCTTAAAGCGTAGAGTCGGCGGTTTACAAGTGTAAGTAAGACAAAAAATAAAAATGTTATGAATGTGTACATGCCCTGAATAAAATTTTAAAAATATATATATAATACAATTTTGGCGAACAGGGCTTTAACTGTTGAGACGTAGTACGTCTGAGGTTGATGAGTTTACTGCTTTACCGGCCTCAAATTTAGTGCGTACTGTTTAAGTATGTGATTTAGGACACAGCCAGTGTTTGTAGTTTTGGTAAATAAAAAGAAAAGCCAATTACATATCAAAGCAACAAACCCTGCTGCGAAACCCGACGTGTGTGACTTGTAAAACGGAAAACAAAAGAAAGTAAAGACCTTGTGCGATCTCGAGTTGCCTCTTGGCGTCTCCGAGCGCCGAGAACAGATCCAGCTTGATCCTGGTCTCGGCGCTCAGGCTGTTCTCCAGGTGCTGCGTTTTATCCTGCATGGCCGACAGGGCCGACATCAGGACTTCAGTTTCCTTCTCGTTCTCTTTGTACTTCCGCAACTCCTTCAAGAGACAAAACAGTGGAACATAAAGTCTGTTTACATCAGCTAATGTCGAGCCTAAAGTGAGATCAGAGACGGCTATTGTAGGTACAAACAGTTTTAGATAGGGACGTCCAACAGTGGTCCAGCAGTCCGCAAAAGGGCTCTTAAAACCAGTATGGACTGGAATTATTTTTTTCGGTGGTTAAAAGTCGTGACTCACCTGTGCTTTACCTTCCAGCTCTTGGAGCTGCTCCTCCTTAGACTTTAAGTCATGTGAGAGCTTCTTACACTCAGACTCCAGCTCCCGAATACGAGTCCTCAGAGAGTCGGCACACTCCCCTCTGCAGGATTTCAAAAGGATACGGTCAGTAAACTGACCTCGCGTCATGTCCCACACTGATAAATTAGCACATGTTTAACAGGGAACAAATTATACTGTATTTTCTTTTGCGCCATAATCAAATATCTCTCTCTTTTTGCTCCTGCCCCCCCACCCCACAGTCGAGGGGGTCCAGCGATCTATTACGCTAGACCACCACAGAGGACAGCAGGGGCATCTTGTCCAAAATTCTGAAGTCCAGCGAATGCTGTTTTGACGCCAATTTATACAGACACACTCCAAAAACTTGTGAACAGCCTTTCCAGACGAGAGGAGGCTGCTGTAGTTGCAAAGCGTTTTGGAATGGAACATTTAACAGCAAAAAATAACCTCCAATCGTTTGAAGAGTGTTATTTATTGTATATAGCTGATTATAGATTAAGGTGCTCTGATGGCACAACGGTCTATTACGCTATCCCATCAACATTAAGAGTCAGAGCTGTGTTATCGGCCAGCCACACGTCTAAACAGACACGATTGGCTATGTCTGCAGCAGGATGGCCGAAGCCTTGTGATCTTTTAGCACCCTTGCTTCAATTTGGCCACATTTAAAGGTTTCCAATCAAAATCTGCCTGTTTAAGGTCCTGCCTCATTAGCTCAATGTTAAGTAGGTTCACAACA
This sequence comes from Trichomycterus rosablanca, assembly GCF_030014385.1. NCBI lineage: Eukaryota > Metazoa > Chordata > Actinopteri > Siluriformes > Trichomycteridae > Trichomycterus > Trichomycterus rosablanca. The sequence continues at coordinate 3,378,500 of NC_085989.1, read as the reverse complement.
GCTCAAGTGAACATAAAAACAGAGTAAATATCACTTTATTTGCTTGCTGTTAGTAAATCTAACACATCAGTGCTTAAGGTTCCGTGCTAGTGACCAGATGACTGTAAGATCCAATCTCGGGCACAACTGACAACCGCCTTAAATTCCGTAAACCCTCAGGCGCATCAGAGGTTCCTTACTATGGAAAACTATGCACTTTAAAATGTGTATTATTTATCTATTTTATTTATTTGTGTTTTAACGCCATGTTTAACACATTTGTGTCATTTAATGTCAAAACAGGTATTATGTTTCTGTCTGTTATTCCTGTTTTTATATTTTGGTCCATTTTATATTTTCATTTTTATTTTTATGGCTGCAAAGTGAACCATTCATTACATTAATTCCTGGCTTTACCTGGACGTCGCAGTGATGGCCACAGCCCGGGCGGCCGTGGCCTCCTCCAGCTTCTTCCTCTTCTTTTCATCGTTCAGCAGTTTCTCGGTTGCTGATCTTGCATCCTGTTCGGTTTTTAACCTTTTCTCCAGCTGGACGATGGTCTGCTTGTCCTTCTGCTTGGCCTGTATGGCATTATGAAGCCTGACAGAGACACAAAGAGGAAACAAAAACATTTATTTGCTGCTTCTGTTAGGCGTCGCCACAGCGGATCATTCGTCTGCAGATTTTATTTGATCAGTGTTTACCCAATCCTTCTATTTATCCAGGCTCAGGTGCACGTAACGCCATCTGACCAGTGTATTTGCGATCCCTCACCAGCAGTGTGGCTCTTACTATTCAGACTATGCAAACATCTTAGGGATTTTGGTCTTTGATCTTGACATTATCACATTTCTGCTGCAGATTTATATGCTGCACGGTCATGCCCCAAATTTCCCGCTCTACCACATTCCCATTGTGATGAGTTGGATTCAGGTTTGGTGACTGGGAAGGCCGTTGAAGCACACTGAACCCAGTTCCGTGTTCATGGAACCCCTTTTTGTGTTTTAGGCCAAAGGGAGTGTGTTTATATAGCACATTTCAGTCCCAACTAAATGTAAGGTACCATGGCCAGCAGAACTGCCACTCACTTGATGTTTACTGCCTCATTCTTTGTGAAGATCAGCAGTTTAGTAAATATAACAGGGTAACAGGGTGTACAGGTGTTCCTAATAAAGTGGCTACTGAGTGAAGGTTTCCATCCAGATGTTTGTGTGATTTTAATATCTATACTAGTGTTGTATTGAGCCACGTATCACCATCAGGTGATACATTTATGGTGTTTTTTATGTCTGAGCTCTCTCTCACTTGCTCTGCAGCAGCTCGTTCTCGTGGCGGAGCTGGCCGAGTTCGGACCGCGTGTTCCTCTCGGCGCTGTTCAGAGAGCCGATCTGAGCTCGTAACTCCTGCTCCAGCTGTCTGCTCGCCTGAAGATCGGCCTTGAGCTTCTTCACATCCTGCTCCAGACTGTAAGAACACACCGCATACGCTTTTATTCACACAAACTTGAAGGGTGCACAGAATAGTTCAATTACTGCATAAATACTGAGTGTCCAATTGTTTATAAATTGTAGCACATTTCTACCAGTGGAGTCTGTAACCTCAAATCTTCTGTTCAACCACAAAAAAAAAAAACCAAAAAGTTCCAATAAATGAGATCTGGGCTTAAATTCAGAATAGTTTCAAGAGAAAATCAAGCATCTACACAAGCTGAACACCGCTGGGATAAATTGGAATGTTAATTACGAGTCAGGCCTTTGCGTCTGACTGAATGGGCACAAATGCCCATAGACACACATCAGCTTGGAGAATCTTATAGCCGTAAAGAGGGTTGAGAAGGCCTATGGTTGTGGAAATGGATGTTCAGCTGTCCACATAATATCGAGTCTGTCCGAAAACCTAGTAAGCTGCCTTGCTGCCTACCTGGGCAGCTGCCTCAGTAGAGAGAATTCGACTTATAAGGCAGATTATTTAGACGCACTACTCAGACAGCGATTACGTCACTGCAGTTTTAGCTTACTAGGCTAACACAGTTAGCCTCAGGATATTCAAACCAACGGGCTAAAGCGGCACAACCCGCTAGCACGCCGGCTAACGCCCCCCTTCGTGTACCGAACACGTTTAAACTGTCACTGACGAGCCCGAATTTACAAATAAACGACACTTGTGCACCTTTATACAAATTAAAAATCAATGAGAATTTATTTACACTTGAAAGGAACTCCATTGGTTGCTCTGCATCCATCTGGCATAATTGTAATTTTTTGTAAGAAAAGTCGTGCCGCACTGAATGCTGGGATTGCCTTCAGCGCTACGGAAGCGTCGGACGCTCCCTCGTTATTCAGTCAGATTATCACTCAGAATTAAGGCGCCTCAGTAGGAGCATTTTAAGGGATCTAAGAATTTAGACACACCCTCTTCTCAGGAGTGTAGGATGACATAAAATGCGTCTATGTAGAGACATCACCAGGTTGTAAACACATGTCTTACCGCACCAAAGCGTCGGGTTTACTCAGCTGGTTGTTGGGTATGCAGTTCTCCATCAGCTCTCGGTGAGCGTTCTTCCCCACACCCTTCTGCTTCCTCTCGTTCTTACCGGACGAGGACGGCACGCTGCCGTTGGTGGAGCCGTGACTGCGCGGAGACGAGTTCTTCAAATGTTTGCCGGACGAGGCCGAGCCCGCGTCCGCTCCCGCCAGGCCGTCCGCGCAGCCGTTCAGCTCGTTGTTGAGTCTCTTGGCGCTCAAGTAGTTCTCCATGTACTCGATGTCCTGCAGCTTGGTGTCCGCGGTGTGCAGGATGTTGTTGTTTATTCCTATACTGTGATGCTGATGCTGCTTCTTGGATCGCTGCTCCGGTTCGGGCGGAGACGCGGGAAGCTTCTTGGTGCCGTTCTGAGCCAAATGCGTCGGTTCCGACTCTGACGTGGACTTGGATGAGGCTGGACAGGTGGGAAGAAAAGAGTCAGAGATGAGTCCAGTACTCACAGAGAAGGAATGTGAACTGATGCGGGTTAATTTATGTTTATTTATTAGGATTTTAACGTCATGTTTTACACTTTGGTTACATTCATGACCGGACAGGTAGCTACTGGTTCACAAGTTTAATGTCAAACACAGTCATGGACAATTTAGTATCTCCAATTCACCTCACTTGCACGTCTTTGGACTGTGGGAGGAAACCTGGAGCTCCCGTAGGAAACCCACGCAGACACAGGGAGAACATGCAAACTCCACACAGAATTCGAACCCAGGACCTTCTTTTGCTGTGAGGCGACGGTGCTACTCACCCAGCCACCGTGCCACCCCAAAGATGCAAAAAAGAAAATGGCTTGGATCCAGGGTTCGAATCCCCAGAGGTGCTATCGGCCAGTCGGGCGGCTACATAGAGAAATGATTGGCTTTGGCTATCGAGACCCTGTGATAGATTGCCTCCCCGTCCGGACCCACCGCATCCCCCGCAAGGATGAAACGGACCAACGACATGGATCATCCACCGTCTAGTATTTGCCGCACTGATGCTGATTTTAAGGAAGAGAAGATCTGGCTCACAATCGGTGTTCCAGTTCATCCCAAAGTTGTTTACTATGGATGAGGTCAGGGCTCTGTACAGGCTACTAAAGTTCCTTCACTTATTGTGGTTTTTACTGACCTCATTTTTTGCACCAGGGCCCTCCCCAAACTGTTCCCACAAAGCTATATAATTCATCCGATACACCTGTTAGCAATGGGTGTGGATAAAACAACCAAACTCAATTATTAGGAAGGGTGTCCACATACTTTTGGCCATATCAGCGCTGCTCACCTTCCTCGGTGTCTCTGTCCTGTCTCTGCAGCATCTGCTGTTCTGCAGGAAGAGCCTGCTGAAGCAACTGCATGTAAAACTCGTTCTCCTTCTGCACCTCCTTCTGCTTCCTCAGCCTCATCTTGTAGCTCACGTAGCTCTTGAAGCCGAAGCCCAGCGTCACCATGGGGTAACCGATGCTGTTATTTTTAAAAAAATCTGATGACCGGTGGTCTAAATCATTTGTGAATGTAAATATGTGTAATATTTTAGATTTTCACACCAGGATTAAAGGTTTGGGGGTTAAAATTCACCTTAAAATTAATAAAAACACAAATACTACAATAGCTCCGCATGCTTGGTGTCCTTACCAGTGAGCAGCGAACGGACGGCAAAGACCCACGTGGAAATTTTTCAGGTCTTTAAAACGGATGGCAGCCTCGATGTAGACGAACAGAATCCACAGAGAGACGGTGGGCAAACACACCCCACGTTCTGGGGAAACACAAACCACACACGGGTCATTAATCCAGTTCAGTCACCTGTATCAGATCTCACATTTTTATTTTCCGTCCGTGAACACATGCAAGGCCTGTACAACCTGAAATGAGAAGCTTTATTAATGCTTTTAAATGCTTCATTTGATGTTTTCAGTAAACGTTTAAAAATCCTGTCACTTTTTGTTGCCCTCACCAAACAGACAGACAGACAGACATATAGATATATAGATATATAGATGGATGGATGGATGGATAGATAGATAGATAGATAGACAGACAGACAGATAGATAGAGAGATACAGACAGAGACAGACGGACGGACGAAGACAGACAGATAGATAGACAGACAGACAGACATATAAACAGATAGACAGACAGACATATAGACAGACAGACAGACAGACAGACAGACAGACAGACAGACAGATATATAGATAGGCAGATAGATAGACAGACATATAGATAGACAGACAGACAGGCAGGCATATAGACAGACAGACAGGCACATAGATAGACAGACAGACATATAGATAGACAGACAAACAGACAGACAGACAGATATAGACAGACAGACAGACATATAGATAGACAGACAGACAGACAGACAGACAGACAGACAGACAGACAGACAGACAGACACAGACAGACAGAGAGAGAGAGAGAGAGAGAGAGAGAGAGAGAGAGAGAGAGATAGATAGACAGACAGACAGACAGACAGACAGACAGACAGACAGACAGACAGACAGACAGACAGACAGACAGACAGACAGAGAGAGAGAGAGAGAGAGAGAGAGAGAGAGAGATAGATAGATAGATAGATAGATAGATAGATAGATAGATAGATAGATAGACAGACAGACAGACAGACAGACAGACAGACAGACAGACAGTTTCTAAACAAACTCCGGTACGATTCAAACCAAAGACATCTAAACAAATCAAAAGCAGTACATAATGTCACAAGATCCGTTAATAATTGCACTGTGAGAGATCAGAGAACCTTGTCTGGAGAAATTTCTGTTGCTGTTTTGACTCCTTTATCTATTTTACTCCCTCTTGCTGTGTTTACAGTTGTTAAAAATACCATCAGGTATACACACCCCGGTTAGTGCTTTAAGCTCAGCATGGTGCATCGTTCTGACGACCAGCTCACAAAAATCAGCCCACAGGTAACCATTCAGTGTATGCAGTGTATTTAAAAAGAAGTGAAGGGCGCCGTACATACCTGTGTGCCACACGTACTGAACCCAGACGTACGTGCTGGCAGCGAAGAACAGCCACTGCACAGGGATGAACAGCAAACACAGGATGTCTGATGTGAACGCGATGCAAACGAAGAACACAGAGAACGCCTGAAGAAAGAAGAAATCTCCCATCAGGAAACAAACACTGATGCATCACCCCCGACATGGGAAGGCTTAACCTAAATAACTGCACATTTCCCCCCCCCGATATGTTAAAATAAATAGATATTTTGCACCAGAATGTACAAATTAGGTGCATATTTAAGTTTGTTTGCTGTAAAGCATCAACAAAACATCATGGAAATTAACTGTGGGTGTGTACTTATATTATAAAACATATATACACTGATCAGCCATAACATTAAAACCACCTCCTTGTTTCTACACTCACTGTCCATGTTATCAGCTCCACTTACCATATAGAAGCACTTTGTAGTTCTACAAGTACTGACTGTAGTTCATCTGTTTCTCTACATGCTTTGTTGGCCCGCTTTCATGCTGTTCTTCAATGGTCAGGACCCCCACAGGACCACCACAGAGCAGGTTTTATTTAGGTGGTGGATCATTCTCAGCACTGCAGTGACACTGACATGGTGGTGGTGTGTTAGTGTGTGCTGTGCTGGTATGAGTGGATCAGACACAGCAGCACTGCTGGAGTTTTTAAATACCTCACTGTCACTGCTGGACTGAGAATAGTCCACCAACCAAAAATATCCAGCCAACAGCGCCCCATGGGCAGCGTCCTGTGACCACTGATGAAGGTCTAGAAGATGACCGACTCAAACAGCAGCAATAGATGAGCGATCGTCTCTGACTTTACATCTACAAGGTGGACCAACTAGGTAGGAGTGTCTAATAGAGTGGACAGTGAGTGGACACGGTGTTTAAAAACTCCATCAGTGCTGCTGTGTCTGATCCACTCATACCAGCACAACACACACTAACACACCACCACCATGTCAGTGTCACTGCAGTGCTGAGAATGACCCACCACCTAAATAATACCTGCTCTGTGGTGGTCCTGTGGGGGTCCTGACCATTTGAGAACAGCATGAAAGGGGGCTAACAAAGCATGCAGAGAAACAGATGGACTACAGTCAGTAATTGTAGAACTACAAAGTGCTTCTATATGGTAAGTGGAGCTGAAATGGACAGTGAGTGTAGAAACAAGGAGGTGGTTTTAATGTTATGGCTGATCAGTGTACATCTAAATAATAGCCTTTTTATATAACACAGTAATAAAAATTCCAAGGCTTTAAGGCATCTAAGCACAGAAAGCAAGTAGCCAAGATACCAAACCAGCTTCCAACTTACCAGCCCCTGGTACCTGAAGGAGTCATACACGCTCCTGATGAAGAGCCAGAAGGGCCACAGGTACTCGAAGCGGAACTCCAACACAAAATCTGCCAGTAGCACCAGCGCCCACACCAGCAGGAACTTCAGATACAGGAAGGTACTGCAAGAAAAAATCAAACAAGACACCCAAAATTAAATAAATATACAATAATAATAAACAGAAATTGATTTTGGGATGGACATACAGGCATCTAATTTAATTATTATTTAAAATCAGTGGCTAGATCTTAACCATGAGGTGTTCTGGGAGGAGGAGTGCATTAAAAATGCTGTGTATTGACCAAGTCTTCTTCTTCTTGTTCCTCAGCCTTTGTCCCGTTTTTCGATTACGGGGTCGGCATTTCCGGCTTCTTCCCGTTAGGGGTCGCCGGCGGGATTTGGCACAGTTTCTACGCCGTATGCCCTTCCTGACACGACCCTCCCTATTCATCCGGGCTTGGGACCGGCACTACAATGCACTGGTCCGTGCATCTAGCGGCGCGGTATCTATAGGATACCCAGGACCTTCTTGCTGTGCAGTGTATTGACCAAGTACGGTGTCCAAACTTTTGTACATGCCACATATGCATGCATTAACATTTGCACAGACTTTATTGTGCAATGTTGCCAGTTGCCAAGAGTGCCAATGCCTAGCTGCCATCTGTGGCACTTAAAATATTTCTGCTTGTAATGAAATGTGATGGAGAACAGTGAATTAGATGGTGCCACTTATGCCATGCTGCCAATCTATAGGTTTTATGCATTGATGCGACTTTTAATTGATATATAACCCATGCATGCATGGCATTCCTTAAAAGGCATTGCAAAAGCTACAGCTAAGCGTGCCAGCCCATGACCACTTAACCACCCTGAGCCCTGGGTACACACTGGCCATCAAGCAGGCATGTTCAGAACAAAGGCCTGATTGGCAGGCAGACTCGCAGTGATGAAGTGGCCGGCCTGAGGTGCGCCTTCACCCGCGTACCTGCCGTGGATTCCCTCGGTGATTCGGCTCCGCTTTAAAGGGCGACGGAGCTTACTGCAGTCCGCATTGCGCCGCTTCATTCTTTCCTTCCTTTTCACTCCAATTCACACGCGTATATTTACAGGCTCTTGTGAGGAACTTAATTAGGGAACCACATCAACTCTCACTCGCGTTATTCCTCACGGGCTAGCTCGCCATCATGAGAGCCTGGCACAGAGCAATAAATAATAACAAATCCAACTCGGAGTCGATTCCTCAAAAGAATCAACTCGTCCTAGACGGCTGTTAAGAATCGACTCAGCATAATGAATCCCCTTTCTTTGGATTAATTTTGTGAATGGTGCTACGTTTTAAAGTAAATATTTTATTATTGTTTTTAAACCACACAATTTAATACTACATAATATACACTCATTATTACTAGTTATTAGATCAGCAGATCAGGTACTGGATTGGTAATCAGAAGCTCGCTGGTTCAATCCTCACCACCACCAACTTACTACTGTTGGACCCCTGAGCAAGGCCCATTGTATTCAGTCACAACTGTTGGTTCCTTTCAATAGAAATGTCTGGTAAATGCTTTAAATGAGTGAGTGAGTGAGCAGATAGGTGCATTGGTGAGTGAGCAGGTAAGTGAGTGAGTGAGTGAGTGAATAAGCAAGTAAGTGCACAATTCAGCAGGTAAGTGCATAGGTGAGTGGGTAAGTAAGTAAGTAGGTAAGTGCATAGGTGAGCAGGTAAGTGCAGGAGTGGGTGAGTGAGTAGGTAAGTGCATAGGTGAGCAGGTAAGTGCAGGAGTGGGTGAGTGGGTGAGTGAGTAGGTAAGTGCATCGGTGAGCAGGTAAGTGCAGGAGTGGGTGAGTGAGTAGGTAAGTGCATAGGTAAGCAGGTAAGTACAGGAGTGAGTGGGTGAGTAGGTAAGTGAGTAGGTAAGTACATAGGTGAGCAGGTAAGTGCATAAGTGAGTGAGCAGATAAATGCATGAATGAGTGAGTGAGTAAGTGAGTGAGCAGACGTGCATTGGTGAGTAAGCGGGTGAGTGAGTAACAAAGTGTGTTTGAACAAGTGGATGAGAGGGAGCAAGTGTGTGGTTGAATGAGTGAGTGAGTATGCAGGTAAGTGCATGAGTAAGTAAGTAACTGAGTGGGTGAGTAGGTGAGTGAGTGAGCAGATAGGTGCATTGGTGAGTGAACAAGTGAGTGAGTGGGTGAGTGAGTGAGCAGGTAAGTGCAGGAGTGAGTGGTTGAATGAGTGAGTGAGTAGGTGAGTAAATAAGTGAGTTAGTAAGTATGCAGGTAAGTGCATGAGTGAGTAAGTAACTTAGTGGTGGAATGAGTGAGTGAGTGGATGAGAGTGAATAACTGAGTGGGTGAATGAGTGGGTGAGTGAGTAAGTATGCAGGTAAGTGCACGAGTAAGTAATTGAGTGGTGGAATGAGTGAGTAAGTAGGTGAGTGAATGAGTGAGTGGGTATGCAGGTAAGTGCATGAGTGAGTAAGTAACTGAGTGAGTGAATGAGTGAGTGAGTAGGTGAGTGAATGAGTGAGTGGGTATGCAGGTAAGTGCATGAGTGAGTAAGTAACTGAGTGAGTGAGTGAGTAGGTGAGTGAATGAGTGAGTTACTAAGTTAGTAACGGTTTTAGGGTTGCAATAGATTGACACCCTGTCCAGTTTTATGTGGCTGGACTGACCGCGACCCTGACCGGTATTAAAAAGTTAGTAAAATGAATGAATGAATGTAGGAATACAAATACATTCGTAATAATCGAGAATGGATTCAGGGAGTCGGCTCTGGAAATCGACTCCCTCAATGCCAACACCTGGAATCTGAGTCTGAATCGACTCTGGTTCCGAACAGCTCCGTCAACAACTCCACGCATGAAGCCCCGCCCCCTTTTTTGATGTGTCTGTCCTCACGTGTTGACGTCACACAACATGCTGTTTCCTACGTAGCTCATCATGGCGGCGCTCGGTGGGATCTAGCTCCATGCGTCCATCTGATGCTTGTGCTATAACGGTATGTAAGAATGGTGACGGAACTGGTTTAATGGATGTTATAGGGGATTAATTACTGGGGTGTGTATAGTTTAAGCTTCCTACAGTAATGATTTGCTTTAGGAGGAACTTGGTATGCTTGATAGTGTGCTGTTCTCTCTGTGCCATGCTGTAAACACACATTCAACCTTCTCTAAACACTCAAGTGTATCAAACTAATCATGATCAGAACGTTTACATTATATACATTATATTTATTTGTTCTGCTGTAATTACTTCTTAGACCGGTGCTTCTATTTATAGCTTTGAGGAATTAACACATGTGGAATCATGTATAAAAGAAGTTATGATAATAAAGTGGATCCATTATAATTCATAATGTCTCATCATATAAACGTTTTATTAGTTTTGGACTATAGGGGTGTGGGCTCGGTGGGTAGCACTGTCACCTCACAGCAAGAAGGTCCTGGGTTTGATCCCCAGGTTGCGCGGTCCGGGGCCTTTCTGTGTGGAGTTTGCATGTTCTCCCCGTGTCTGCGTGGGTTTCCTCCGGGTGCTCCGGTTTCCTCCCACAGTCCAAAAACATGCAGTCAGGTTAATTGGAGACACTGAATTGCCCTATAGGTGAATGGGTGTGTGTATATGTGTGGCGCCCCGTCCAGGGTGTTAGTGTGTGCCTTGCGCCCATTGAAAACCGGTGGCCGGTGACCCTAATTGGATAAGTGGGTAAGGCAGTGAGTGAGTGGGACTATGGGGGTTTTGCTGAAAGAGCGTTGGGGTTGAAGTTAATACAATACATATTTTATATGCAAAAAAAGTTTGCAGTTGTAGCCTAGCAGTGAAGGTACTTGACTAGTAATCAAAAGATCGCTGGTTCAAGCCCCACCACTGCCAGGTTTTCACGTTGGGCCCTTGAGCAAGGCCCTTAACCCTTAATTGCTTAGACTGTATTCTGTCGCAGTACTGTAAGTCACTTTGGATAAAAGCGTCTGTTAAATGCTGAAAATGTAAATGTATTAGTTTTGGAGTAGGACTATGGGAGTTTTGTTGAACAAGGGATGGGGTTAAAATTAATACAATACATATTTTATAAGTATAATAATCCTGCTCATAATAATTAATGTTACTATAATTATTACAAATAACCACAATAAAGAAAAATAAATTAGTACACACACACAAACGTGATCTTTTTAAATCTAATCACTTAGTATTGTTATTATGTGTTGCAATATTTATATTTATAGGGAAATGTCTCTGCCTGAATATGCAAGTTTAGGTTTTTTTTTAGTTTTCTTTTTTTTTTTTACAAAAGTTAGTTGTCGGGTTTCTTATTTATTAGGATTTTAACGTCATGTTTTACACTTTGGTTACATTCGTGACAGGAACGGTAGTTACTCATTACACAAGATTCATCAGTTCACAAGTTTAATATCAAACTCAGTCATGGACAATTTTGTATCTCCAATTCACCTCACTTGCACGTCTTTGGACTGTGGGAGAAAACCCACGCAGACACTGGAGAACATGCAAACTCCACACAGAAAGACCCGGACAGCTCCACCTGGGAATCGAACCCAGGACCTTCTTGCTGTGATGCGACAGTGCTACCCACCGAGCCATCGTAAACAACATAACAACCCTGCTGATAATAATTAATGTTACTATAATTAATACAAATAACTATAATAAAGTAAAGCAAAATAAATTAGTACACTCATAAATATGTCATGTTTTTAAATAACCACTTAGTATTGTTATTATGTGGTGAAATATTTATATTTGAAGGGAAACGTGTTGTGGTTTTAATGATTTTTGTAGCTTTTTTTTCTTTTTACTGAAATCTGTGACTGAATGGTTGAAAACAAACTTCTGTCTAAATTGCCCCAATTTAAGTTCTTTTAAACGTTTGTTGTAGGGTTTCATTTGACTGGTTTGCTGTGCGAAAATTGTACATTCAACAAGGGCGGCACGGTGGCTCGGTGGGTAGCACTGTCGCCTCACAGCAAGAAGGTCCTGGGTTCTTTCTGTTTGGAGTTTGCATGTTCTCCCCGTGTCTGCGTGGGTTTCTTCCGGAGGCTCCGGTTTTCTCCCACAGTCCAAAGACGTGCAAGTGAGGTGAATTGGAGATACAAAATTGTCCATGACTGAGTTTGATATTAAACTTGTGAACTGATGAATCTTGTGTAATGAGTAACTACCGTTCCTGTCACGAATGTAACCAAAGTGTAAAACATGATGTTAAAATCTTAATAAATAATAAACAATATACTTTCAACATTTCTGAATGTATAATTTTGATGAAATGAACGGCTGTTGTTATAGCTCTATTTTTATAGCTTTATTTTTTTTAAGTCGATTGTCCGACAAGCTCATGGTCAGATGTATAAATACTGTTGGCTGTATGGTGTATATTAAATGATTAAAGTAACAGTGGTTGAACATTTATCGATTATATTGTTAAGTATTGTCTTTCCTGATGAACTGCTCGTGTCCTCTGTGCTACTTCTTTAACATCCTCATGTTTCTCCAGCAGGTCACAAAGACGAAACGATGCCAGCAGCACTAAACCTCAGCAATGAGGTTGTGAAGATGAGGGCGGAGGTGAAGCGGGTGAAGGTGCTCATCATCCGTAAGCTCACCCGCCAGAGCACAGCCCTGAAGAAGAAGAAAGGGACGGAGGCCGACCTGGAGAGGAACCAGAGGAGAGCGGCGAGGTTGCTCGAAGAGGTCCGTGTGCTGAAAGCTCTCGCGCCGGACGTAATAACCAAGACCGCTCTGCAAAGTGACATCAGCTTTGAGAAAGTGTGCCAGAATAAGGACACCAGCCTGTCGGAACGTGCGACCGCCCGCGTCGCCGCCCACCCTGACTTCAGTAAGAAAATCCAGAGCATCAAGACCGCCGTCGAGGCTTTCAAAGCCGAACGGACGGGCGCTGCTGAAAAAAAGAGCGCAAAACAATCCAGAGACGTGGATCAGGAAGAGAGTGATGACGATCTGGGTAGTGATGATGAAGAGGAATCAGAAGATGAAGAATCTGAGTGTGGTGATGATCTGACAGAGCAGATCTCCACAGCAGAAGAGCAAGAAGCTCCAAGTACAGCAAAAGAGGTTTGTATGCATAAATAATCGCAGCTTCTTGTCTGATGAACCTGTATTGTGATGTTATACTGATTAAATTAATCATAAATTAAATCTATACACCCGCTGACTAGTCCAAAATGTAGCGTATTCAAACAAACAGCATATCTGGAGGACTAATCAGCCTGTTCTTTTCTTTTCCACTGCAGGATACCCTATGATATGATATTTAGTAGTTGTTTTCATTGCCACATGACCAGTACTGTACTTAAAAGGTACCAAGAATACCACAACTGGCTCTCTGGTACCCCTTTTCCACCAAAAAAAACGTGGTTCTTGAACCGGTTCTGTTCAGGTTTCTCTGAATTTTGGTGTTCTGTAGAGAACCGACGCACGTTTCCACCAGTTTTTGAGAACCAAGCATCGTCATCATCGGTGGGTGTTACTTACTAAGAGTTAAGAGTAGTAATGGAGGAGTGTGTGGATTATGTGCGAGCATTTGTGCTGCTGTTACAGATGTTTGTTTTTATGTAAAAAGCAGCGATCTAACTATCGGTGATAAGAAGACGTGACGTGTTTGTCTCAGTTGTTGTTTTCTTTAGTTTATTGACGTGAGAGGAGTTTTGCGCTTCGCTTTCACCGCGACTCTCGGCGCAAATAACTGATTTGCTCAGCGCTCGACTCGAGCGGTGAAACATCATTAAAGTTCCACAACATGAACATTAATCTGTGTGAAATAAACGTCAAATCCACTCTAAAATACCACGTGTATCTGTGTTTAGCTGGATTTACTTCACGTGTGTTTATGCAGCTCGGGAAGTTGAAAAAGCTTCATGCTTTATTTTTCACGTTAAGCGTTTTTCGTTCTGTCCGGGTCACTTTTATCTCGTAATATCACACAATTCATCTTTTTAAAGACGCTTTGAAAATATAAGCGGCAAACTGGCTCGAAATGTAATCAGGTAAAGTTTAAAAGATAAAAATGCAGCGATAAGCTCCATGAGACTCCAGCGGACAGCATTGTTGCTAACGTGCTATGCTGTACAACATGACACGCCCACTGACGTCACGGTTCGGGCTGAAAAACCAAGTATTCTGTGGTGCTAGATTGGCCCGCTAGTTCACTGTCTGGAACCTCTTTTTTCCGGTGGAAACACGTGGAACCGGTTCAAAATCAAGTTCGGGAACCGGAACGGGCTCTGTGCTGCATCGGTGGAAAAAGGGGTATGGGTTGAGCGAGAAACATTGCAGACCATTGATTGGTCAAACAACATATTTAAAACTCACCTGCAGTAGATGTTATTTATTAGACAGTGATAGCTCAGTGGTTAAGGTACTGGACTAGTAAACAGAAGGTTGCCGGTTCAAGCCCTTCCACCACCAAGTTGCCACTGTTGGGTCCCTGAGCAAGGCCCTTAACCCCAAAAGTGTAAGTCGCTTTGGATAAAAGCGTCTGCTAAATGCTGAAAATGTAAAATTAGACTAGGTGGTGGGTGGTGCAGCGATACAGTACGCTATCCCACTACTTCTGAGATCTAGGGATTCAGGGTTTGAATCTTAATGGTGCCATCACCCGTTTAGGCGTCTGCATGGACACGATTGGCTAATGTCTGAGGATAGAGGTGGCTGAAACAGCCTAGTCATTGGGATACGCACTTATCTCCCCCTTGGGATATGCTAAGTTTGGTATGTGGACCATGGTGGCAACCCCTATAAATGCGAGCAGCCAAAAAAAGTCGGGACTGGGGCAATTTAGGGCTAGTAATGAGGTAAAAACATAATAATAATATGATGTCAACAGCTGTTTTTACATGTTTTTAAGCACTTTTATTTTCCTCACAGAAATCATCAGACAGCACACCCCCAGAGGTGTCCAGAATGAGGAAGGAGGTGAAGAAACTGAGGGTGCTGATCATCCGCAAGCTCACCCAGCAGATCACCGGTCTGAAGAAGCCGACGGCTGAAGAGTCAGAACGTACAGGAAACCAGGAGTGTGCTGCACGGCTCCAGAAAGAAGTCCAAGTGCTGCGGGGACTTCAACCTGACTTTGTTACCAGAAGGGCCCTCGAGGGCATCGTGGATCTGGAAAGAGTGTTCCAGGATCCGGAATCCAGCCCGGCGGAGAGAGCCGCAGCGAGGATAGCCACACATGCGCGGTTCGTGAAGAAGCTTCAGGTTGTCCGCTCAGCAGTCGATGAGGAAAAAGCCAAGGCGGCAAAGGCTGAGGAAAAAAACAGCAAAGAGGAGGAAAGTGGCAAGGTGGCAAGGGCTGAGGGGAGTAATAGCAAAGAGGCGGAAAGTGGCAAGGTGGCAAGGGCTGAGGAGAATAATAGCAAAGAGGCGGAAAGTGGCAAGGTGGCAAGGGCTGAGGAGAATAATAGCAAAGAGGCGGAAAGTGGCAAGGTGGCAAGGGCTGAGGAGAATAATAGCAAAGAGGCGGAAAGTGGGACGATACATGGTGTAGCTGATGAGGAAGATGAAGAGGACGATGAGACAAATTTGAATGATGCTGATGATGGAAGAGATGATGCTGAGAAAAGAAAGGCTAAAGATCCTCCCTTAAAGAGGGTGAATATTGTAAAGCGTCCAGTTGAGTCCAGATCTGCAAAAGACAAGCCATCCACCACAAAATCACATTTAGGAGAGACTGAAAAGGCTTTGAAACCCCCCGGCAATCTAAAAAGTCCTAAAACTTTAGAAAAACCTGAAGTCATCCAGAAAAATCCTTCCAAGACGAAGGAATCGGCACCGACTCCGAAACAAGCGGCCAAACCTGCGACCAAGAAGCCGGACAATACGGACGATGAAGATGACAGCGAGTCGGATTTGTCAGATTCTGAGGAGGAGGAGGAGAAGGAGTATTTCGACGACAGCACTGAGGAACGTTTCCATAAGCAGTCCTCCCAGTCGGAGCAGAGCGATGACGATGACGACTTCTTCCTCGGCAAAGTAAGCAAATTCAAGAAGAAACGCAGCTCATCTAACGCACCTAGCAAGGAGAAAAATGACTCTGAAAAACCAGCCGAAGGAGAGGACACGACAGAATCTAGTAAGGCATCTCAGTTTAAAATGCAGTCTGTCTTCTGCTCCGCTCTGTCGAAATCCAGCGGTCCCAATCAAAAAGGGAAACCAGGAGGACCAAAGCCACCGCGCTTCCAGAACCAGAAACATTCCGATGGGAAACCGTCCTGGTTTAAAAGCCAAGACTCTGGAACTGACAAAAGGCCATTTCGAAATCAAGGTCCAAGGCAGACTGGTCCAGCAGGTGACCGCAGAGGCCAGCCTTCAAAACCGGCATTTGACCGACACGATAATAAACCAGGCAAGCAGTCGCAACAGGCCCTGCATCCATCGTGGGAGGCCAGCAGGAAAAGGAAAGAACAACAAGCTCAGATCACAGCCTTCCAAGGAAAGAAGATTAAATTTGATCTGGATGATTAACCTGATCTTTTTGTTTACTAATTCTTCCATTGTATGATGTTAAGCAGTTGTTGAAAATATAGCAGGCAGTTGTTTAACAAATACTCGTGTGAGATCTGATGTTTAGTTCTTTAGTTTTGTACAGGAGTTACCAGGCTGATATATCTCACAAGCAATTGAAGTCATTAACACATGCAGAAAGCTTCATGGTCCTGGTCTGAATAACATCGTGGCTTTATGTCATTTTATTTGTAATAAATGATTTTGTAAGTCCAAAGTGGGCTTATCATCCATGTGAACAGTTCCTAAAAAGGGTGATTCTGGGTGTCCAAGTCTTCTTTATTAAAAACATCAGGTGTGCAAAAACAATACAGGTAATTCAGCTGTAAATCAGCTCCAGGTGAGATTGAGTTGTTTTAATTGGAATACAATGAGGCACAGTTTAATCTGCAGATCTTGAGGCTGTAAAAATGCTGGTGCTTTATCACTGTCTGTAGGACTACCATGACTTGGATGTAGGGTGTCCATACGTCCAGTTTTAGGGAGGACGGATTGGTTTTTTTATCTGCCTGATTAAAGTCTGGCTCAATGACTGGACAGAGACGCCTTTATTTTCTTTTTGAAGCTAACCAAATGCTTGTAACGATCATTATTAATTTAACTGTCACTTGCTTTACGAACATGTCAAAAGAAATTATTGTATTTCATTGGTTTAAAGCCACCACTTTCTGTGAGGACATCCAGCCCTGAAATGCCAGTTAATCACTTAAGTTTTAATAAATGTTCCTGCTGTCAACATGCCAAACCGAAAACGACGTACAGCTCTGAGTGGTCGACTCGCCGCCCTTCCATTTCGAAGAGTAGATTATTTTCATGCTTTTTGTGAAGTATCACGATGATATTTTTGTAAATGTGGTGAGTAGAAGAACATTCATTAATATGGGGATTTTTAGTTTATTTTGTTGCATCACAATTATATCAGTTAAGGTTGTCCTAACTACACACTGTCATGCGCCCCTTTTTTGGGGGGTCTGATGCCCTCCTTTTTGGGGGTCTGATGTCCTCCTTTTTGGGGGTCTGATGTCCTCCTTTTTGGGGTCTGATGTCCTCCTTTTTGGGGGTCTGATGTCCTCCTTTTTGGGGTCTGATGTCTTCCTTCTTTGGGGTCTGATGTCCTTTTTGGGGTCTGATGTCCTCCTTTCTCGGGTCTGATGTCTTCCTTCTTTGGGGTCTGATGTCCTTTCTGGGGTCTGATGTCCTTATTATTGGGGTCTGATGTCCTCCTTTTTGGGGTCTGATGTCTTCCTTCTTTGGGGTCTGATGTCCTTTTTGGGGTCTGATGTCCTCCTTTTTGGGGTCTGAGGTTCTTTCTTTTTGGGGGTCTGGTGTTTTTTCTTTTTGGGGTCTGATCTTTCTTTTTGGGGGTCTGGTGTTTTTTTGGGGTCTGATGTTCTTTCTTTTTGGGGGTCTGATGTTCCTTCTTTTTGGGGTCTGGTGTTTTTCTTTTTGGGGGTCTGATGTTCTTTCTTTTTGGGGGTCTGGTGTTTTTCTTTTTGGGGGTCTGATGTTCTTTCTTTTTGGGGGTCTGATGTTCCTTCTTTTTGGGGGTCTGATGTTCTTTCTTTTTGGGGGTCTGATGTTTTTTTGTTTGGTGTCTGATGTCCTCATTATTGGGGTTTAATGTCCTCCTCTTGGGGGTCTGAAGTTTTACTTTTTGGGGTCTTATTTTTTTTTAAAAAATCACCATGTTTGATATGTATATGTATTAAATACAATAATTAATAAGAATTTTTTTTATTGTTAATGTTTTTCGTCACTAAAGCAATTCGAGCCCTTCTGAAGTCACCGCCTTCTGCGTTCTGATTGGTTCGTCTCTCGCAACGCGGTGTCGAATCACGACGCACGGCGTAGCAGAAGCGACCAATCGCGTTCGACATGCAAATCCGTTTCAAAAATTTCCCGGGAAATCTGAGTTTCGCGCGAGGATGTGTTTGGCGGGTAAAGCGCTTCCCCCTCCATTCATTGTCCGCTTCCTGGAGCCATTTTTTAACCGAAGCGGCTCCCGGGGAAGTTCAGCGTCTCGTCGAAATCGCTTCCATCTGACGCTTCGGAGCGACTAATGTGTACATGTTCTGGGCTCGTTTGATACATAAGACTCTTATTTATCAGTATTGATGATTATTTTGATTGTCTGTGGGTGCGTTTTGTAGTAAAATACACTTAAAGCAGGAGAGGAGGTACATACAGGGAATCCAGGGAGGGAAGATGAGGAAGGGAGGCTCGACTCTTGATCCGAATATTGGACTCATTTCGGGGTCTGATCGCAGGACTGCAGTTTTTTCATCACCCACGTTTATCCAGATGCTCTCCTCACCCTCTCAGGGTAATAATGCTCTTAATAATGCCCTGGGTAATTCAGTGGGCAGTTTGTACACAACTCCTCTGCAAGGATCTGCAGCCAGCACAGGAACACGACCAGCTTTAGGAAGACCGCCGGTAAGTGTGTCTATAAAGGCATTAAATAGTGCATTATTATTACAATAATTTAGTCCTTGTTTACTACTGCATTGTTTATAAATGATGGTCGTGCAATGGTGCATGTAACTGGTTATTTAATCCTGATGATCCACTTGAATTGTGCAGAATAATAGTTCACTTTCCAAACCATAATGCATCAAAATGTGCATGTGGTACAACAGCAACCACAATATAATAATATCCATTTAACAAGGGAATCTAATTAATCTGAGACATTGAGAAGAATCGATTTATAGGAAATGGCAAAAAGAGGAAGAGGACGACCAACAACAAGATGGATGGATACAATGAGAGCACAATAAATGGGCCATTAAGAACCCTAAAGACCCAAATTGAAGATTGGATGTTCAGGATAAGTGCTACCCACATAGTCACCAGGAATATGAATTAACTTGACCACTCTTATTAATAATAATATTAAACCAGGGAGTCTGTCATGTTTGTATTTTATAGCTGTAAATATTACAGTGGAATAAAGGCCTGTCAGTTTGTGTTTATGATAAGAACCTATTCATAGGAACAGACAATTATGATTGGAGATGTTGAAGGTAAAAGAGGACGAGGACGACCAGCAAGAAGATGAATAGATACAATGAGAGCACAATAAATGGGTCATTTAGAACCCTAAAAACCCAAATTGGAGATAGTATGTTCAGGAAAAGCACTACCCACATAGTTACCAGGGATTAGAATTAGCTTGACCACTCTTAATATTAATAATAATAATAAACCAGGGAGTCTGTCATGTTTGTATTTTATAGCTGTAAACATTACGATGGAATGGAGGCCCGTCAGTCTGTGAGTTGATTAGAAGCCCACAACAAACGATTCTCAATCTAAATTCACGTGTCCGCATGTAAAACGTTATGATAAGAACCCATTCATAGGAACGGACAATTATGATCGAAGATGTTGAAGGTAAAAGAGGACGAGGACGGCCAGTAACAAGATGAATAGATACAATTAGAGAGCACAATAAATGGGCCATTAATAACCTAAAGACCCAAATTGAAGATAGTATGTTCAGGAAAAGCACATCCTACATAGTCGCCAGGATTTAGAATTAACTGGACCGCTCTTAATAATAATAAACAAGGGAGTCTGTCATGTTTGTATTTTATAGCTGTAAATATTATGTTAAAATGGAGGTCTGTCAGTTTGAGAGTCGATTAGATTAGGAGTCGTTTGTTGTGGACTTCTAAACAAACACGAACCAGAAGGAAATTTATGATAAAATATTCGTAAAAGATGTCTAGAAATAAAAATAGATTAGTCACTTTTAATGTTTTTATAGTATTAACGACTGACTTCGGAGTGAATCACAGAATCGACTTGATTGTTTTTGGAATCGACTCCCCAGTGTACAATCATTTTCGCTCTCAATTTTGCGTCTTTTTACGAAAAGTACTGAAATTTTGTAAATAATTTTGCCTCAGCTTTGTATGAAGGACAATAATTTGGTATACAAAATAAACTTAATGAATGACTTAAATGTGTTTTGCCTCACACCCTTAACTAAACATCGATGGCTAAGTAGTTTGGTTAGCTAGCATTAAAACTCTACGAATAAATGTCAGTTTGACTCTGTTATATCGTGTGTTTAATATGTTTTTTTAAATTGATTATCATTAAAACATGTTTGATTTAATCTGAAAATGCTGAAAATTACAATACACATATACAATCTTTCCCTGTTGTTGTTTGGGTCCTGAAATGAATCGAATCAGCGTCGATTCAGAAAGTTCAGAATCGATTCGATGACTCGTGTAAAGTGACAAAGTATTCGTAATTCACTTATATTAATGACTAGGTTCAAATTGTTGAAACATGTTTGTCGGCATATATCGGCACACAAACGAATAAATAACTTATTTAAGAACTTGTACCATTCAATCGCGACCGAAAAACTAATGGCTAGCTTGTTTGGTTAGCTAGATGCAAAGTAGTAGATAAACAATGCAATTCAATGCAAATTTACACACTTTGTGGTGTAAAGTCGTGCACGTAATGTTGAATTTTATAAATATTTATCGTTTTCTTTGCATTGAATTGCATAGACGAATTATCACTTTTGACTGTAGCCCTATAGTATCGTTTGATTTTGGAAGAGTCGACTCTGATTTTGATTCCTGAATCGATCGAAAAGTCTTAGCCAACACATTTTCTTAATTCTCGTTTTCATCAGCTTAGCTGCAGAAGTATATAAAATAAATAATATCCTGTAAATTTATATTAATTCGACGCTATACAAAGAAATATGTTTTCTAGTGAACTTTTGTTTTGGCGCCGACTCCTCATACTCGACTCCTGAGTTTGGTGAATTGACTCGGTTCTTTGCGGATTCGTCTCCCAGTCCTTGATTTGTTTCACTCTCCGCTAATTTAACTTATTTCTATCAACTTTACAACTTTAATTTTGAGAGTCAGCATCAAAACACGGTGAGAAATCAGTAGTTTGGGGTATAACATGTTACTTTACTCATTGAAAGGCTTTAAATGGCGAGTAGCAGCCTAAACAATGATGGCTAACTTGTCTGGTTAGCTAGTTGTGAATGTAAATGCCAGTATTAGTGTTTAGTTTAGTTATATGTCACTCAGCTTTTTATTTGTCGAAATGATTATCTTTGTACTTTTCTCTTGCTTTAGCTAGAACTTTATATTTAAAGGTAAGTAAAGCTGCTACAATGCAGGACAAAAACAGGCCTGAGCTTCTTAAAACTTACAAATTACAACTTAATATCTGTTTACTATATAACTGCACCACATTGAGAGCAAAGGCTTTTTATTGTATGCAGTGTATCAGTTAAGAGCCTTAGACTGTTAGTTTATACATAGGAGAAATACAGTGTTGTACAAATTGTCCATACCCAGCTCCAAATAAGTTAGGGCAGCTGGTATAATGCACATAAAATGAGAATGTCTTTTACAGGTAATAAGATAAATATATCTAACGATTTAATGCTTTACATTGAAAACACATGGGTATACAATATGTTATAAATCATAAGATTTAGTAATTTACAAGCATGAATAGGTTGAGGGTTGGGTGAGTGAATTGTCCACCAGTTAAATAATGTTTCTTAGTGCAGGATTGCACAGATTTTAGAGGTTTCACCATCTACAGTCCTTGACATTATTATAAGAATCTTTAATACTGGTTAAAACCAATATTTGATGCCAGAGTCAAGGCCTTTGTTCCCTCAGATGGCACTGCATTAAAGCTGGATATGTTTCTGTAATGATGGAAAGTGGTGCTTGGGAATACTTGTCAGTAAACGCAGGTCATCACTGCATCTACTAGCTTAAAACTCCATCGCATGAAGTGGAAGTCATGTATATCGTGTTATGTGGAGTTTCTTCACAATCAGGGTTTGTAGATTAAAAGGGAACCGACACATTTGACTGGTTTTATTGGCAAATATAAGATTTTTGTGCAAGCTGCCACAAGCTGCCTGATTGTGTTTATTTTAAGCGAAAGGCTGTCTAGTGAACGTAGTTCTTCACTTCTTGAGAGGAATTGATGCCACTGGTCAAGTTTTCGTTGGACTTTTATACATATATGAGTGGTTTTGTTAAGACATAGTTTGTTTAAAATGCTTGCATTGGAATAAAAAGAAGAAAAGAAGCCAAACATGACCGTTCGTTTTTTTTTAACATGAACACTAGGACTGATTTTTAAACTCCCCTCATGTAAGTGGCTTCCACCCCCTACATAGTTCACTATACATTTCAATAGAGAACCATTTGGGATTCAAGTCAAAGCCCTCAGTTTGTGTCAGGATGGGGGTTGGGTGAAGCTTTTTTATTAAGGTGCCTCCACAGTGTTGAACTTTAGAGCAGATATCGGCTCAGATTAAAGTTCAGTGTTTTATTCTACAGACCACCATAAAGGAAACTGATTATACAGAAACATGGGCTTGTCTTCACTAGGTTAACATGCAGTTTCCCTCCAGACTAACACTAAACAGCTTCACTAGTTCATCATGTAAATAATATAAAATTACTGGCTTGAGTACACCAATGGTAAGTGAGGGGCGACTCTCAATTCGGTGAGAATAAAAGTGTGTTTTAGCACTGCTCTTAATTCGAATCAAGCATAAGCTGACAAATTTAAATGACAATATTAACTGATGGTCTGAACCGAACGACTCATTAGTTCATCAGTTAATCATTGACCTCCCTAAATTAGTCACAAAGACTTCAATCAGGCTTGATTTCTTTGGCATTGTGTTTGGTATTAAGCTTTAATGTGTTCTTTTGCGTCAAGAGCAGGTGGATATTATACAAGGATGACTAGATTTACAGTTTATATACAGTGGTAGCTCAGTGTTAAGGACGTTGGACTAGTCATTAGAAGGACACGGGTTCAATCCCCATCACTGCCAAGTTGCCATTGTTGCCTAAATCTTGCTGGAGTTGTTTCAGTTGCCAACCTGAATTCATTTGCCAAACAGATGGAACCAGGTCACATACCTCAGACACCCCTAACAGGGGGTGAGGGTACTACTTACTGTTAAAGCTGCCAAACTCCCATTACAGTTAAGCATTTATCAACAGAATGCATAATTTACCACCATAAAAGATGCCAATTTAACATAGCACCAACTATAAAGGAAATCAAGGATCAATATCAGTGTTTCAGCTCATCTCTCCCCCCCCCCCCCCCCCCCCCCCCCATTGCAGTGTCCAATGAAATCACTATTGCCAGGAAAATGGCCAATAAGCTGTCCTGGCATTAAACCCCATTTAACTAATTTTTCCGTTGGTGGTGTTGGTCAAGCTGTTTTTATTCCAAGAAAGAAACCAGCTGTGGATAGAGATACTAAAATACGTCTTCACCAAGCACTTGGACACGTTATGACTTGGACAGGGGTTCAGGCGGCACACTGACTAGCACTGTCGTCTCACAGCAAGAAGGTCCTGGGTTCGATCCCCAGGCGGGGCGGTCCGGTCCGGGTCCTTTCTTTGTGGAGTTTGCACGTTCTCCCCGTGTCCGTGTGGGTTTCCTCTGGGTGCTCCGGTTTCCTCCCACAGTCCAAAGACATGCATAATAAATTGTCCAAGACTGTGTTCGATAACCTTGTGAACTGATAAACCTTGTGTAATGAGGAACTACCGTTCCTGTCATGAATGTAACCAGTGTAAAACATGACGTTAAAATCCTAATAAACAACCAATACAGGGGTTCCTCCATGCAGCTCATCCACCAGACCCTTCCGTCCTTCACTGTATGCGCACAGCCGATTGTGTAGAAGTAGGGATTCCAACATGAGCCCCCCCCCCCCCCCCCCCCCCCCCCCCCCCCCCCCCCCAGCACTCTTGTACTTGTGCTTCATTGTGTTCAAAGATAAAATGAAGACGTGAAACAAGCATTCACGTCACCTGATGAGAACAATAAGCTTCATCGTTTAGAGTAAATGTGTAATGGTGACTGGCAGCTTGACGGACGTGTATTGAAAAGGTGCAGCGTCGTAACTTGACCTGAATCCCGACCCCCTTTACAAGACCCTGACCCCTGCCGAGGCTCGGGGTGCTCAGTCGTTTTCTCAGTTGAGTACTCGGTGTGAATGACAACCAGTTTCATCCCTATTCAAGCAACCCCAATTCAAGTGCTTGTTTTTATGCTGGTCTAATAACTACGGTGTGAAATTGACTGATTACATTTTTTAAAACCATTCCTTTTACCAAAGTACAGAAGTATGAATACGAACGTCTGGTTTTCTGACAGTGTTTTTTATATACAGAGGTTCATTCTGCAGATGGAATGGGTTGCTTGCGATGCAATGCAGCATTGTATTCCACTCGAAACCTCTCGCTGTCGCCTGGCCATTGTGGTGACGCTGGATTATCTATTGATTTTCCACTCCTGGTTTCATCAGTGAAGTGTTTACACTGTTTAATGAGTCAGACGGGTTCAGTGCTAGAACTGCCGTAACGCTCGTCTGTCTTGTTTGCTTCAAGATTAGCATCGATCGCTTTATTGCTGTTCGGTTTTGGCTGCAAGGTGATGGTCATTTCTTATTCGACCACGAATATTTTTCTCTGCAGGCCAAACGCCGCTTGGAGTTGGACATCGGGGATCATCAGTACACCGAACCGGCAAGAATACCGAGGGGGCGCAGAGCAACTCTACGAATGAAGAGCCCCAAAAGTATGTAACATGTTATCAAATTACTCAGTAGCATCTTTCCTATACTGCTGCAACCACTTCTTTTCACCTGTCAGACAGGACAAGTTTACACAGAGAGCAGTGTAGCATTTAGAGAGTCAATAAAATGCTGTACCAAACTAACACTTCCTCCTGTACGTCACCAGCTCCCAAAACCCCTCCCGAGAAGTCGCGATACGACACGTCGCTCGGCCTCCTGACCAAGAAGTTCTGTCAGCTGCTGGCTCAGTCCTCCGACGGCGTGCTGGATCTCAACCAGGCTGCCGATGCTCTCAACGTCCAGAAGAGGCGCCTGTACGACATCACCAACGTGCTGGAGGGAGTGCGGCTCATCAAGAAGAAGTCTAAGAACAACATCGAATGGCTGTAAGTGTGTGTGCGCGCTGTGGTGTGTGTACTGGCATGGACTCGAATAACATTCTCTCTAAATATATTAAAGGTTCATCAACCACTTAAGCTTGGTCAGTGTCACTGAGGGTCCTGTTTCATCAAGAACACCCCAGACAGAGTGTTAGTCCAATGTAGGGCTTCTTAAACATAGCTAATCATGTTTAAGGGGTTTGAATCTCTGTTGTGGTGGGCCAGTGTAATGCACCACAAATAGTCCTGTACAGTCCTCTGCCACCCACATCTCCAATTGAGAATTGGGACACTATAAATTGAACATGATGGCTATTTAATTCTCTTTAGTAGCTTCCACAATATTTGGTGATATGTTTAAATATGGTCTTGTTGATCTGCCATACAGCTAAACCCACAGTTCACAATGATGATGCTCTGCTGTTTCAGGGACTGTGTGACTTGCCATAATTGGAACCAGGGTCTTCGCTCGCTTCCTTGTTTTGTAGTTACGTAGTTAAACCTTTGACTTAATTCTTAATTTGATTCTCCTGCTGGACATTAAGTTGGCCGTCCTTGCTAGAAAGTCCTCCAGTGTGGTTGAATTAAGGCAATTCTGCAGCGAAGAAGTTTGTTTGTACCCTGATGTGTAAATGTAAACAGGACTGCGCTGTGTGTCGCAGGGGTTCGAGTCTGCCCTCGGAATCGGGTCCGCTGGTTCCTCTGCAGAACCTGAGCAGAGAGATGATCGCTCTGAGAGACGAGGAGAGACGACTGGACGAGCTCATTCAGACCTGCACCAACAACGTTCAGCAGATGACCGAGGAGATGCACAATCAAAAATATCCTTTCGTGCTTTTCAGTGCATTTATCAGTATTAAATGTAACACAAGAACAGTTTTAACCTATGTTTCAGCCATAAAAATATTAAATGGACCAAAATACTGTATAAAGACAAGATAAAATGGACTAAAACATAATAAATAAATAAATAACACCCAAATAAATGAATAAATCAGTATTAAATCGGCTAATTAACACTGACTAAGCCCGTCCAATAATTAGAATTGAGAAATACAGACCAGTACTGTTGGTTTGCTCTGCCTAGTGAAGGAGAGACGTTTTATGTGGCAAATGTCTTCACAACTGGATGTCCATCAACTGGATTTCTATCTAACCCAGATCAATAATTCTGTGGTCCATAGCTGGTCTGATCTCTGGTTACTGTTGTTGTGGCTAGTGACGGATCCATAGCCACAGTAACCACAGTGGTTTATAAAGCCCATTCAGTGTCTCCATGATGGGCACATTTTAGTTTTAAGCTATTTTTTCCCCTTCCTCATACTTTTCGTATTGGCTTTGGCTATGAACAGCACATGAGCAGCAGTATTAAACTTCCTAAATTTGGATAATCTGCCATTATTAGTCCATACTTACTTATTAAGTGACCAGCTAATAGCAGCACACTCAAAATCAAATGCAAACCTGCTTTTGATGACACATTTTGGCGATTGGGTGTTAAGGGTCTTGCTCCGGTGTTTTTGGTGGTGAAGGGGCTCGAACCAGTAACCTTTTGATCAATAGTCCAGTGCCTTAACCTTATGTCAAGATGTTATCATGTCACTCCTGCACTCTTACATACATGCTGGTACTTTTAGATCTGTGTAGGCAGCTGTAGCCTAGTGGGTAAGATACTGGACTAGTAATCAGAAGGTTGCCGGTTCAAACCCCACCTCTGCCAGGCTTGAGCAAGGCCCTTAACTCTCAATTGTTTAGATTGTCTCAGTACTGTAAGCCGCTTTGAATAAAAGCATCTGTTAAATGCCGAAAAATGTAAATGTGTACATATAGATTCGTCAGATGCACTTTAATCTGTTGGCTAAATAAGACGTCGCTGTCTAGGTACAGTGGGAGCCTAGTGGTTAAGGTACTGGGCTAGTAATCATAAGGTCGCTGGTTCAAACCCCACCACTGCCAGGTTGGTGCTGTTGGACCCTTGATCAAGGCCCTGAACCCTCATTTGCTTGAACAGTATACTCCCACAGTATTGTAAGTCACTTTGGATAAAGGTGTCTGCTAAATACCGTAAATGTACTGATTTCAGTTTGAACGTGATAAAACGCAGCTGTAAAGATTTAAAAACCTTCTCATAAAGTACAATGTACAATAAATGCTGAGATTAAAAGCATACAGTATGGGTGTGTGTACAATGGGCAGTTTGTGTTGTGATAATAACACAGCACAGATTCTCAGATGGTTTGGATTTCCTTATCTACGCTCACGTATGCCTATGTCACATATCAGGACGTCAGAAGAATCAAAAGCTTGCAGGATCAGACCGTGATCGCTGTGAAAGCCCCGTCAGAAACTAAGCTGGAGGTGCCCGATCCAAAGGAGGTAAGGAAACGAATCTTCTCTCTGCTGGTTAGCTTATGGTGACTATTCATCTTGTGATGGGAAGGAACCAAGGAGGAGTTTTGTGGGCTGTCGGTTTTTGTTTTCTTCTTTACGGCATTGATTTATTTTCATCAACTGCTTCATCCTGGTCAGGGTCATAATCCTAGTCCTAGCCAATCCTGCCAGTGTGGAAACCCGGCTGTCCGATAGCACAGCTGAGATAAAGACCCAGATTTCAGCCAGATACAGGGTTCTCTGTAAGCCACAAAATAAATAAATCAACAAATTTTAGCTGGCACAGACACGAAATAAACTTGTACACGTGCACCCCCTTGTGGCGGCTTTACTTTACATCTTGTAAACCACAGTGGAATCAGATAGCCATGTCTTATTAATTAAGTATATTTTATTTGAATTTCGTTTTGATGTATTTGTTTTGCCTGGCTTGCAATAAAAATCATGGACAAAATATGGGGCCCTTTGGGGCCCTGACCTATGACATGTTTTATTATTTCACACTGTGTGCAGCATTGACGTTTAGTTGCTTGGATTTTATTAGAGATGGGACGATCGATCGGCTACGAATCGGTATCGGCCGATTTTTAATCAGAATATGCGATCGGCGATATTTCCTAAAAGTAGCCGATCCGATCGTGTGATCTATAAAGACCACGTTAAGTTAACAGCTCAGTGGATTGATCCAGAATTTGAGCTATGAAGCACCAACCATCACATCACCATTCATCAACAATCGTACAGAAACCATCGTGAAAGCTCTTACGATGTAATTTTGCTGATTGTAATATTTACTTTAAAAAGATAATTCAACCCGGTCACATCTGAGTCGATTCTATCAGCACGTTATATAAACTCCTGGTTCACTTTGGTAAATCGTAAGCGGTTCTTACTTGTGATGTAGATGAGAACAGAAGACGTTACAGAGCCAATCAGAGGCAAAAGTTTATTCATTACCAAATTCGTTAGTTCAGGATCATCTGCTGAACTTTTAGCTCTTTAGACGGAACGAGTCTGACGGTCGGTTACAGATCTGTGGTAATAGCAGTTTAATTAAGCTTTTTAATGAAGCTTTTTAATGTAAGAGAGTCACACAATGTTCTGTAGTAGCTGGTGTTTATTTAAAACCATGACATTTAATTAATAACAGTAAACACGGAGAGATAACCGAGAAGAGAAACTTACGCTTCACATAAAAATGAATCGACTCATGAATCAATGAATCACTTATAGCGATACTGTGAACAAAGCGTCTCTTCTAAAGGCACAAACACACACACACACACGCGCGCTGCTCCGGTTTATCTTTACTGTGAGGCTCTTTTTAAGTTTATTTAAAAATAAACTTAAAAACCCGATCGGAATCGGCTATCGGCCGATGTCCCTGAAAGGAGATCGGAATCGGTGCCAAAAACCCTGATCGGTACATCTCTAGATTTTATATTTACAGCATTTAGCAGATGCTTTTATTTGAAGAGACTTACAATTTTGACTGATACAGAGCACGCTATTCCACACCGAGTGCCTTACTAATCAGCACAACAGTTAAAACTAGGTGGTAGTGGGGCTTGAGACCTTTTGATCACTAGTCCAATACCTCAACCACTATGGTTATAGTGCATGTTTGTCTTTTTGATGTTAAATCACTGATATTTTGGCATTAATTTAAGCTAACCGATGCATTACTGAATTTCTTTATATTTTATGTAGAGTTTACAGGTGCATTTGAGCAGCTCCAAAGGCCCCATCGACGTTTTCCTCTGCACGGACACCACTGATTCGGCCGGTCCGATACAGAACGGTATGGATGTGAACGGAAACGAGACGAACCTTCTCCAAATGTCCAAAGGTGAGCCACGTATGCTCTTGACATGAGCCACTAATGAGCGTCCGACAGGTGCTTATTCGCAATTCATTGTTGTCATTTCATGACGGACATGCAATGAAATGCTTTGAGCTCGTGTAGTGTTGCTGGTAATAGCAGTACTCGAGTACCTGGGTTCAAATCCCTGGCTGGACTCACAAATACACAAGGTGCATGGTGTTATGTGAACCTATCCATTAGAGGGACTCTTTAGTGCTCTCTTAGTGCAGGTCCCAAGCCCAGATAAATAGGATGGATGTGTCAGGAAGGGCATCCGGCCCTAAAACTGTGCCAAACCAAATATGCAGATTCAACTGCTTTACTGGCAGACCAAGTCTGACCGCACCTATTAAATGGTACATGTAACCGTGGCTTCTTGGCTGAGGTCATGCACTTGGCTAGCTCTATTTATATGGTCACTGAGGAGCCTCCAGCCCCGTAGTACTTATTTACTGACAAGGTAGCACTGTCGCCTCACAGCAAGAAGGTCCTGATTGGAACGGTCTGGGTCCTTTCTGCGTGGTGTTTGCATGTTCTCCCCTTGTCTGAATGGGTTTCCTCCAGGAGCTCCAGTTTCCTTTCACAGTACAAAGACGTGCAAGAGAGGTGAACTAGAAATGCAAAATTGTCCATGACTGTTTGACATTCATTTGAACTGATGAATCTTGTGTAACCAGTAACTACCTACCTGTCCTGTCATGACTAGTTTTCTCTACGTCACCAGTTTGTTTGTCCAAGTTGCATTTTGCATATTTATGACTATTTGTTTCTCCTTGCAGAAGGTGCTAAAGTCACAGGAGCTGCAGATGCCGGCCAGTCGAACGGCGTCCTTGGCAAAAGCAGCGTGGCACAGACTGGCGCAGCACCCCTGTCCCCCTTCAGCTCGTCTCTGTCCTCCATCCTGGGGCCGTTCGTGACCCTCTCGCCTGCACTGCTGGGGGACGAGTACCAGCTGGGTATGGATGAGGATCAGGGCATCAGCGACCTCTTCGACTCCTGTGATTTGGACATGCTGCCTCTGGATGAGCTGCTCATGGTGTGAAGCCGCACGGGACGGGCGTGTGCGTTCGTTATTGATGATATTTCAAATACTTGAATTGGAACAAAGTGGACTTCGTGAGACTGGACGAGTCTGATGTGCGTAGTGGTCACGTTTTGGTACTTTTGATACCCAGTGATGTTTTTAGTTTTGGCGAGGGGGTGGGGGAGGGTTGTGTTGGTCGTCAGACCTGGGAGAATGGTTTGATTTTAAGTGTGCTGTGTGAATAGTGTAGTTCTTGATGAATGGTGCTTGATCTTGATGTCTGAGGTTGAGCCACTGAGCTGGTAACCAGGTAAACTTTTTTCCCTTTGCAAACAAGGATTCTGCTCATTTTACATGGAAACTATGGACTCACCGGTCGCTTTAATAGAAACACCTGTATACCTGTTTGTTTACAGGTAAATCTTTACATGCAACAGTAACACGGAGGACAGTTGTAGCCTAGTGGTTAAGTTATTGGACTGGTAATTGAAAGGTTGCTGGTTCAAGCCCAACCACTCCCAGGTTGCCACTGTTGGGCCCTTAAGCAAGGCCCTTAACCCTCAATTGCTTACAGTACTGTAGGTCGCTTTAGATAAAAGCGTCTGCTAAATGCCGAAAATGTAATGAAGGGGAAATGTGATCTGATTGACTCACTGAACCTGGTATGGTTGTGGTTGCCAGATTGGCAGCTTTGAGTATGTCAAAAAATACTAATCCTACATTTACATGCTGGACAGTCACTAGCATTTACACAGAATAGTGCAGAAAAACATCAAGTGAGCATCAATTAATGATATGTGGGTACAGAACAATTACTAGAATGGTTTTGGCTGGCAGAATAGTTACAATAACTTAACCACTCAAATTAAATGGTGCTTTATTGGCATGACAAATATTTACACTTGTATTGTCAAAGCTTTGCTGAAAAAATAAATATTTAATATGCTAAACAAAAGGTAAAATAAAGGTAACACTATGTCTACCACCTCCAATGACTGTGATACCAACAATGTTAAGAATACTACAATGGCAACACTCCTATTCTCCATCATAAATAATAATAATAGTAATGAACCACTCATAGCCCAAGCCTCTAATAGCACCGCCGAGGTACGAACGCAGATCTCCGCGGTGGTGGGCTAGGCAAATTGACCGCCTGGCATCCTGGCGGTGCCCAGGATGCACAAGATGATAAATTCTGAGACCACTGGTGCCACTTATGTCAGACGGGCACATGCTATCTATGCCAAGGTCTTTTTTTTTTTTTTTCTCTTAATAATCCTTCAACTGTTTAGATTCAGGGAGCATGTGCCCACTGTAGCCTCAAATCTTCTATTCTTGCCTGACAAAGTGGAAGCCCATGTGGTGTTCTGCTGTTGTAGGCCACCCACCTACGTGTTCCTGCTCACTACAGTTGTAACAGGTTGTTATTTGAGCTGCTGTATCCTTACAGTCAATTCAAACCGGTCTGGACTGCTCATACCTCTGTGTTCTGCTCGCTGGGTGTTTTTTGTAAGAAATGATTGCTTTCCGTCGTCTCTGACACAAGACCGGCTGATTGAATAGCTACATGAATGTACGGGTGTTCCTAATGAAGTGGCCGGCGTGTACATGACCCGGTTTTATGTGCGTACTGTGTGTGTGTACCGTGTGTGTACTGTGCTCAAGTCACAGTAGTGATTCTTCTCAGGGCAGTTATCAGTATTTCCATATTACAGCTAGATTTTGTAAAACCATGAATTCTAAACTATTTAAACATACAATAGACTGTTTGTATGTGTTTATAAAGACGTTAATAAGCTTCGACTAACTTTGATGTCATTTACCTAATGCAATGAAATGTCACCTTTTGTAGATTATTAATGTACTGTATGTTTGTATGGATTACTGAGGTGCATCATGTGATGCAGTCATAATAAAACGTATATACCCAAGTTTTCACTAACAGTGTGACATTTTATGCCTCACTTGGACCAGAAGTGTCAAATCGGATCCAGTAAGTATTAATGTAAAGCTGCTTTTCATACCAATCAAGCAAAAACTATAAAGACCAAGACTTGCTGAATGAACACTGTCAGTTGTACCTTTCAACGCAGTTGCCTGGTTGGTTTGTAAAGCTGTGGACATCTCCGATTCAAATATTCTACATGATCATTTGGTCATATATAGTCTCGTGGTGATGGACTTGACTAGAATTGAATTCCCCATTAGAAAGGGTGTAAAGTGTGACTCTTTCTGTAATCTTTCTGTATATTAGCAAGTCAGTAGAATGGTGAGAAACCTTAAGAGACCGGGACATGTCGCCTCACAGAAAGAAGGTCCTGGGTTTGATTCCCAGGTGGAGTGGTCTGGGTTCTCTCCGTGTCTGTGCGAGTTTCCTCCCAGTCCAAAGACGTGCAAGCGAGGTGAATTGGAGATACAATATTGTCCAAGACTGACATTGAACTTAAACTGATGGATTTTGTGTAACCAGATACTACCTGTCCTGTCATGAATGTAAACAAGTGTGTAGACCTTTAGTTTCAAATTCAGGGGTGTCGATGTCCTCATTGGGGTCTTTATCAGACTTATGATAAAGGAGGTAAGATAATCCAGTTGTGACTTGAAATGAGTTGAAGGATATTCTGAAAACAGCATGAACAACAGTTATCTAGTAAACAATGAGCGATACACTGTACTGCATATGTGGACAAGCTGGGATTTTTATGAATACCATTTAAAAACATTGATTCTTCACCTTGGACGTGGGCTTGTTGTGGACTTTCAGTTTGAAACTCGGGGTGTCGATGTCCTTGTTGGGGTCTTCATCAGATTAATGATAAAGAATTTACCCTGTATTACATAATAAAAAGATTTTTATTAATGAATTCAATAGCATTTAAAGTATTCAGCATATTAATAACTTCAATAGCTTTTAAAGTATTCATCAAATTGCTCCAAAACAAGTTGTATTTTATCGTGTTACCCACATTACATACTACAACTCTTATACTGACACTTTTACCTTTTATATGTAATAAAAACTGATTTTTATTCATAACTTTAATAGCATTTAAAGTATTCAGCATATTAAAAACAAGTTGTATTTTATCAAGTGTAACCCACATTACATACTACAACTCTTATAATGACAATTTTACCCGGTGGATTATTCTCTGTCAAAAAATGCTTTTTTTTTTTACTAAATTAGTCTTTTTTTCCACCGTAGCTTTTTAATGTGACATATACAGTATCTTACATTTGTCTGAACAGTTTATAATCCTAAACTAACATGTATGCACACAAAAAATGTCTCACTTCACATGTAGGGTTGCAACTAACGATTATTTTCCTAATCAATCTGGTGATTTTGTTTTTGATTAATTGATTAGTTGGATTATTTAAAATACAAAAACAGAAACAATATTTACAAAAAAAAACAATATTTAAATAAATATTAAATCATCCACAACACTGGTATGATTTCCCTTCTTAATTTTGTTTAATCAAGCTGGCTGTGTAATTATTTTATGGCATATTAAATACCGCCATGTACCTCATGAAACAATGCTATTTCATGATTTTCACTGTAAAATCACACATACAAGTAATTCAACCATTAAAAAAGAGCCACAGACACCTCTTGCACACTGAAGACTTAAAATAAATTAAAGACTGCAACATAACTTCAAGGAAGCTTTGTATTTTAGCTGCCCAGAATGACTTGGTTACAGTGTAAAATGTTTTACATGTACTGATAAATATGCAGAAATACTTTAAAAACCTCTGTTTACTTTGCAGGTGGAGAATGCAGAGACGCCCTGAATTACTACCTAACTTTATTTGTTTTTTTCCCTATTTTCCAATCATTCATTTACATTAGAATTTATATATATTTTTTTCCATTTTCCATTGATTAATTTAAATAAATAAATAAAATTGCTTGAATAATAATAATAACATATAATAAATACAATATATTGTAACTGATTTTACCTCAGTTTATAAGGGATAGAAAAATTGAGGGATTGTTCTTTTTTAATTTTTCGTTCATTCAGTTTAATTTGATTGATGATTTTTTTAAATTAATATGTTTACATTGATTTTTGCCTCAGTTTATGTCAGTATTATCACATGAACTGTTTGAATTAGACCATCATAGCAAATGTTATCAGAGTAATTCAGATATTTTTTTAAATTAATGGTAATGTCTGAGGGGGTTGGGGGGTTCAAGACTGTAGTATATTAGAATTGTATTTGGTGATATATAACTGTACGTTAGTTGACGGTTAGAAGGTGGCAGTTAATACTTAATGACTATATAAGATAATGATGGTAGAATTACTAAGTGAATGCACATGTAACGGGTTGGAAGCATGAATGTGTGTGTGTGTGTGTGTATGTTGAGAATAAATGTGCAGAGTTAAACGGATTCTCTCTGTGCCTGTAATCTCCTTCATCCAATTTATCACAGAGACAGAGGGATTAACATTGTCTTGGATTAACATTATCTGTAGTTATGTTAAAAGTATGTTAAAGTAACATTTAAAACATTAAAAAATGTTTTTGGGTATGTTCTTTAACTTGTATTGAATGTCTTGAGAATATTAAGAAAACTGACAAAAAAATGACAAAATAACGTTGAGGGAACGTTCTAATAAAACATTCATACAACCAAAATGGAACGTTAAGGGAACGTTCAGAGGACCTTATTTACAATGTTCTTGGAACATTCCAAGACAACGTTCCCAGAACGTTAAATTATGGTTGCAAATGAGGTTTAGGTATAACGTTCTATGAACGTTTTCATTTTCAGCATTTAGCAGATGCCTTTATCCAAAGCGACTTACAGTACAGTTACAGCATACAGTCTGAGCAATTGAGGGTTAAGGGCCTTGCTCAAGGATCCAACAGCAGCAACCTGGCAGTGGTGGGGCTTGAACCAGCGACCCTCTGATCACTGGTCCAGTACCTTAACCACTAGGCTACAGCTAGTTTCAGAACTTTAAAAAAACATTCTGAGAACATCAAGAAAACTGGACAAAATAACGTTGAGGGAACATTCCAATGCAACGTTCCCACAACCAAAATGGAACGTTTGGGGAACGTTCTCAGAACATAATTTTGTTAGCTGGGTTGAAAGTAATGGTATGTGCTGTATTTTTTGGAAGCTGTGCTACTTCAGACAGGGAAACATTTGATCAGAGTGGTTATGAGTGGTTATGACTGCTCATGGACAGACTGAAATGTGGTTTTGGAACATAATCATGAGCTCTGACCACACGAGTTTAACTATGTGATCACCTTACATGTTCTCACCACATCCCACTCCATTACAGGAGAGGAAAACATTTTGTACAGCTAACGTAAGTTTATACTGGCAGCTCATTCCTTACATCTTTACTGAGCTAAATATAATCTGACATGGAAAGATTTTAAATTAAAACATGTCTACAAGTTCCTGAATTCACGTTATGAATGGGTTATGAAAATAAATAGATTTAAATACTGGATTTTGGCTAAACGTTAGCTTTACTGCGGTCAAGCCAGCCTCCACTTCGAAATGCTCAGTCAAATCAGCCCCCACGTTGTTTGTAAGGATGTGCGTATACTAAACATTACGGTAATAGCGTCTAGTAAAACTGATAAAAAAAGTCACTGACGACCTGAACGTGACTACATCAGTTATAAATATAGAAATATATCAGTTAATATATATATAAATGTATCAGTTAAAAATATAAAAATATATCGGATACAAATATATATATATATATAAATATATCACTAAAAAATATGAATATATCAGTTAAAATATGTATATAAAAATATCAATTAAAAATATGAATATATCAGTTAAAATGTATATAAATATATCAGTTAAAATATGAATATATCATCTAAAATATATAAATATATCAGTTAAAAATATATAAATATATCAGTTAAAATTATATAAATATATTAGTTAAAAATATATAAATATATCAGTTAAAAATATATAATGTATCAGTTAAAACATATGTAAATGTATCAGTTAAAAAATATCTAAATATATCAGTTAAAAATTTAATAATTAAATAAACCAATTTCTTTCTGCAAACTGTATTTGGGATACAATTTCAAGCTTTGAAAAAAAGAATTGCTAATAACCTGACATTATGATTTTACTTTAAATTTAAAGTCAACTAAAATTTAATCTTAGCTTTTTAACTTTTATTGTTATTAAAAGGAATCTACTTGTTTCCACACAACAATTTCACTTTGTAATAATAGTACATCATCTGTAGTTTACACTCAATTTATATCAAGCAATTCTGATGTATCATTTTTGAATGAAGGCCTTTATATTGTCACATTTCTATTATTTTCAATCTAGACTGTTATTAAAAAAATTCTCTAGTTTCCACACAACAATTTCACTTTGTAATGATAGTACACCATCTGTAGTTTACACTCAGTTAATATCAAGCAATTCTGATGTATCATTTTTGAATGAAGTCCTTTATTCAGAAATGATACATCAGAATTGCTTGATATTAACGGAGTGGCATCTACAGATGGTGTACTATCATTATGAAGTGGAATTATTCTGTGGAAACTAAAGAATTATTTTTAATAAAAGTCTACATTGAAAATAATAGAAAAATAACAGTATG
Source organism: Trichomycterus rosablanca (assembly GCF_030014385.1). Taxonomy (NCBI): domain Eukaryota; kingdom Metazoa; phylum Chordata; class Actinopteri; order Siluriformes; family Trichomycteridae; genus Trichomycterus; species Trichomycterus rosablanca. Next base: position 3,341,199 of record NC_085989.1, on the reverse strand, counting down.
AAGGCTTTTATTTAAAAATGATACATCAGAATGGTTTGATATGAACTGAGTGACATCTACAGATGGTGTACTATCATTATGAAGTGGAATTGTTCTGTGGAAACTAAGGAATTCTTTTTAATAACAGTCTACATTGAAAATAATAGAAATATAACAATATAAAAGCCTTTATTTAAAAATGACACATCAGAATTACTTGATATTAACTGAGTGACATCTACAGATGGTGTACTATCATTATGAAGTGGAATTATTCTGTGGAAACTAGAGAATTCTTTTTAATAACAGTCTATATTGAAAATAATAGAAAAATAACAATATAAAAGCTTTTATTTAAAAATGATACTTCAGAATTGCTTGATATTAACTGAGTGACATCTACAGATGGTGCACTATCATTATGAAGTGGAATTGTCCTGTGGAAACAAGAGGATTCCTTTAAATTACAGTCTAGATTGAAAATAATAGAAATATAACAACATAAAGGCCTTTATTTAAAAATGATACATCAGAATTGCTTGATATTAACTGAGTGACATCTACAGATGATGTACTATCATTATGAAGTGGAATTATTCTGTGGAAACTAGAGAATTCTTTTTAATAACAATCTAGAGTGAAAATAATTGAAATTTGAAATATAAAAGCCTTTATTTAGAAATGATACATCAGAATTGCTTGATAATAACTGAGTGACATCTACAGATGGTGTACTATCATTATGAAGTGGAATTATTCTGTGGAAACTAGAGAATTCTTTTTAATAACAGTCTATATTGAAAATAATAGAAAAATAACAATATAAAAGCTTTTATTTAAAAATGATACTTCAGAATTGCTTGATATTAACTGAGTGACATCTACAGATGGTGCACTATCATTATGAAGTGGAATTGTCCTGTGGAAACAAGAGGATTCCTTTAAATTACAGTCTAGATTGAAAATAATAGAAATATAACAACATAAAGGCCTTTATTTAAAAATGATACATCAGAATTGCTTGATATTAACTGAGTGACATCTACAGATGATGTACTATCATTATGAAGTGGAATTATTCTGTGGAAACTAGAGAATTCTTTTTAATAACAATCTAGAGTGAAAATAATTGAAATTTGAAATATAAAAGCCTTTATTTAGAAATGACTTATCAGAATTGCTGTCAGGTTATTACCAATATTTTAACTGATATATTTATATATTTTCACTGATATATCTATATATTTTTAACTGTTTTCTATATTTTTAACTGATACATTTATATATTTTTAACTGATATATTTATATATTTTTTAACTGATACATGTATATATTTTAACTGATATATTTATATATTTTCACTGATATATCTATATATTTTTAACTGTTTTCTATATTTTTTAACCGATATATTTCTGTATTTTTAACTGATATATTTATATATATATTAACTGATATATTTCTATATTTATAACTGATGTAGTCACGTTCAGGTCGTCAGTGACTTTTTTTTATCAGTTTTACTAGACGCTATTACCGTAATGTTTAGTATACGCACATCCTTACAAACAACGTGGGGGCTGATTTGACTGAGCATTTCGAAGTGGAGGCTGGCTTGACCGCAGTTTAGCTTTGCACTTTCCACCCGTTTTGGGGACTTTCTGGAGGTTTGCTTTTGTTGTATTTTACTGTGATTAGATTCATATTTTAAGGCTAAAATAAGGATGAATGTAAATCCAGTCAATCTTGCATTCATTTAACTTAACAGTAAGTTTTAAAAGTAAAAGTTTATATAATTTTAGTTTATTTTTGTATTTTTCCAAACAGAATGTTCTTAATTCGCACTCTGGCGACCCCTCCCTTCTGGCGACATCCTCACTGTGACAGTCAAGAGAACTGTGTGCTTCCAACCTTCTAACAGTTTGGGGAATGCCCTCTCCTGTTTTGTGTCATTAAAAACACTGTATAAAGCAAGTTGTATAGGCTGCTCAATATGGAGAGAAAAAAATTCCTGTACACAACCCACATCCAAATCTCATCCAACAGGTTTGGGATGAATTGGAGCGTTGACTGCGAGTCTTATCTCTAATCAATGCCTGATTTCATGTACATTTACATTTTCAGCATTTAGCAGACGCTTGCGACTTACATTATACAGTCTAAGCAATTGAGGGTTATTATGGGCCTTGCTCAGGGGCCCAACAGTGGCAACTTGGCAGTGGTGGGATTTGAACCAGCAACCTTCTGCTTACTACTCCAGTACCTTGATTGCTAGGCTACAACTTTATTAATGCTTTTGTTGCTTAATAGAAATAAAACCATGCAGTCGGTAGAATAATTAGTGCTGCATAGCTCTGCGTCTTGTGGACCTGGGTTCAGTATTAGCCTTCTCAACTGTGAGGAGTTTGGCATGTTCTCGTGGGTTTCCCGATTTCCTGACATCCTCCCATTGTCTTAAAGACATGTAGTAGCTGTATTAAACGTTCTGTATCAGACACTAGGTGGCACCAGCAGCAAATGAAATGAAATTGGGGAAGGAACCTGGACACAAATTCAATGCACTTATTTTCACTTACTTCTTCATTCTGATCAGGGTCGCAGTGAGTCCGGTACCACCCAGAACCACTGATCTGCCACATATTCTTTATTATGTTTACGCAGGCAGCACTGAGGTACAACTAATAGAGTGCCACACATAAATGTGCGTCCTGGTGACTTGGGTTCGATCCTCATATCGGTCCCCTGTATGCTTGTGTTTTCTCTAAGTACTTCTTTTCTCCATGGGGAGGGGGGGAAGGGGAATCTCCAGGTGGGGAGGTCCAAGTTCTTCCTGAGTGGAGTTTGCATGTTCTCCCCGTGTCTGCGTGGGTTTTCTCCCACAGTCCAAAGACGTCCAAGTGAGGTGAATAAGAGTCATGACGTCCATGACTGTGTCATTCTGTCATGAATAGAACCAAAGTGTGTAAAACATGACATGAACATGAGTGAGTAAATGTGTGTGTGTGTGTGTGTGTGTGTGTGTAAGTAACTAAGCTTTGGCAATACGAATGTCCATATTTGTCATGCCAATAAAGCTACGTTTGAGTTGAGTGTGTGTGTAAAAGAGTCAGGGAATGTGTGTGTGTGTGTGTGTGTGATGGCCTAGTGCCCTGTGTGCCCAAGGACCAGGATAGCAGTTAGTGAAAATGAGTGGCTGAATGACTGATCTCGTATTCATTTGGTCTCATCCACATCTATTAACAGCTGAAGCGTGTCAGCACTCTTATTGTGAATCAGGACATGGGAGCTGAGGGTGTAATCAGAACAGCGACTGGTGTATTTCTGCAGCACTGTGTTCTGAATGATGTAGCTCAGCTCTTTGTGTCTCTGAATGGCTGGAGAAACTGTGATGTAATGCTCTTACAGTCTGGCACACTCGGTCTGTCTGCACGTAGGGGGCGCTGTGGGCACATGGAAACGCTCCGGGTGCACTTAACCCAGTTCCCTAGTTTTGCTTCTCGACACAAAGTTCATGGAGTGTGTTCGAGCATTGGTGTCGATGACGTCACTTCTAAAGGAGCTTATTGGAGCAGGAGAATCGGTGTGTGATCAAATGGATTGATTTAGGGTTGGTGGTCATAGGGTGACCTCAATAATCACTTCATAATCACATTTTATTCAAAATGACTTTTAATTAAGACTGGAAACAATCTGAGGCTTAAGGGCCTCGTTCAAGAGCCCAACGGTGGCAGCTTGATGGTGGTTGGGCTTGAACTATCGACCTTTAACCACTGACCATCAGATAATTAGTCAAGTATCTTAATTAATGACCCATTTCCATGACTATATCTTTAGCGCCTCTTTAAAAAACTACACATGATGTCTTTTAGCTTCGTATTCATAAATATAAACCAAAACGCATGTATTAAAACAAAACATTCACAAAATAAAAGCATTTAATCCTTTGCAAAGGTGCTCGGGTGGCACAGCAGTAAAATTATGCCAGCACACTGCTGCTTGGATGCAAGGTTCGAATCCCCAGCGGTGCTAGCAGTGGACCATGTGTCTACATATATTTACATTAACATTTTCAGCATTGAGCAGACGCCTTTATCCAAAGCGACTTGTATACCTTGCTCAAGGGCCAAACAGCAGCAACCTGGCAGATGTGGGGCTTGATCCAGCAACTTTCCAGTTACTAGTCCTGTACTGTAACCTCTGAACTACCACTGCCCCTACATACAGATACAGTATGTCTGGCTGTGTCTGAGGATGCGGGGATGGCCGAAACCCTGTGATGGATTGGCGTCATGTTCAGGGTGTGTTAAAGCATTGCATTCAGTGATTTTGGGGACCCGGACCCACCCAGACATGAAAAGGAAATGGAATTAGACAAATTGAACCTGTTTTTTTTTTTATTTTTATAAAAGATGTTCACGCAACATGCAGCAATCAAGAAGGCGAAGGAGCAACTTTCATAAAGACATGATTTGAGTAGTTTGGTGTGGATAAAATGGACAAACCACTGACCTGAATCCCACTGATCTCAATGCCTGATCTCACAGAGGCTATTTTTTTGACTGAATTGGCACAAATTTCCAAGACACACTCCAAAATCTTGTGTTCAGCCTTCCCAGAATAGTATTGGATCCATATTAAGGTTCAAAATGTCTAGCAAGCATATGGTTTGGTGTCTACAAACAACACCACCCTAAAAAGTGTGCCATTTCTGCTCCTCTGTTATGCCCTCATTGTTTTTTTTTTCTCAGTCTGATGATTTTTCACTTCAAAATTGCATCACAGCATCAATTCTGCGCCGAACTGGATTAATATCAGGATAAGTGGCGCACTTGCCTCACTGGTAGGATCTGAGAGCGTGTCTGCACATGTGCCTGATTCCTCCCTCCATTCATAAAAACTCGCACGCCGTGTTTTGGTCGAAGCCGATTCGACGGGGACGGTTACGCTCTGAGCCGTGGCCAATCAAAACAAGCCTGCGTGGAGGGCGTGGAGAGGGTGCTCGCTCGAGCCGAGCGTAACGGGAGTAGCCACGGAGGATGGTGTGGAACGGAGAGCTGAGTGGAGCAGGAACGATCCAACGTGGTTCATTTTTATCATGCTCTCGAACCTGAACCTGGTTAAACTGGGTGTGTGTTGGAACAGGGGCACAATGGGAACTACAGGGCCTGGATTAAGAAACACTGGTGCATGGTGGACACATTTCCAGCACATGTTGGTGATTTCCTGCTCTAAGTAGTAGGATTATAAAGTTTTAGTTGTTGTTTATGATACAACCATATGATCCAGTTCCAAGAAAATTGGAACAGTAAGTAAAAAGCAAATTAAAGCAGTGATTTGTAAACTGGCCTTTTTAAAAAAATATACTTTCTTTATGCATTTTCTCCCCTTTTTTCTCTTTTAGAGCGTCCTATTGCCCCATTGCGTCATGCTTCCTCTCCACCAATGCTGATCCCTGCTCTGATTGAGGAGAACGAAGCTAACCCACGCCCCCTCCGACACGTGGGCAGCAGCCGTATGCATGTTATCACCTACACTTTGACGCGTGTGTACGGAGGGACACACCCTAAGAGCACTCTTTTCTCATCTCTGTGCAGGCGCCATCAATCAGCCAGCAGAGGTCATAATTGCACCAGTTATGGGAGAGAGACCCCATCCGGCTTAGTCCCGCCCATATGAACAACAGGCCAATCGTTGTTCATGTAGCCGCTTAGCCTTAGCCGGCAGGCCGAGCTGAGATTCGATACGATGTATTCGAGATCCAGCTCTGGTTCCAGCGTGTGTTCTTACCGCTGCGCCACCTGTGCGGCCTACAGTCACAGTTGCAAGAATTTTAGGATTTTCACCTTCTACAGTCCATAACATGGTGAAAATATTCACCATTAATAGAATTTAAGCTTTTGAGTGGTCCTGAGCCGGGAGTGATGTTTTGGCAAGATCAGTTCATGTCCAGACACTTAACCCAGTAGATAAATGAAGACGCAGAACTCCTTCCAGTTCCCCCAGTCTCACGGTGCTGGCCCAGTGAGGAGCTCCATGCTGTCGTCTATTCTGATGTCCTGTATGTTGTAGATTGTTAGATTATTGAAAGTGCAGTGTGAAAGTGAGTAGAACTTTGTGCTATCAATCATAAAGGTTGTAGGTTCGAGTCCCAGCTCTGCCATGAAGCCACTGTTGGGCCCTTAACCCTCTTGGATCCAGGGGTGCCGTACAATCGCTGACGCTGCGCTCTGACTCCAGCTTTCAAATGAGCTGGAATATATGACAAATGAAGGATAGCTCAGTTGGTCCAGTGTTCAAGTCCCTGTTTGGGTGCTGGTTCTGTCTCTAGAGCAGTGGTGGCCCAGTGATTAGGGTACTGGACTAGTAATCACCATTACTGTTGCACTGTGGGCTCCTGAGCAAGGCCCCTTATTGTTTACATGTTATTCAGTTGTAATAAAAGCGTTCCTTTTACGTACTTCAGCGCATGAACCCGGTGATCCAGCGGCGCTCCGTCTCACACTCGGACTCTTTTAGCTCCAGAACACACGCTCCCTCCCTCCAGGTGACCTAATCCTGAGTAGATGAGGTACCGCCTGCCCCCCGCCTCCCCGGCAGCTGCTCGGAGGACGGTGTAAATTGGCGCGCCGCTGATCCGCCTTGTGGGCCTGAAGCTTTTCCTGCTCTTTGTCACCAGTGTAATCGTTCATATCCTCATCAACAGTGATGCTGATCTTTTTCACAAGCTGTTGGCGAATCGAGCTCCTGCATAGAGCGTTCACTTCTTCTTTCATCTACAGAAAAGTAATGGCCAAAAGTATGTGGACACCCCATCTAATTATTGAGTAGAGGTCTTGCAGACTGTTACATTTATGGCATTTATCAGACGCTGTTTTATCCAAAGCAGCTTACAGTACTGTCAAAGAATACTGTCTAAGCAATTGTTGGTTAAAGGCCTTGCTCAAGGGCCCAACATTGGCAACCTGGCAGTGGTGGGGCTTGATCTAGCGACCTTTCGATTATTAGTACAGTACAGAATCGTGTTGAGTTACGTTTACATTTTCGGCATTTAGCAGACGCTTTTATCCAAAGCAACTTACAGTACTGTGACAGAATACTGTCTAAGCAATTGAGGGTTAAAGGCCTTGCTCAAGGGCCCAACAGTGGCAACCTGGCAGTGATGGGGCTTGAACCAGCGACCTTTCGATTACTAGTACAGTACCTTAACTGCTAGGCTACAGCTGCCTACAAACAGAATCAGATGACAGAGTTACATTTACTTTTTGCAGACGCCTTTGTATAAAGCAACTTACAGTACTGTGACAGTACATCGTCTAAGCAATTGTGGGTTAAGGGCCTTGCTCAGGGGCCCAACAACCTGGCAACCTGGCAGTGATGGGGCTTGAACCAGCGACCTTTAAATTACTAGTCCAGTACCATAACCGCCAGGCTACAACTGCCCCAGACACACCATATGATGACAGGTGTATAACATTAATTAGATCACATAAGTTATATGTTTCTGACTTTGTGGTATCAGTTTAGGGAAGGCCCATTCCTTTTCCAGCAGGACTGTGCCCCTGTGCACTAAGCCAAGTCTATATAGACATGGTTTGATGACACAGAACTCTTTTAGAAGGAATCACATCACTTTTTGCCATCACTGCAATCCACCTTCGTTAACAAGTCTTTTTTACTGAAGCAGTGTGTAAAGTAATGAATGTGTCATGGCTCGGGCCGCTGAGCGAGATTGATCGCGGCGATAAGCCGCAGACCGATCCGAGCCGAGCCCGATTTTTCATCGTTACGAGAAGAATGACAGGACAACCGCACACCAAAAAGCCTCCTTGATTAGGAACAGCTTGCGCATCCCGGTCCCAGTCGCACACTAACGTGTTCTTCTGCTCGTACTGATACTCCGCCTAATGAAATTAATTGCAATCAGGGCTCGGCAAGGACGACGGCAATTAAGGTCACCTATCGGAGAGCCGCGGCAAAGCTGTTCTTATGCAAATAAGGCGCAGACTAAAAAAAATTGTTCATTTGGCTTCCTGACATCCCCAACTGGATGGGCTCAGGGGGGCTTTAGGAAGGGCAGGGGGGTGGATGAGAGGAGTCTGTATGCAAAACGGCTCAAATATCAGAAGTGAAGTTGTATTTCTGTAGAAGAATATCTGAGGGTAGGGGGTGAAGGGATTTTTGATATGATTCAAGACAAACGATTTTAATGAATCAGACCTGGTTTGATTCACCTCTAGTGACACCAGTGCAGTTTTTCTCTCATTGGTACACAAATTAAACCACGATTAACCATGAATTAAACATTTAAAGTTGATTTTTTCAAAGTGCAACTCAATAATATTCGTGTTCTCGGAAGCTGATTTGTTCGATTGATCATGATGAAAAACAATTATTTGGTGGTTAAGATACTGGACTAGTAATTGGAGGGTCGCAGGTTCAAACCCCAGCTGCCAGGCTGCCACTGTTGGGCCCTTGAGCAAGGCCCTTAATCCTAAATTATTACGCTGGAAGCCACCAAGAGGTTTTTTTAGAACCCTAGGCGAACACCACACCACAGACACAGAGGTAAGTTTAACAGGTTTATTAAGAACAACAAAGCAAGTAGACACAGGGCAGGTACTACTAGGAGAGCATCGAGGGGTCCTAGAGATTGGAACAGGGGAAGGCGGAACCAACAGGAACACTGGAGACTGAAGAGGAGGAAGGTAGCATGGAACAGGGGATCAAGGAGATAACAAAACCAAGATACTTAAAGCAGTAATACTTAGAAGGTGCAACGAGGGAACCAGGAGACTGCTGCAGCCGACAGGAACACTGGAGACTGGAGACGAGGAATGTGGCATGGAACAGGGGATCCAGGTGCAGGAAAGGAACTTGGTGACCAAGGAAAAAGGGGAAGCTTGACATTACAGGGAAAAAAACTAGAAGAGCTGCTCTCTGTAGTCGTGGGGTCAACAAGTGTGGTCGGCAAGAAAAGGGGAAGGTCCAGCAGGTAACATCAACAGGAACCAGGGAAGGTCAGACAGGTAACATCAACAGGAACCAGGGATGTTCAGACAGGTAGCATCATCAGGAACCAGGGAAGGTCAGACAGGTAGCATCATCAGGAACCGGGGAAGGTCAGACAGGTAGCATCATCAGGAACCAGGGAAGGTCAGACAGGTAGCATCATCAGGAACCGGGGAAGGTCAGACAGGTAGCATCATCAGGAACCGGGGAAGGTCAGACAATTAGCATCAGCAGGGGCTTAATCGCTGAGCCTCTATTGTTCTGAAATGAACTGTCATGAATGGAAAAAAAAGCTAATTATAAAAAAAAAGGAAAAATTGATGTAATAAAAGTAAGAGCACTGTAGTCTGTACTTTCTAACCATGTTAGATTGTTTTAAAAGGCTTTTTACATGCCAGCAGGTGGATCAGATGATTGATTTGTAAGCATTTATGACCTAAACTGGCCTAAACATTCAATTGGAACCCAAATTTATAAAAAAAAAAAATTTTGCTCCAACTTGAATTATTGCTGATCCCCAGTGACTCGAACCCTCCTGCCCTGACAGACCAGTTCTTTGTGACTTTTGTGCCATGGTGTGACAGTGTATACTGATCACAGGGATCCGCTATAGCGTAGCATCTACTAGCCTCGGGTTTCGGGAACCAGGTCGCCCGTACACTCTTATTGAACGTGAGCCAAGCTGCTGGAACCCTCTGGGATGTACGTGTGCGTTAACTCCATTCGACCAACGTTGCTGTTCCAGGCAAGATTATACACACCATGTTGGACATGACAGCTGCCCCCCTTTACAGTGTGTAAACAGCGACCCGCCCCAAACAAACATCACAACTGAATAATCGTGGTTGATTTTACATCAGTCATGACAGGCTTGGTTCTAGTTTGCTATGTTGTATTACTTTTAAATGCACCCAAATTTACAGCAGAAATAGAAGTCAGTTCAGGTGTTTCAGACATAATATATAATATAAATCTATATGAGAAGCCGTATGAGGATGAAGATTCACGTCTGATGAAGAGGTGAAGACAGCTGTGCGATCGTGGCTCACAGCTCAGCCTAAAACGTTTTTAAGGGAATGTGAAATCTTGTTGACAGAGGGACATTGAAAAGTTTATTGAAAAATGATGTATTTGTCTTTTCTGAAAGGTGATTAAAATAAATTCTACAGCCAGAGTGCGGATAAATTTGGACTATCATACTCTAAATTTGGAGTATATGTTGGTCTGTCAGGGTTTATTTATTCCTAGTTTCTTGTTTATTCATCTTCATCTTCTGAAATCTTTCTAATTTTATCATTTCCAGTCATGTTCTCTGTCTTCCCGTCATGTTCCAGAAGTCTGACAGGTTTTACCTTGTTGTTTGACTGTGTGTGGTCAGTATAAGTAGTTTGAAGCTTTTCTGACTCACTAAACAATTAAAAAAATTGAGCTCAGGTTCTTGAGTGAGGTATCCACCCTCAGCGTTTCTCCTCTAAGAAGCACAAAAGCTCCTTGAATTTGCTCACTGGTTCATCACGGGCTCCTGTTCGACTCTGCTGAGGTTAGCCACTGTATATAAACGTGTGTGAACACCATAAACACCGTGTGGTCGTGCCCTGCGAGGGTTTTTCCCGAGCTCGCACCGTGCCAGGTCATGTACCCTGTGGTCACCGTGGCATTGCAGGCGGTATTTTTTTACTACAACACACTCATTGTTGGAACGCACTGACAGAGACACGGTGGTGATGAATAAACGCCCAAAATAGAATCCAAAAGGAGGGTTTGAGCTATTTTCTGATTTCTCAGGGTGAAGTTCAAAGGCAGAAAAATGAAGCAGCAGGAGCACACGATGAGCAAACGCTTCAAACAAAACCCACAAAGTAAACAGTCAGTGAATGGTTACAAAGCAGCATTTTGAAAGGACTCCAAGAGTTTAGTCTTGTGGTGGCAGCCGTCTTCTGTACCAGGGTTTCATTTCTGGAGAAACTTGTCAGAGATTTTGGCTTAAGAGTGAGTGAGCACTATGAGGACAAGACTGAAGTATGTTTTCAGATTTATTTTACAGCAGGAAGGTCCTGGGTTCGATTCCCAGGTGGAGCGGTCTGGGTCCTTTCTGTGTGGAGTTTGCATGTTCTCCTCGTGTCTGTGTGGGTTTCCTCCGGGAGCTCCAGTTTCCTCCCACAGTCCCACAGAGACTAAATTGTCCATGACTGTGTTTGATATTAAAAACATGAAGTGATGAATCTTGTGTTACCAGTAACTTCTGTTTCTGTCATGAATGTAACCAAAGTGTGTATAATATGATGTTAAAATCCTAATAAACGCAATTTAGCGGTAAAACACGCTGGCACACCATCCGGCTGGGCTGGGCGGCTACATGAACGTCGATTGGCTGTTGTTCATCCAGGTGGGAGCCAGATCCCAGATCCCACTGATGCAATTATGACCTCTGCTGTCTAATTGACGGCGTCTGCACAGAGTCGAGAGATAATGCGTTGCTCAGGGTGTGTCTCTCCATACACAAGGCTGATCTGCATATGAACTCGTCTCATGCAGGTGAAAAGATGCAGTCGGCTACTGCACACGTGTCGGAGGGGGCCTGTGTCAGTCTCGCTCTCCTCAATCAGAAGTGGGGATCAGCATCAGTAGAGAGGAAGCGTAATGCAATCGGGTTAAAAAAATGCAATAAAAAAAACCTAATAAATAAGTCTTGTTCCTGGCAGTTGTGCTGTGTATGACTATGTGTATGTGACAAATAAACTTTGATTTTTATTTCATTTAGATTTTTAATACAATTTTTAATTACACTCCCCAATAGTTTGGGAACTGAGTACACCAATTTTTAAATATGTTTTCAGCTCATTCTTGCGCTATTAAAGACTTCAGCTGCTTAAGTTCTTGTCCAGTGTTGTCTTTTTTATTGATCATCAGGCTGGCATGTGCATTACTGCCATTCAAACACAAACGCTGCCCATGTTTCCTGGCATGAGGGCATGTGAGGGCACAACCGGTATTCGAGACACAGGGACAGACTGCTTAGTAGATTCGAAAGTCGTTTCTGTCCTTCTCTGGAGGAAAAGTATCTCTATGAAGGAAGTATCTGAAATCTGAAAGTGGAACCATGAGCCGGAGATCCAGTGGTGAGAGGGGTGGAATCTAATTAGGATTGCTTAATTGAATCCGTGTTCCCTGCAGGAATGTGGCTCGTGAGCGTGTGTGTGTGTGTGTGTGTGAGTGTGTTTCGCTCTCTCGGAATCGGCGTATATCGGACCGCACGGCGCTCCTGTACTTCATTTCAGTTCAGACGGACAGACTTGCATCATACGTCAAACGTCAGAAGCTTTGTCATCGCCGATGCTCACTGCACGTTCCGTTCTGACAGGCTGAGGATTGACGTGATGGTGCGGAGCGTCTGCTTTTTATTTCAATCTTCCAGGCTGTAGACGTCTCTCACACGAGATGTGGGCAGTTACTGCAGATCCTGAAAAGAACAGCATAATGTTTATCCAGTTAGTGCCATTTAGGTCCGGCATTAAAGGTGAAATCTAGTGAGCTGCCCTGCTGCCTACTGCCTACCTGATCAGCTGCCTTAGTAGAGGATTCTAATAACACATCGAACTCATTAGGCAGATTATTTAGACGCACTACTTAGACTACTAAGAACCCCATAATACTAGGCAGATTATTTAGACGCACTACTAACACAGTTAGCCTCGGGCTATTCAAACCAATTGGCTGAGGCGGCACAACCCGCTAGCACGTTAAACTGTCCCTGACGAGCCTGAATTTACAAATAATCTCCACTTGTGCACCTTAATACAAATTAAACATCAGTGAGAATTTATTTACATTTGAAAAGAACTCCGTTGGTTGCTCCGTATTCCATTCGTCCGCCATGTTTGTCATTTTTTGTGAGAAAAGTTGTGCCGCATGGATGCTGGGATTGCCTTCAGCGCTGAGGAGGCGCCAGACGCTCGCTTGTTATTCAGTCAGATTATCACTCAGAATTAAGGCGCCTCAGTAGGAGCATTTTAAGGGATCTAGGAATTTAGACACGCCCTCTTCTCGGGAGAGTAGGATGACGTAAGGTGCGTCTATATAGAGTGATCACTGGGTTTTCAGACTAGTGGCTAAACGCCTTAATAATTAGAAATGATGTCCACATATTTTTTGTCTTTTATTGTTTATGCAACCAGGGCAGTTGTAGCCTAGTGGTTAAGGTACTGAACTACCTACTGCCAGGTTTTCCTCCCAGTCTAGTCACCTCTACTGCTCCAGACCTCTATTCTTAATTGTTAGTGTCACAACCGTTACCTGCCACAAGCCGATCGCTTATTTTCATATGGAGATCCGTATGGTGCACGGAGAGTCACCCACCAATGTCCATCATCCACTGTTTCTGTGCAGGCATCCTTGACAGATGCTGTAATTGCAGCAGTTATAACAAAATCCCATTCAGTCATTGACATCCGACTGGCTGATAGCAGAGCTCGAGATTCCATCATAGCTGAGCTAACGTGTCCACATACTTTCGGTTCCATACTGTATCTCTATCTCTTTAACATTTCCAGATTTACAGGCGTCTTTCCTGTGTTGTTTCTCATTAGCTCCTACATACCAGGACTTGATTAAAATCCACTGTGACTTTTAGCAGGAAACAACAGATCCTTGTTTCCTCAGCAGGTCACAGCTAATGTGTTTATTTTCTCAGCAGTTGCTAAAAAACGAGCCACTTGTCTTAAAAAGGAGCCAGAGGCGAGTGGATGTAAACACATGGTGTTTTTATTAGGACTGATCCAAGAATCATGGTCAGAGAACGGGCGGAAGTGGGGAATGTGGGCAGATCCACCGGCGGATCCAAGAACAGGCTGGCGAGAGGGTCGGGACCCAGAACAGAAACCCAATATTCATGATTGTTTCCCAGAACAGGCAGAAGTAAAGAGGAGCGAGAGAGACTTTGGGAACGGGAATGAGAAATGTGGGACGTGGGAGTTTTAAAACGCATGTAGTAAAAATGAACTTCAGGGTTTAGGAACTTTTATTGTCTGCACACACACACACACACACACACACGTCCTCTCACACAACACACAGACCATCACATAAAAGATGTTTTTATTTATTTATTTATTATATTATTTTAACGTCATGTTTTACACTTTGGTAACATTCATGACAGGAACGGTAGTTACTCATTACACAAGATTCATCAGTTCAAGTTTAATGTCAAACACAGTCATGGACATTTTTGTATCTCCAGTTCACCTCACTTGGTCTGTGGAAGGAAACCGGAGCTCCCGGAGGAAACCCACACAGACACGGGGAGAACATGCAAACTCCACACATAAAGGACCCATACCGGTCCATCTGGGAATTGAACCCAGGACCTTCTTACTGTGAGGACCTTCTAGCTTTATTGCTTATAGTTTGTGATTTATTCATTGTTAGTTCATTGTTGTTCATTTAACTTCAGCTTCAGGTCAACACAACTGCCGGAAAACTGTTGTTTTTTCCATGGGCCACTGAGATTAGAAGAAGAAAAAAGCCTTTAATGGTCATATATACTGTACATATGCATGTGTACAGCAGTGGCGGCTGCTGGTCTTTCAATCAGGGGAAGCTCATTGTCGGCTTACATCATAAAATTTGTCAATTTATTTATATATAAATTGTGCCCTCTGTTCCTTTTCAAGAAAATGGCCTGAAATGGGTTGCAGTTTGTCTTTCGACTTTACTCGCAAAATCCGCGATGGGACTGAAGCTCTAAGTGATAGCTGTCAATCAAAACGGGATTCAGCCTTTCGACTGATCCTCCAATCATCTTGCAGAAGCTCCGCGTCCAGACCCGCCCACAGCTCCTTTCACCCCCAGAGATGCTCAGCGTCCGGGGGCGGGACAAAATCGTGGCATTTATCCAATGACCGACGAGTTTCAAAGCAATGAAAAAAAACCCTCCCATGCAGCCCCATTGAAGTGAAGAGACGCTCAGCTTCTGTGGGCAAATGCATTAAGCCCCCGGGAATGTATGAGAAGTTCGAGTCAGTCGATTTGTGATAAGTAGCTGATTCTGAACAAACTCTGAGCTTCCCTTGCAGTCTTAGAGAAATCGCCACTGGTGTACAGTACAATAAAATTCCAGAAGAACCAAAAATTACCCAAAATATATTTGGTTTAAAGGGGTTACAATGTCAATTAAGGCTCTTGGACTTAATTGAACCGCACTGGGAGCGATAATGGAGGGAACTCCATTTAAACATTTTTTTTTAACTTTGTTTCACTTGTTCCTCTTTACTTTCGCTTGTTCTTGGACACAATCATGAATCATTTAAAGGGACACTCAGGTTTTTTTTTAAACCGAGCTTTTCTTCCTGTCTGTATAGAACTTGATCATGCTGGAACCGAGAAGGACCTTCCCTAAACTGCTGCTGCAAATGTGGACGCATGTAATTTCCTTTAAATGATTGATTTATCACATCTGTTAGCAACTGTGGCTGAAAAAAAGCCATCAGGAAAAGTCCAACCTAATTGAAAAAGAAGTTAATAATAACTTCATAACGTCCAGGTCTGACTGGAGATGAACATGAAACGTTCTGTTTCCTGTCTGTGACGTTTTTTTTAACAGGAATGTTTTTCTTTGCTTTTTCTCTAATCACAAATGATAATTGGGATAATTTCCTCTTTGTTTCCGCCACGTCTCGAGTGTTAATGAAGATAAAAAGTGGAGCCGGCGATGTGTTTTAATTAATTCTGATGAATATGCAAATTGCCTGGAATCCTTGGGATAATGTGGTCTTTTCAGATTTCTCTGATTCGGATGTTTAGAAAGGGCACTTGTGTGTGGTGTGTGTGTGTGGTGTGTGTGTGGTGTGTGTGGTGTGTGTGAGAGTGTGTATGTGTGTGTGGGGGGGGGGGGGGTGAGACTGACAGAACACTTCTTTTCCGCTTCAAACACAATCAGCGCTGCATTCATCTGCAAGCCTAAGTGTAAAAGCAACAAATCTTTTACTCGTGTGTGTGTGTGTGTGTGTGTACAGAGGTGTAAATAATAATTGCCCTCTTGCTGATCTTTTCTGTTATTGCACGTTCGTCACACTGGATTATTTTCTTGAAATTACACACAGAAAACTCTGGTACGTTTTGTGAACCAAGTCGTTTTAGTAAACACGCTTATCAATTTTAATTACGCTAATTAAGATAATACGACAATATAATATTCCGGTCATCCCTTCCTGCAGGCACTTTCAACTATGCCTGCTAGATGGCGCCCAGCCGACCGGTTTTGAACCGAGGAGTTCTGAATCTCGGCGCTGGTGTGCTAGCGGAATAACCCGGTGTGCCACCTGGGCCAATCAGCATTTCTAATGTGGTGAGTCCCATTATATTGAGTGATGCGTGATGACCTGCACGTGAACCACGTCCTGCGTTACAATACGCTACCAAGCAACTAATAAAATTAACAAAAGGCTAATCATGAGTCCTAATGTCCTCGTCCGAGCACGTTGACCTGCCTATATAAGGAGAAGATTATTTTCCATCGTAAGACACGTGGCTCAGATTATAAGCTCAATTTAATTTATATGAAGAAATTACCAATTAGATTTAGGAGGACGTGGTACAATGTGGCTGGCACGGTGGCACAAGTGGGTAGACCTGCCACCTCCCACTAGGAAAGGCCTGGGTGGAACAGCAACAGGCCTTCCCTAAACTGTTGCTTCAAAGTTGGAGGCTTGTAATTTCCTTAACATGCATTCATGATGATTTATTACACTTGTTAGCAATAGTTGGTTGAAACACACACACACACACACACACACACACACACACACACAGTAACTGATTTAAAGAAGCTCCAGTGTGAGTCCTCTGGAATGAAATGGAACATCATCTGAGGCATTCCTGACCGACATCAGTGCCCAGCTATACAATGCTTTTATGCCTGCATGGTCACAAATCCCCACAGACATGAGTCTTGTGAGAAGCCTTCTTAGAAAAGTGGCTCTTGTTATATTCATATCATATAAAGACTTGGTTTGATGAGCCTGGTGTAGAGAAAGAGTGTCCCAATACTTTTGACCATACAGTGCACCTCAGGCCACAGTGATTTCATCGGTTTGATGATGCTCTAGACCTCCGGGGTTGAAAAACTCTGATCTGGAGCACAGATTGGTATTTCTTTATTTCATTAAGCGTCTCGTTTCTCTCCCGTGGCTGCGGGACGCTCCAGGCTCTGAAATGTTTATTACTTGTGGAGATAAGCGGGGCTCAGAGGTACCGGCGCCCAAATCTGAAGGGGGCGAGCGTTAATTTGACTTTAATAAAGGGGGGTTAATTATTTCGCTGCAGATGGGGACTTTTGCCTAAATTTTGTCAGGCAGGTTTTTTTTTTTTTGCATCTGAAAAGAGGCTCAATTATGCAGCGAGGAGTGAGAAACGGATAATTTAGATTCGAGTCTCTCGGCGTGAGGACAGGAACGTCAGGGGGGGTTTTATTCACTCTTATACAAAGAAACCTCAAAGTGGGGCAGAATTGAAAGTAATTATAGAAATTGAAGGTGAGACACCTGGTGAAAGAGCTCAGGGGTAATAAAAAAACAAAACAGTGCAGTTTATACCGTAGTAAAAATAACTGTGGGTAAAAGTGACTGAAAAAAAAAAAAAAAATCAATTTATTTCTCTCTCTCTTGTTTCTACACTCACTGTCCATTTTATCAGCTCCACTTACCATATAGAAGCATTTTGTAGTTCTACAATTACTGACTGTAGTCCATCTGTTTCTCTACATGCTTTGTTAGCCCCCTTTCATGCTGTTCTTCAATGGTCAGGACCCCCACAGGACCACCACAGAGCAGGTATTATTTAGGTGGTGGATCATTCTCAGCACTGCAGTGACACTGACATGATGGTGGTGAGTTAGTGTGTGTTGTGCTGGTATGAGTTTTAAATACCGTGTCCACTCACTGTCCACTCTATTAGACACTCCTACCTAGTTGGTCCACCTTGTAGATGTAAAGTCAGAGACGATCGCTCATCTATTGCTGCTGTTTGAGTTGGTCATCTTCTAGACCTTCATCAGTGGTCACATGACGCTGCCCATGGGGCGCTGTTGGCAGGATATTTTTGGTTGGTGGACGATTCTCAGTCCAGCAGTGACAGGGGGCTAACAAAGCATGTAGAGAAACAGATGGACTACAGTCAGTAATTGTAGAACTACAAAGTGCTTCTATATGGTAAGTGGAGCTGATAGAATGGACAGTGAATGTAGGAAGAAGGAGGTGGTTTTAATGTTATGGCTGATCAGTACACCCACACCCACACACACACACACACACACACACACACACACACACGGACAAAAGTATTAGGACATCCCTGATATTTTTGAATTCATGCATTTCAGCCACAACAGTTGCTTACAGGTGTAATTTTCTGACCATTCAGGCATAAAAGCATTGTATATCTGGGCACTGATGTTGGTCAGGAAAGCCTCAGTTGATGTTCCAGTTCATTCCAGAGCTGTCCAGTGAGGCTGAGGACTCACACTGGAGTTTCTTTAAACTGAGCTTTTCTTCACGTCTTTATAGAGCTTGATCATGTTGGAACAGGAAAGGACCTTCCTTAAAATGTTAGCAGTGGCTGTGGCTGAAACCACTGAGCTTAATAATAAGGAGGGTTTTACACCCCCTTTTGGTCATACTGTGTATTTGGGTGTCCACATACTTTTGGTCATATAGTGTATTAATAAAACAAGGCTGTTCTTGACTCCCTGCTTTCTTGTTTTTTCATGTATTTCACCTTCACATCGTGGAACACCGTCACGTGCGTCACACGCTAGAAATTAATCACACACAGGAGGCTTCGGCCCTCCGTACGCTTCTAAATCGTCCCAGATTTAATTAATGAGTCCGGTTAATTGTTTCAGAACTAATCAACATATCATTTGCATAACAAGAGGAGCCGTATGATTGATCACTCCTGCAGGGTCCTGCGTGTCCTAATAACGGGCGTGGAGCGACCCCCTCCGAATCACCATCCGAGATTTACACCATACAATCGCCATGAGGCCTGGCTTTTTAGTTATTTATTTTACCCTGGTCAGGGTTGCTGTGCATCCACGGCTGCCTGGAAACCTTCCTAGGGCACAATTTTACACTTCATGAACTGTTTACATGACAAAGAGAGCATGTGATAGTCTGCCGTCCCCCTCGATCGGTGCAAATGGTAAAGAAATGCATTCTCTTTGTCTCTGAGAGAACCGGATTAGTGGAGCTGCTATGATGATGATTTATTACAAACTCCTGAGTGGTTTCAACATTAGCAGAGTTTAAAAAAGCATCATTAGCTGCTAATAACATTTCACTGTCCTCTCAATCAAACACCGCTGAGCTAATAATGAGTTCATTATTATAAAATCTTTCCCACATATGAGTGAACGTCGTGTATGCACTTTTAATAGTTCCTCTAATAGTTCTTCTAATAGTTCTTCTAATAGTTCCTCTAATAGTTCCTCTAATAGTTCTCTCATTTTACCAGAACAGTAACACATAAATCTAGTGTAACAGAGGAAGTTGTTACACATACAGTAATTATTACTTTTTATCTTCAGAATCAACCTTCCTTCCTTTCTTTATTTCCTTCTTCTTTATTTCCTTCCTTCCTTCTTAATTTTATTCTCTCTTTCTTTATTTCCTTTCCTTCCTATTTTCTTTCTTCCATTTTTTCTTCCTTCCTCAGTAACAAGCTATTTCCTTCCTTCCTTCCTTCCTTCCTTCCTTCCTTCCTTCCTTCCTTCCTTCCTTCCTTCCTTCCTTCCATATTTTCTTACTTCCTTTCTTTGTTCGTTCCTTCCTCCCCTCCTTCCTTCTTTCTTTATTTCCTTTCATTCCTTATTTTCTTCTGTATGTCCTTTCTTTCATCCTTCCTTCTTTCTTTATGTCTTTCTTTCCTTCCTTCCTTCCTTTCTTCCTTCCTTCCTTCCTTCGTTCCTTCCTTCCTTCCTTCCTTCCTTTCTTCCTTCCTTCCTTCCTTCCTCCCTAACAAGCTTTCATTTCCTTCCTTCCTTCCTTCCTTCCTTCCTTCCTTCCTTCCTTCCTTCCTTCCTTCCTTCCTTCCTTCCTGCCTGCCTAACAAGCTTTCATTTCCTTCCTTCCTTCCTTCCTTCCTTCCTTCCTTCCTTCCTTCCTTCCTAACAAGCTTTCATTTCCTTCCTTCCTTCCTTCCTTCCTTCCTTCCTTCCTTCCTTCCTTCCTTCCTTCCTTCCTTCCTTCCTTCCTTCCTTCCTTCCTTCCTTCCTTCCTTCCTTCCTTCCTTCCTTCCTTCCTTCCTTCCTAACAAGCTTTCATTTCCTTCCTTCCTTCCTTCCTTCCTTCCTTCCTTCCTTCCTTCCTTCCTTCCTTCCTAACAAGCTTTCATTTCCTTCCTTCCTTCCTTCCTTCCTTCCTTCCTTCCTTCCTTCCTTCCTTCCTTCCTTCCTTCCTTCCTTCCTAACAAGCTTTCATTCCCTTCCTTCCTTATTTTCTTCTGTATTTCCTTTCTTCCATCCTTCTTCTTTCCTTCCTTCTTTATTTCCTTCTTTCAAACCATTCCTTCCTTCCTCCCTAACAAGCTGTTTTGTTTCTGACCACCCACACACACACACATGGTTAAATAACACCACACCATGCAGAGTCGTGACTGATCGATGGTTCGAGTCCCTTGCTCTCCTTGGAAGAAGAATGAAGCGACGCTGGAAGTGATTTCTCCAAAACGAAACACTGCGCAGCACTCAGCGTCTCTAATGGACGGGAAAGTCGTTTATTAAAATGATATTTATGCTACACACATCAGGTTCAGGTCTTAATAACAAGGTGTAACTCAGATAAATAAGGACAGTTTGACTTCACATGTAAAAATAAATAAATCCTTCAGCCGCCTGAGCTTTACGATACCGAGGGCTTCAATTGGCATCGTGCAGATTGATGTTTGGCCACTTTTATGCGCAGTAGAACCTCGGGTGAGTTCCTGCGTTCCTGTCAGCAGTAGTGAGCACAGGTGCGAGTGCGGGTGCGAATGCGCCGGGTTCGGTAAAATAAAAAACACATTCTGAGTGCGAGTGCTCATTAGTGCGGGTCACACGTGATTCACGCGTGTGCCAGAAATAATAGCAGCGATTAAAAAACACCTACACCTCCCGTACATCCAACCCGACTCCATCTTCACCCGCTCAGGAGTCAGGGGTTACCATGGAAACACTCACACGTGCTGCACACACACACACACACACACACACATACAGGAATAACTAACACTAATGATTCAGTGTGAAGAAAATAATCTAATGTATGAGGTTAGAACCTTAATGAGAGTTTTTTTTAAGGTAAATGCACTTCAAAAGGTTCAAATCAAGTGTGTGGGTTTGACGGTTGTGAAGTGTTAAGTGTGTGTGTTCAGATGTGTGTGTGTGTGTGTGTGTGTGTGTGTCATCCAGTAAGGAGTTGGCTCATGTTGGGTGGGTGTAATCAGCACTCTAATACAACTGGCTAAACAGGTGCAGTCCTAAGGACACGGGTTTGATCCGTGGCTCCGGTCACTGCTTAATGTTTCTCTACATGTTGGTTTCCTCCTGGTACTCCGGTTTCATTCCACCTCTCAAATACCTACAGGAGAGGGAGCTCGGGTGGCGCAGCTAAAAAACACACTCAAGCTCTCGAGAACAGGCGCCTTCACGCTGACATGATTGGCTCTTGTCTGCCAGGTATGAGGGTCAAAGCACACTGCTGCAATTGCGGCCCCTGCTGGCTGGTCGAGGTGCTGCATAGAAACCGGTGAATAACGGAGAGCAGTGCGAAAAGAAGCGGTTGGAATATGAAATGAATTAATATGAATATGCAGGTTAAAAGAAGCGGTTGGAATATGCACACGTGTTGGAGCAGTCTGCAGCGGTATATCTAAAACCCAGGCAACACAATGCATCTTACTCTCTCTATTCAAGATGTAACATAAAGCCTCCACAAGGGGGCATCTGCATACAAGTTTATTTAATTATTATTATTTTTCTCTGCAACCCATTTTTTGGGGGTTTGAAAACCGCTGATCTACGATGTCTAGGATGATTGGATACAACTAGATTGGACAAAAAAAATGCAAAAATAGAACAGAAAAAACATACAGAAGGTGGATTGGCTGATCTTGATTGCAATGCATCTCTTAATCATTTTATTTTGTTTATTTTAATAGCTGATTTCTCTTTTTTCTTTTTCTTTTTCCTTTTACATTTTACTTTTTGACTTTCTTCTCAACCCATAATAATAATAATAATAATGAAATAATAATAATAATAACAAAATAATAATAATAATAATAATAATAATAGTAATAATAATAATAATTATGCTAACAATAATATTAATAATAATAATAATAATAATAACAAAACAATAATAATAATGATAATAATAATAATCATCATGATAATAATAATAATAATAATAATAATAACAAAACAATAATAATAATAATAGTAATAATAATAACAAAACAATAATAATAATAATAATAATAACAAAACAATAATAATAATATTAATAATAATAATAATAATAATTATGATAACAATAATAATAATAATCATAATAATAATTACGATAACAATAATAATAATTATAGTAATAATGATATAATAATAATGATAAAATAGTAATAATATCTATAATGACAATAATAATAATAATAATAATAAATAATAAATAATAAATAATAAATAATAAATAATAAATAATATTAATAATAATAATAATAATACATATGATAATGAAAATAATAATGATAATAATAATAATAATGATATTAATAATAATAATAATAATAATAATAATTTCTTGTCACAAGACATTTCAGGGTAATTAGAATAAGATGAAACAAGCAGCTGCATGACTTTAAACCAGAAGGAGGATTGGCTGCCCATGATTGCAATTCGTGTTTTAATCATTTTATTTTGTTTATTTTGAGAGTTGATTTCCTTTTTTTCTCTTTATTTTTTATACATGTAACTTTGATTGACTTTCTGCTCGGTTAGGCAGGACTGTGGATGAGACTGAATCAGTTCAGTGAGATTATTTGACACGCTGAAACCCACTTCATCACTAAATGACCCTCATCAGCAGTCACTTCATGTTCCGTCCTCTGATACACTGATACAGGCGAGCGGCTGAGAGTCTGTAAGTGATGGAGTGACGTTGATGTTGGTGAACTCTGCTTCATGTCAGACTCTCAGTTTGAGGTTAAAAAGTGTCTCTGGTGTCTCTCGGGATGAAGAGCGGAGCTGAATAACGCAGCGGCGGTCAGCCAGCCGTGGAAGGACGACCGTAATTGATGCAGATGAAAACGATTGAAGCCTCTCATGGAACGCGGAGTGCCCTCACGGCGGGCGGCTTCGGCTGACCCTGCGGGCCCCGAGAGTCGCCAGGCTTCACGCGTGAGCCCTTTTTTAATCAGGGAGACGGAGTGATGAGGTACTTTCAACAGGTCGCCGTGTCACCTGGTCTGTGTGCAGCATTCTGTTTCCCACAATGCTGTGGGTGTAATGGAGGCTAATTACTCTGAATGACTCTCTGTCACAGAACGAGGGGTCAAGCTTCTTTCTGAGAGTCTCATCTAATGTAGGAATCTGTTAGTGGTGCTGACCCGCTGGATGAGACCCGCTGGAGTCCTTTATTATCTATTGGGATGACTGGGGTCCTTTACTATCTATTGGGATGACTGGGGTTCTTTACTATCTATTGGGATGACTGGAGTCCTTTCCTATCTATTGGGATGACTGGGGTCCTTTACTATCTATTGGGATGACTGGGGTCCTTTACTATCTATTGGGATGACTGGGGTCCTTTACTATCTACTGGGATGACTGGAGTCCTTTCCTATCTATTGGGATGACTGGGGTCTTTTACTATCTATTGGGATGACTGGGGTCCTTTACTATCTATTGGGATGACTGGGGTCCTTTACTATCTACTGGGATGACTGGGGTCTTTTATTATCTATTGGGATGACTGGGGTCCTTTACTATCTATTGGGATGACTGAGGTCCTTTACTATCTATTGGGATGACTGGGGTCTTTTACTATCTATTGGGGTGACTGGGGTCCTTTACTATCTTTTGGGATGACTGGAGTCCTTTCCTATCTATTGGGATGACTGGGGTCCTTTCCTATCTATTGGGATGACTGGGGTCCTTTACTATCTATTGGGATGACTGGAGTCCTTTCCTATCTATTGGGATGACTGGGGTCTTTTACTATCTATTGGGGTGACTGGGGTCCTTTACTATCTTTTGGGATGACTGGAGTCCTTTCCTATCTATTGGGATGACTGGGGTCCTTTACTATCTATTGGGATGACTGGAGTCCTTTCCTATCTATTGAGATGACTGGGGTCCTTTACTATCTATTGGGATGACTGGAGTCCTTTCCTATCTATTGGGATGACTGGGGTCCTTTACTATCTATTGGGATGACTGGAGTCCTTTCCTATCTATTGGGATGACTGGGGTCTTTTACTATCTATTGGGGTGACTGGGGTCCTTTACTATCTTTTGGGATGACTGGAGTCCTTTCCTATCTATTGGGATGACTGGGGTCCTTAACTATCTATTGGGATGACTGGAGTCCTTTCCTATCTATTGGGATGACTGGGGTCCTTTACTATCTATTGGGATGACTGGAGTCCTTTCCTATCTATTGGGATGACTGGGGTCTTTTACTATCTATTGGGATGACTGGGGTCCTTTACTATCTATTGGGATGACTGGAGTCCTTTACTATCTTCTGGGATGACTGGGGTCTTTTACTATCTATTGGGATGACTGGGGTCCTTTACTATCTACTGGGATGACTGGGGTCCTTTACTATCTACTGGGATGACTGGGGTCTTTTACTATCTATTGGGATGACTGGGGTCCTTTACTATCTATTGGGATGACTGGGGTCCTTTACTATCTATTGGGATGACTGGGGTCCTTTACTATCTATTGGGATGACTGGGGTCTTTTACTATCTATTTGGATGACTGGGGTCCTTTACTATCTATTGGGATGACTGGAGTCTATTACTATCTATTGGGATGACTGGGGTCCTTTACTATCTATTGGGATGACTGCAGTCCTTTACTATCTATTGGGATGACTGGGGTCCTTTACTATCTATTGGGATGACTGGGGTCCTTTACTATCTATTGGGATGACTGGACTGAGGTTGGGACTTGGGACAGACCATTCCAATAACCTTATTCTAGCCTGACATGGCTATTTCAACACCAGATTTGGCTCAGTGTTCTGAGCCATCGATTGTGCCCATGATTACAGCAAAACCGCCCAGGGGCACGGCACTAACTCTAACATGTTTAGGTGCATTAGGTACAGGGTTGTTAGGTTGAAATTTCTCATCTTTGTCCTTTCAAAACTTACTTTTGATCACTGAGGCCAAATAACAAAATTTTTGTTTCGTCTGAAGTCATCAGTTCTTAATCAGAAGGTTTTTTTTTCTCTGTTGATGTGATTATTAGTGCCACATTTGGAGCTAGGCTTTCTTTCCTGGATGGATAATGTACAGCGAGATTTGTTTTTCATGAGCAGATCTGCGTCCTGGAATTTCTTCAATTCCATCTGACCTTGTGAAATGTAATATGACACTGAGGGTTTGTTCTGTTCTCTGAAACCACTGTTCCACGCAGCATTTAAACTCGAAAGGAAATTTTAATAATCTTACAAGACTAAAACAATCCCGGCTCACAAGCCTCCGAGAGCACATTATGTACATTATGTAAATGTAAATACCACTAAGCGTTCACCTTTCATGAATCCGTCCCCTTAAGAGCGACCCGGAGACCTTCTGCCGTCAGTGGCGGCGCCCTGGAAATAGCTCTGACATTCTTTAACAAAGCCATACTTTGAAAAGCTCGGCGTAAGCGGCTGCATGGCTAATGAATCCCTCTCAAAGCGCTCAGTGACCATTAAACAGCTCTGAGTTACAACGTGCTCGCGCTACGCTCCAGCTGAAGATCTGACGTCCGGGTCTTATCTCACGTACTCCGACCTACACAATCAGCTCTTTCTCAGCAGGACCTAATCACACGCAGAGGAAGATCTGCAAAAAAGAAAGGATATTTTGTACAATTTGGAAACAAGAGACTGCATAGTGTGTAGCAGCAGCGATAGGTGAGGTTTCATGTACAATATATGGCTATAAATATAAAGAAACCTGACCATTAGCTGGTTGGACATGCTGTTTTATTTCCATGACTGCAAGTATAGAGTCTGTAAAAGTTTTCCACCATCATCCTAATAGACAGTAAAGGACCCCAGTCATCCCAATAGATAGTAAAGGACCCCAGTCATCCCAATAGATAGTAAAGGACCCCAGTTATCCCAAAAGATAGTAAAGGACCCCAGTCATCCCAAAAGATAGTAAAGGACCCCAGTCATCCCAATAGATAGTAAAGGACCCCAGTCATCCCAATAGATAGTAAAGGACACCAGTTATCCCAAAAGATAGTAAAGGACCCCAGTCATCCAAATAGATAGTAAAGGACCCCAGTCATCCAAATATAAAGCAAAGGCCCCCAGTCATCCCAATAGATAGTAAAGGACCCCAGTCATCCCAATAGATAGTAAGGGACCCCAGTCATCCAAATAGATAGTAAAGGACCCCAGTCATCCCAATAGAAAGCAAAGGACCCCAGTCATCCCAATAGATAGTAAAGGACCCCAGTCATCCAAATAGATAGTAAAGGACCCCAGTCATCCCAATAGAAAGCAACGGCCCCCAGTCATCTCAATAGATAGTAAAGGACCCCAGTCATCCCAATAGATAGTAAAGGACCCCAGTCATCCAAATAGATAGTAAAGGACCCCAGTCATCCCAATAGAAAGCAAAGGACCCCAGTCATCCCAATAGATAGTAAAGGACCCCAGTCATCCAAATAGATAGTAAAGGACCCCAGTCATCCCAATAGAAAGCAACGGCCCCCAGTCATCTCAATAGATAGTAAAGGACCCCAGTCATCCCAATAGATAGTAAAGGACCCCAGTCATCCAAATAGATAGTAAAGGACCCCAGTCATCCCAATAGATAGTAAAGGACCCCAGTCATCCCAATAGATAGTAAAGGACCCCAGTCATCCAAATAGATAGTAAAGGACCCCAGTTATCCCAATAGATAGTAAGGGACCCCAGTCATCCAAATAGATAGTAAAGGACCCCAGTCATCCCAATAGATAGTAAAGGACCCCAGTCATCCCAATAGATAGTAAAGGACCCCAGTCATCCCAATAGAAAGCAAAGGACCCCAGTCATCCCAATAGATAGTAAAGGACCCCAGTCATCCCAATAGATAGTAATGGACCCCAGTCATCCCAATAGATAGTAAAGGACCCCAGTCATCCCAATAGATAGTAAAGGACCCCAGTCATCCCAATAGATAGTAATGGACCCCAGTCATCCCAATAGATAGTAAAGGACCCCAGTCATCCCAATAGATAGCAAAGGACCCCAGTCATCCCAATAGATAGTAATGGACCCCAGTTATCCCAAAAGATAGTAAAGGACCCCAGTCATCCCAAAAGATAGTAAAGGACCCCAGTCATCCCAATAGATAGTAAAGGACCCCAGTCATCCCAATAGATAGTAAAGGACACCAGTTATCCCAATAGATAGTAAAGGACCCCAGTCATCCAAATAGATAGTAAAGGACCCCAGTCATCCAAATATAAAGCAAAGGCCCCCAGTCATCCCAATAGATAGTAAAGGACCCCAGTCATCCCAATAGATAGTAAGGGACCCCAGTCATCCAAATAGATAGTAAAGGACCCCAGTCATCCCAATAGAAAGCAAAGGACCCCAGTCATCCCAATAGATAGTAAAGGACCCCAGTCATCCAAATAGATAGTAAAGGACCCCAGTCATCCCAATAGAAAGCAACGGCCCCCAGTCATCTCAATAGATAGTAAAGGACCCCAGTCATCCCAATAGATAGTAAAGGACCCCAGTCATCCAAATAGATAGTAAAGGACCCCAGTCATCCCAATAGATAGTAAAGGACCCCAGTCATCCCAATAGATAGTAAAGGACCCCAGTCATCCCAAAAGATAGTAAAGGACCCCAGTCATCCAAATAGATAGTAAAGGACCCCAGTTATCCCAATAGATAGTAAGGGACCCCAGTCATCCAAATAGATAGTAAAGGACCCCAGTCATCCCAATAGATAGTAAAGGACCCCAGTCATCCCAATAGATAGTAAAGGACACCAGTTATCCCAAAAGATAGTAAAGGACCCCAGTCATCCAAATAGATAGTAAAGGACCCCAGTCATCCAAATATAAAGCAAAGGCCCCCAGTCATCCCAATAGATAGTAAAGGACCCCAGTCATCCCAATAGATAGTAAGGGACCCCAGTCATCCAAATAGATAGTAAAGGACCCCAGTCATCCCAATAGAAAGCAAAGGACCCCAGTCATCCCAATAGATAGTAAAGGACCCCAGTCATCCAAATAGATAGTAAAGGACCCCAGTCATCCCAATAGAAAGCAACGGCCCCCAGTCATCTCAATAGATAGTAAAGGACCCCAGTCATCCCAATAGATAGTAAAGGACCCCAGTCATCCAAATAGATAGTAAAGGACCCCAGTCATCCCAATAGATAGTAAAGGACCCCAGTCATCCCAATAGATAGTAAAGGACCCCAGTCATCCCAAAAGATAGTAAAGGACCCCAGTCATCCAAATAGATAGTAAAGGACCCCAGTTATCCCAATAGATAGTAAGGGACCCCAGTCATCCAAATAGATAGTAAAGGACCCCAGTCATCCCAATAGATAGTAAAGGACCCCAGTCATCCCAATAGATAGTAAAGGACCCCAGTCATCCCAATAGATAGTAAAGGACCCCAGTCATCCCAATAGATAGTAAAGGACCCCAGTCATCCAAATAGATAGTAAAGGACCCCAGTCATCCAAATAGATAGTAAAGGACCCCAGTCATCCCAATAGATAGTAAAGGACCCCAGTCATCCCAATAGATAGTAAAGGACCCCAGTCATCCCAGATGCCCCAGTCTAGCCATTGGGAGGTGCATTTATCAGTGCGCTCTCAGTGCAGATCCCAAGCCTGAAAAAAGTAGGAGGGTTGGGTCAGGAAGGCTATCCAATGTAAAAAGAATGTCTTGTCCAGTGTTCTGTGGCGACCCCTCAATACAAGAGTGCCCGGATGGCGCAGCAGTCTAATATGCTACCTCACATCTCTAGTCAGGTTCTAGTATCAGTGCTGCTGGTCTGACAGATCCAGTTTCTCTTCATTGCCACTGACAGAACAGCTTCTGTTGTCTGGTTAAGAAGAGTAATGAAGTAACACAGAAACATAGCAGGACTATACAGAATACAGAATCCACTGCTAGCAAGCGGTTGACTATGCGTCTGCGCTAGTCTGCGTCCTCCTCGGCCAGCGTAAAGGGAAAAACTCGAGCAGCAAAGGAATTGTAATAGAGAATCTGAACTGATAAAAAATGCGAAAGCAGGAAAACAGACCCTGTATTTTGTCGTCTGTTATGACAGTTGTGGTGCAGTGTGTCATTTTTTGCCGTTAAACATACGCTAACTGGTGTAGACGTCAGAAATTAGCATGTGACACAAGCTGTCACACAGAGAGAGAGCCGTCAGTACAGTCGTGGCTAATAAAAACGTCACACTGTTATTACACATGACGGCTGGGTTTATAATACCACATCTGCTCTGGTTCATGATCAGATACATGACACATGGCTCAGGAAAATGTCCCCCGACTGGGAATTCTGGGAATATTTATACATATAAACGTATAGCAGTGTTGTGTTTCTCGCTTTATATCCCAGCATGCCTCTTATGCACATTTGTTTGTACTGTTAAACTCTCCAGCGTGCATTTTGTTTTGACACTGCTCTGTCTATGTGTGTGTGTGTAAATGTGTGTGTGTGTATGTGTGTGTGTGTATCTGTGTATGTATGTATGTATGTATGTATGTGTGTGTGTGTGTGTTTGTGTGAATGTGTGTATATGTATGTTTGTATATTTATGTATGTATGTGTATGTGTGTTTATGTGTATGTGTATGTATATATATGTGTGTGTATATACGTATGTGTGTATATGTATGTTTGTTTATTTATGTATGTATGTGTATGTGTGTTTATGTGTGTATGTGTATGTATATATATGTGTGTGTGTGTGTGTTTGTGTGAATGTGTGTATATGTATGTTTGTATATTTATGTATGTATGTGTATGTGTGTTTATGTGTGTATGTGTATGTATATATATGTGTGTGTGTGTATACGTATGTGTGTATATGTATGTTTGTATATTTATGTATGTATGTGTATGTGTGTTTATGTGTGTATGTGTATGTATATATATGTGTGTGTGTGTGTGTTTGTGTGAATGTGTGTATATGTATGTTTGTATATTTATGTATGTATGTGTATGTGTGTTTATGTGTGTATGTGTATGTATATATATGTGTGTGTGTGTATACGTATGTGTGTATATGTATGTTTGTATATTTATGTATGTATGTGTATGTGTGTTTATGTGTGTATGTGTATGTACAGTGTATATATATGTGTGTGTGTGTGTATACGTATGTGTGTATATGTATGTTTGTATATGTATGTATGTATGTGTATGTGTGTTTGTGTGTGTATGTGTATGTATATATGTGTGTTTGTGTGTGTATGTGTGTGAGTGTGTATGTATTTATCTGTGTGTGTTTATATGTCTGTGTATGTGTGTATATATACAGTATGTGTGTGTATGTATATTTTTATATATACAGTATATATATATATAAACGTATGTGTGTACGTATGTGTGTGTGTGTGTGTGTGTGTGTGTGTGTGTGTGCGCACCATGCCATAGCGAGACAAACTGACAGCCTGTGACAGCGGTGTGTTATGGGCTGTGCTCAGTTTTCTCCTCAAAGCCTCTTAGTGCTTTTTCTAATACCACCGTGTGTGTGTGTGTGTGTGTGTTTAAACCTGATGTTTGTGCTGCGAATAAATGAACACAGATTTCAGGAGTCTGACCCAGTGAACTCCAGCACCGTGTTTATCCAGAAGGATTAGCCTGTTTGTTCCATCACTCAGCTACACACACACTCACACACACACACACACACACACACACACACTCACACACACACACACACACACACACACTCACACACACACACTCACACACACACAGAACACACTCATGGCTGTCGTGTTTGTTGATTTTGGCTGTGTCGTGTCCCTGATTAGATTATTCATGTATTCATTCATTGTCTGTTTTATTACCACTTTATCCTGGTCAGGGTCGTGGTGCGTCTGATTTATTGGGTCACAGACATATTTACACAAACACATACACACACACACACACACACACACACACACAAATTCACACAGACACACTCATATTCAAACACACACTATTACAAATACACAAACACACTCATATTTACACGCACACAAATACATATATACACACACACACACACATTCACAAACACACATACATACACACACATTCACACGCACACATATAAACACACATACACACACATACAGACATACACACACATTCACACGCACACATATAAACACACATACACACACATACAGACATACACACAAACACACACATACGCAGAGACAAAAACACATACACACAAACACACACACATACATACACACAAACTCAAACACACATACACACAGACACACATATACACACATATACACACACAAACACACATATACACATATATAAACACATACATACACACACAAACAAACACACATATACACACACATACACACAAACTCAAACACACACATATACACACATACATAAACACATAAACACACACATACACACAGAATAAACCCACACAGACACAGGGAGAACATGTAAACTCCACACAGAAAGAACTCTGTCTGTCTGGCCAGGGATTTGAACCCAGGCCCTTCTTGCAAGCTATGATATACAGTGTGTAATGGGTCTGGTGTCACCTGAATACATTGTGTGTGTGTGTGTGTGTGTGTGTGTGTGTCTTGTGTTGGACTGGCAACCTGTCTGGCCTTTTTCCTTCTTCTCACCCAATGAATCAGACCCACCACGACCCTGACCAGGATAATGTGATAGTAAAACCTACAATGATTGAATACCTTGTTTACACTGTGTTGCTTTCTTGGTGAGTTCTTGATATTTGGACCAGATTTTAAAGCAGATTTACCAGGAATGTTCTCGTTCCCCGTCTGTATCATGTTTAGAATCTTTAGGATCGCTGGGTCGCCTCGTTCCAACGTTACGTTCATTAGTTCTGAGGCTGACGTCAGAGCATGGCCTGTATGCTCGACATTTCTGAACGTGTAGGAAGCAGACAGACGCCCTTTATGTTCCTTCGCCTCCCACATGACGTCCAGCGGAGGTTTCTCAAAAATCACAGGCCGGCTTGTACATACTCGACTCGACTCTGCATGATCCGTTCCCTCTAGTTCTGAGAAAGTGCAGGACTCTGGACTGATGTTCAGTATCAGACGAGTGTTTTTAAAATGTAGTGATTACAATCCGGCTCTCAACTACTGAGAAAGGTTTTCTCTGTATCAGATTTAACACCCACATCTGACTGACTGGTGGATTAGTAAAGTAAAACACACATATTGTGGATTAAACTGAGATTAATCCTCCTGCTTTACATCGTAAACACACGTCAGACTTCAAAATATGTTTTTTAATTGAAACTCAGTTTGATTCTCCTGTTGTTCCGTGTCTTCTCAACACAGCTTAACTTTGTAACACACCTCATTTACTGTAGATGCTACAAGTGGGGAAACATTGAAAAGTATTTGGACGCCTGACCATGAGCTTAACCGAGCTTTTCCTCATGTCTTAATAGAGTTTGCTTTGTGCTGGAACAGGAAAGGACCTTCCCTAAACTGTTGCTGCAAAGTTGGAAGCATTTCATTTCCTTTATATAATATACAGTATAAAGTAATATACAACCCCTGGCAAAAATTATGGAATCACCACTCTTGGAAGATGTTCTGTCAATTGTTTAATTTTGTAGAAAAAAAATAAATCACAGACATGCCACAAAACTATCATTTTTCAAAATGTCAACCTTCTGGCATTAAGAAACAATAAAAAAAAGAAACAAATATAATAGTTGTGGTCAGTCACAATTGCTTTTTTTAGATCAAGTAGAGGAAAAAAAATATGGAATCACTCAAATCTGAGGAAAAAATTATGGAATCACTCTGTAATTTGCAGTTTAAAAACAAAACATCTGCAGCAGATTAGATTTGCTAATTATTCTTCAATTTAAAAAGAGTGCTTACACCTCGGAGAGCTGTTGCACAAAGCAGATTGTCATGAATCATGGTTCCAACACAAGATATGTCAGTTGAAACAAATGAGAGGATTATAAAACTCCTTCAAGAAGATAAATCATTGTGGAATGTCGCAAAAGATGTTGGTTGTTCCCAGTAAGCTGTGTTTAAAATCTGGACCAAGTACAAACAAAATGGGAAGGTTGTAAAAGGGAAGCATACTGGTAGACCAAGTAAGACATCAAAGCATCAAGATAGAAAACTTAAAGCAATATGTCTTGAAAACAGAAAATGCACAACAAAACAAATGAGAAACAAGTGGCCGGAAAGTGGAGTCAATGTCTGTGACTGAACTGTAAGAAATCACCTAAAAGAAATGGGATTTACATACAGAAAAGCCAAACAAAAGCCACCATTAACACCTAAAAAGAAAAGAACAAGGTTAAAGTAGGCTAAAGAAAAGCAATCGTGGACTGTGGGTGACTGGATAAAAGTGATCTTCAGTGATGAATCGCGAATCTGCATTGGGCAAGGTGATGATGCTGGAACTTTTGTTTGGTGTCTGTCCAATGAAATTTATGAAGATAACTGCCTAAAGAAAACATGTTAATTTCCACAGTTGTTGATGATATGGGCCTGCATGTCGGGTAAAGGCACAGGGGAGATGGTCTTCAATAAATGCCAAAGTCCACATTGAAATTTTGGACGCTTTTCTTATTCCATCAGTTGAAAGGATGTTTGGTGATGATGACTTCATTTTTCAAGATGATAATGCATCTTGCCATAGGGCAAAGGACGTGAAAACTTTCCGTCAAGAAAACATATAATGTCAATGGCATGGCCTGCAAATAGTCCGGATCTCAATCCATTTGAAAATCTCTGGTGGAAATTGAAGAAAATGGTCAATGACAAGGTTCCAACCTGCAAAGCTGATCTGGCAACAGCAAGAGACAGTTGAAGGCAGATTGATGAAGAATACTGTTTGTCATTAGTTAACTCCATGCCTCAGAGAATTTAAACCATTATAAAAGCCAGAGGTGGTGCAACAAAGTAATAATGGTGCAGTGTTTTCTAATGATTCCATAATTTTTTCCTCAGATTTGAGTGATTCCATATTTTTTTCCTCTACTTGATCTAAAAAAAAGCAATTGTGACTGACCACAACTATTATATTTGTTTCTTTTTTTATTGTTTCTTAATGCCAGAGGGTTGACAGTTTGAGAAATGATAGTTTTGTGGCATGTCTGTGATTTATTTTTTTTCTACAAAATTAAGCAATTGAAAGAACATCTTCCAAGAGTGGTGATTCCATAATTTTTGCCAGGGGTTGTATAGGCGCCCAGATGGCTCAGCGGGATATTCCGCGTTGCCACCGGTCGGCTGGGCGCCATCTAGCGGGCATTATTGGCAGTGCCTGCAGCAGATACTACTTGGCCACCGTATCTGCAGGGTAGGGGCCGGACTATGTGTGGTTGGGACAAATTGAGTGCGTAGTAATATATAATGTGGAAGAGAACGGATGCGGCGCAACCAACGGAGTTCTTTTCAAATGTAAATAATGTCTCATTGATGTTTAATGTGTATAAAGGTGTGTAAGTGGAGATTATTTCAAAATTCAGGCCTCGTCAGGGACAGTTTAACCATTTTCGGTACATGGAGGGAGACGTTAGCTGGCGTTCTAGCGGGTTGTGTCGCATCAGCCCGTCGGTTTGAACGGTCTGAGGCTAACTGTGCTTAACTGCATTGACGTAATCGCCGTAATCTCTGTCTAAGTCGTGCGTCTAAATAATCTGCCTCATGAGTTTGATTAAAATTAAAAAGATTAAAAAGGTTTTCAGACAGACCCATAGAGTTCAGAGCCCTAAAGCAGCAGCAGCTCCTGTACGTCAGACACTCGCGGTGACATTTTACCGTTCGCTGTCCGACCCGGCGCTTTGTGTGTGTGATTGAGGGTTTGCTGAGATGCCCAGTGACTGGAAAGTGCTCAGCCATCAGTCCTGCCTCAGAGAAAAACCCTTTTCTCAGAATTACCCAGCGCTGGAAAGTACAGGTCTGAAATGAGCACAGAGACATTCCATTATTCCTTCTGTCGTGATTCTCCATTTACCGTGTCCTGCTGGATATCTTCACAGATTACACCTCAATTACACCCACATTACTCGCTCGTGGTCCTTCCCCACGGCCCGGCGTACGTCTGCGTGT
Source organism: Trichomycterus rosablanca (assembly GCF_030014385.1). Taxonomy (NCBI): domain Eukaryota; kingdom Metazoa; phylum Chordata; class Actinopteri; order Siluriformes; family Trichomycteridae; genus Trichomycterus; species Trichomycterus rosablanca. The sequence goes on along the minus strand of NC_085989.1, from coordinate 3,305,666 downwards.
GTGTGTTTAAGCTTCTTTCACACCTGATGATTCTCCAGGTACGTTTTATCTCTGAATGCTCGGCAGATATAAAAGGAGGGCTGAAGTTAGTCAGGAATGACATGGGTCGTGTTTTGGTATGATCATCGGAAAAATTCTACACCGCGTGTGTAGATGACACGTTATTTCTCAGCTTTTACCATGGGTTGGTTATTCATTCATTCATTCATTCATTCATTCATTCATTCATACATTCATTCATACTAGCATCTAAAAGCCCAGTTGACTGTAGAGTGTCACCTATGTTCCAGCAGCTTCAGATTCATTAAAATCTTTTATTTATTTATTTATTTATTTGCTTATTTATTTATTTATTTATTTATTTTTACTTATTTATTTATTTATTTATTTATTTATTTATTTATTTATTTATTTATTTATTTATTTATTTATTTATTTATTTATTTATTTATTTATTGTTTATTATTTATTTATTTATTTATTTATAATAGCATCTAAATACCCAATTTACTGTAGTCATCCAAGTTCCAGCAGCTTCTGATTCATTAAAATCTTATTTATTTATTTATTTATTTATTTATTTATTTATTTATTTATTTATTTATTTATTTATTTATTTATTTATTTATTTATTTATTTATGTATTTATTTATTCATTTAAATACCCAGTTTACTGTAGAATGTCATTCAAGTTCCAGCAGCTTCGGATTCCTTAAAATCGTATTTATTTATTTATTTGTTTATTTAATTATTTATGTAATTATTTGTTTATTTATTTATTTATAAATAATAGCATCTAAAGCCCAGTTGACTGTAGAGTGTCACTCATGTTCCAGCAGCTTCGAATTCATTAAAAATCATTTTTATTATTTATTTATTTATTTTCGGTGGTTCTTGGATTACATCAGACCCTCCGGACAAATTTCCTCTCAGCATGAAGCGACAGTTTGTTTTCCTCTCTGACTTTGGCAGAAGAGACGACTGTGACTGTGACTTTGTAATGGTTGCAGTCAAACTAACCTTATTTACAGTATACAGGCTCAGATGTAGTCACTCAATCCTCTTCATTCTTTTATTGTCTGGTTTACCACGGCTTTACCCTGGTCAGGGACGTTGTGGGTATGATCCACTGGGCGAAAGGGACGAAACACCTCAGACAGGTTGCCAGTTTATCACAGGGCAAACACACACACCTAAAGGCAATTTAGTAGCTCCAGTTAACTTTGTACGGTGGGAGGAAACCGGAGCTCCTGGAGGAAACCCACACAGACACAGGGAGAACATGCAAATTCCACACAGGAAGGACCCTGGACTCTGACTTAACCCGTTAATGGCCCGTTCAGTCGAAAAAAGCATTTGTGAGGCCGGGAACTACTGAAGAAGAAAGCCTGGCTCATAGTTAACATTCTAATTCATCCCAACAGCACAGGTCACTAGAGTTCCCCTACGCCACTGTGTGTGTGTGTGTGTGTGTGTGTGTCTTTAGATGGCACACTTTTACCAAACACACACACGTGAGCTGATGGAGTAAACAGACGGGTACAGTGAGTGGAGTGGATATATCAGCTCATGCCACGGTGGCTGGGTGATAACAGCTGTGTGGGCGCGTGATAAAGCCGAGCGTGTTTACGAGCTACGCTAATCCTAACAGGCTGCTAAGCGATGATGAAATCCACTGTGATTGTGTGTGTGTGTGTGTGTGTGTGCAGGATTATTTCAGTTTGAGGAGATGCACAAGCAACTGTTCACACCAGTGCTCACGACAGCAATCTAATAATAACAAGCTCATAAACATTCATTCATTTATTCATTCTAACTGCTTCATCCTGGTCAGGGCTGCAGAGGGTCCGGAGCCACCTGGAACAACGGGACACATCGTGGACAGGCCACCAATTCGATTCAGGACGACACACACACATTTACTGACTCACTATAATGTCTGAAGGTAACCCACCAGGTATGTGGAGAACATGCAAAATTTCTTACAGACGCTGACCAAGGCGCGAATTGAACCAAGATCCTCAGAAAACACGACAGCAATAACAATAATAATAATAGTAATTAAAATAATAATAAACAATAATAATAATAAAAAATAATACCAATATAATAATAATAATAATAAATAATAATAATAATAATAATGATAATAATAAATAATAACAATAAAATATAATAATAATAATAATAATAATAAATGATAATAAAAATAATTATAATAAAATAATATTAATAATAATAATAATAATAATAATAATAATAATTTTGGATTAAATTAAAGGGGCGGCATGGTGGTGCAGCTGGTAGAATGAGTGGCATAGAGCACCAGGAGTCCTGGAGATCTGGGTTTGATCCTCACCTCTAATTGTTGCTTGTAAGGATCTGCATGGGCTTCCACCAACCTTTCAAAGACATGCTGGTAGTTGGATTGACTAATCAAGCTGCCCATAAGTGGATGTGAGAGTGTGTGTTGGCCTGGAGTGAATTGCCACCCAGTACGAATAGAACAAACCAGGCTGGTAAAATCAAAGCTGCTGCTTCTCATTTGCTGACTTTACATCTGAATGAGGAGGAAGATTAGACTAATGTCTGCTTCATCTTCATCCGACCCTACCCGGTGTGTGTGTGTGTGTATGGCATTGTGCACGATAGCCGACTTCTGGTGCCATCCTGCACATTGCCATGGCGACAGACTCCCAGCCCGGGCCGGCGGCTGTAATCTCCAGTCAAAACGTTTGCTTTTGTCTGGCTGGCAGGGCTGCGTTCCAGCTGACAGCATCTCGGATTCAGGAGCGCCAGCCTGTCCGTTAGATTTTATGCAGGTGCCCATTAGGAAGCGGCGCCCAGAAAGCAATGCAATATGAAACATTTTCATGGCCGGCGTTAATTACGGTGCTTGTCCATCACGCCGAGAGGAGTGTCGCTCCTGATCCCGCGTCTTTTCTTCTCGCAGCTTGTGTTTGGACGTGTTGTGTTCCCGCGCGTGACTGAATCACTGTGTTTAAAGAGGAAAGAGAGAAAAAAATGAGCATCAGTCTGAGGGACGTCTCGTTTTCTCATCTCACTCGTACTCGCCGTCTCATGCATATGCAATGCGGGCCAAAAGTTTGACAGCAACCCAACTTCAAAACCAACTGGAGCTCCTGAAGGAAATCCACGCAGACATGGGGAGAACATGCAAACTCCACACAGAAAGGACCTCATCCACCCCACCTGGGAATCAAACTCATGATCTTCTTGCAGCGAGGTGACAGTGCTACCCACCGAGCCACTGAGCCGCCCCTATCCAGATTAAATATCAAACCTCAATATCGGTTTCTTCCCACAGTCTAAAGACGTACACGCAGGTTAATTGAAAATACTAAAAAATTGCCTTAAGTGTAAGGGACTGGCAACCTATTTGGGGTGTTTCCCACCTTTCCCACCAATAAATCAGATGCACAGCGACCTTGACCAGGATAAATCAGTGGTAAAACCAACAATGAATGAATGAATGAATGAATCACTGTTAGAAAGGAAAGCTCTTATTACCGTATTAGCTTCTTATTAAGGGATAAGGGCCTCGCTCAAGGGCCCCACAGTGAATCCTCTGCGACTTAAATGATCAACCTTTAATTTAATATCTCACGTTCTTGCATGAATATTTATGTCAGAATGAATGTCAATAAGTCGATGAAAATCACCCGTCACCGTGTTTGAGTCTGATTGTTGTACGGCGCTCGTATCCAACGAAAACACCCCGACCCTCATTCTACAGGATTAGTGTAAATCCTCTCCGGATTAAAGAACATCTGAAATCATCCCGTATTATTCTGACCTTTAAATTAGAGGTAAAAAGAGCAACAGAGGTCGAGCTGATGTAATTTATCCATCTGTCCGTCCATCCATCCATTCATCCATCAGTCTGTCTATCTGTCAATCTGTCCGTCTAGCTGTTGATCTATCCATCAATTCGTCCGTCTGTCTGTTCGTCCGTCCATCCAGCCATCCAGCCATCCATCCAACAATTTGTCTATTTGTCAATCTATCCATCCATCCGTCCGTCCATCCATCCATCCATTTATCAATCCAACAATCTGTCTATTTGTCAATCTATCCATCCTTCTATCCATACGCCTGTCCATCCATTCGTCCATCCATCTGTCAGTCCATCCATCCATCCATCCATACGTCTGTCCATCCATTCATCCATCCATTCATCCATCCATCCGTCCATCAGTCTGTTTATCTGTCAATCTGTCCGTCTTGCTGACGATCTATCCATCCATCCACTGATCCATTCATCGGTCCATTTATCCGTCCGTCCGTCCATCTATCCAACAATCTGTCTATTTGTCCATCCATCCATCCATCCATCCATACGTCTGTCCATCCATTCGTCCATCAGTTTGTCTATCTGTCAATCCGTCCGTCTAGCTGTTGATTTATCATCTATTCCTCTGTCTATCTGTCCATCCATCCATCCATCAGTCTGTCTATTTGTCCATCCATCCATCCATCCATCCATCCATCCATACCTGCCTACACTATATGGACAAAAGTATTGGGACAGCACTCAGAAAGCAATTGCTAACAGATGTAAAAAATTAATTATCTAAATGAAACTATATTGTTACAACTTTGCAGTAATGGTTTAGGGAAGGCCCTTTCTCTTCCAGTATGACTGTGCCCCTAAAGATATGAAAAATCTCTATTTAAAGAAACTCCAGTGTCCTGAACAGTGTCCTGACCTCAGTTTTACTGACCAGCTCTGAAATGAACTGGAACATCAACTGAGTCCGGCAAATGCTCTTTTGAAATAAAGGAATGGCCACAAATTCCCACAGACATACTTCAAAGCCTTGTGAGAAGCCGGCTGTGGTTTGAAATGGGATGTCCGACAAGCTTGTGGTCCGGCGTGGTCAAGCCAGGATGGAATTTGCTTCATTGCCTGCAAGCCAATTGCGGTATAAATAACAACAGCGACTTGGTGTTGTTTGCTTTGTGGCGGATATTAAAAATGAAAGCTGTATTAAAGTAAGCCGCGGCGCTAGATTGGGGGATTGGAGGGACATCAGGGATTAACGCTGAGCCTAATGTTTATAAGCATGATTTAAAGTCATTTTCCCAGAAGCGTCGGCCGCACTCGAACCCACAGCACAGATAAACACCTGTCAGATACAGGAATTACACACAGATAAGCACACGGCACTGGGAAACCGCGGCTAATGTCAAAACCAGCCAGAGACGGGTGATGCGACGCAACGTGATTGGTCGAGATGGATTTCTCTGATGCTGCGTGATTAACAAGTCAACAAGATCCGACACAAACAAGTCATTAGCGTTGTTTACTGTGGTGATCGTGTCCTTTATAAATGAATTACAGTATTAATCCAGACAAATCTGAATAAAAACGTAGTAATACACTGAGTAATTATTCCTGGACATTAATAATCAGTTGAATTAAACAGCAGTGACTCCTACTGCATTTATTCATTCATTCATTCATTCATCGTCTGGGACTGATTCAGGGACACGGTGGGTACAATTCACTGGGTGAAAGGTAGGAAGCATCCTGGACAGGTCACCAGTCCATCACATCGCCAGTCCTTCACAGGACACACACACACACACACACACACACTCATACCTAGGGGCAATTTTGTATCTCCAGTTAACCTGACTGGACATCTTTGGACTGTTGGAGAAAACCATAGCTCCCAGAGAAAACCCACACAGACACAGGGAGAACATGCAAACTCCACACTCCACCTGGGAATCAAACCCAGGCCCTAGCTGTGTGGCGACAGTGATACCCACTGATGGATGGATGGATGGATGGATGGATAGATAGATAGATAGATAGATAGATAGATAGATAGATAGATAGATAGATAGATAGATAGATAGATAGACAGACAGACAGACAGATAGATAAATAGATAAATAGACAGATATATAGATATACAGATAGGTAGGCAGACAGACAGACAGATAGATAGACAGACACAGATAGACAGATTGATAGATAAATAGACACAGACAGAGACAGACAGATAGACAGACAGACAGATATATAGACAGACGACAGATAGATGGACAGACACAGATAGATAGACAGATAGATAGACAGACAGACAGACAGATAGATAGCAAAGTAGATAGATAGATAGATAGATAGATAGATAGATAGATAGATAGATAGATAGATAGATAGATAGATAGATATAGACAGACAGACAGACAGACAGATAGGTATACAGACGGACAGACAGACAAATAGATAGATAGATAGATAGATAGATAGATAGATAGATAGATAGATAGATAGATAGATAGATAGATAGATAGATAGATAGACAGACATATAGTTAGATAGATAGATATAGACAGACAGACAGATAGATAGACAGACATATAGTTAGATAGATAGACAGACAAACAGATAGACTGACGGACAAACAGACAGATATGTAGATAATCCCTCTTGTACCCAGACCTCTTACATAGCAAATAATTACTGTATTTAGACCCCTGACCAGATGGGGATTCAAACTCTGGAACCCAGTGGTAGTCTGTAGTCTAGCTGGTTTGTGTAATTTACTGCAATTCCACCCAAATGCCAAAGTATTAATAATGTGGCTAATAAATAAATCCAGTGACTAAGGCAATAATTTGACAGAAAATAGACTGAAATTACTTTTACATACAAGTTTACAACCCTAAGCTGTAAACCAGTGTAGTCTAAATGTCATCAGTCAGCCAAGACGTGTTAGCTACGAGGCTAACATAGCTAATAAAAACTAAGAACTAATAAAAGCTAATAAGAACAGAACAAATTTGTCTAAATAAAACCACACGTAATCACTTTAAAGTCCAGGCTGATGGACCAGATATAATAAACGTAGTAAATTGTGTAGATTTAATTTTGGACTAAACCATGAACCGTGCTGATCTCTTCATCTGTGTGTGTAGGATTATTATTGTTATTACGCTGGCACACAGAGGGGCAGAGGGGCAATGATGGGGCACGGCAGCATTTCCAATTCGTCCCACTGTATAGTCAACCTGGCCAAGGAGAACCACAGACTATCACACGTCCCTCCGACACGTGTACAGCCGTCAGTCTTCTCGTTAAGAACCTACATTCTTTATAAGGGGTGACAGTAATTTTTGGAGCAGATTGTGAAGAGTTTTTATGTAAGAATGATTTTCATGCTGGTTAAACAGAACCTGCTGTCATTTCAGACCTCGGGCGTGTCTCCTTCCTTCCACTCTTCTTGCCTTTAGATAATCAGGTCACTGCTCATCTCAAGTGTGTGTGTGTATGTGTGTGTGTGTGTGTGTGTGTGTACATATGTGAATGTATTTGTGTGTCTGTGTGTAGTTTTGTGGGGGTATTTGTGTGATTGTGTGTATATTTCTATTTGTGTGTATGTGTGCATTTAAGGGTGTGTGTGTGTTTGTGTATGTGTGTATTTGTGTGTGTATAGTAGTGTGTATTTGTGTGTGTTCGGTTGGGTTTGGATTGGGGTTGACGTTCCCCACCTGTGCCCAGTGTTCCTGACCTGGGCCCAGTGTTCCTCACCGGCGCCCAGTGTTCCTGACCTGCGCCCAGTGTTCCTCACCGGCGCCCACTGTTCCTCACTGGTGCCCACTGTTCCTGACCTGCGCCCAGCCTTCCTGACCTGCACCCTGTGTTTTCGACCTGCGCCCAGTGTCCCTGACCTGCACCCACTGTTCCTGACCTGCACCAAGTGTTCCTGACCTGCATCCAGTGTTCCTGACCTGCGCCCAGTGTTCCTGATTTGTTCCCAGTGTTTCTGTCCCGGTGCTTCTGACCTGCGCCCAATGTTCCTGACCTGTGCCCAATGTTTCTAAACTGCTCCCAGTGTTCCTGACCTGCACCCAGTGTTCCTGACCTGCACCCAATGTTCCTGACCTGCACCCAATGTTCCTGACCTGCGCCCAATGTTCCTGACCTGTGCCCAATGTTTCTAAACTGCTCCCAGTGTTCCTGACCCATGCCAAGTGTTTCTGTCCCGGGTGCTTCTGACCTGTGCCCAGTGCTTCTGACCTGCGCCCATTACTTAATTAATTTTTAATTCAGATCTGATATTGAAGCTGGTTAGATGATGAAAGCCATTCTGACGTGTTCAGGTTAAATGAACTCTGACTCGTATTCATTTATGCACAAACCATCATATTTTATCCCCTCGCCGATCACACGTCCCCACGTTCAGAGAAAATCGTGATGCGGGTCGTCGCTTCTTCTGTTCGCCTTTCAGCCCGTAAAGCTTTTAATTATTTTTGGGACACGGCTGCGTTTAATGGTCTCTTTTCTTCCTGCGTGCAGTTTTTCGCTCTCTTTGTCTTGTAAATGTTGATATTAGGCGAGGTAACTGCGCAGTAATGGGGTAGCGGCGGGGGGCCGGGGTGTGCTGCGATGGTACTGAGTGATGTGTAATGGAAATGTGCGGTGCTAACTGCTCCGACTCTGCCTGTAATATTCACACCTCATCAGAAATGCACTGGCTAATACGCACAAGCTAATAAAGCGCTTTAATGAAGTAGCTTAAGTACCGCAGAAGTAATTCTGTACGTGAAGCTTTATTTTCTTTATTTATGTGCCACTTTGGTTTCAGTTCCCTCGAATCCTGTAAATTTTTGTAACTATTTACGTTACAGAATGAATTTAATAACACGATTATTATACAAAACTGATATAATTACACTTATATTTACAGCATTTAGCCACCGCTTTTATCCTAAACGACATACAATTATGACTGAATACAATGCAAACAGTCAAGAGCCTTACTCAGGGGCCCAACGGTGGCAATTTGGTGGTGGTGGGGCTTGAACTGGCAACCTTTTGCTCACCAATCCAGTACCTTAAACACTGAGCTACCATAATAATAAGATGGCCAGAAGTATTTGGATACCTGAACATGATCTTGTCGGACATCCTGTTTCTACAAACACATGGTATTCTGTTTGTGTGTATGAGTGTGTATTTGTGTGAATATGAGTGTGTATTTGTGTGTATAAATGAGTGTGTCTTTGTATGTGTATATAAGTGTGTATATGAGTGTGTATTTGTGTGTATATGAGTGTGTATTTGTGTGAATATGAGTGTGTATTTGTGTGTATAAATGAGTGTGTCTTTGTATGTGTATATAAGTGTGTATATATGAGTGTGTATTTGTGTGTATATGAGTGTGTATTTGAATGAAACTGAAACACCTGGTTTTAGACCACAATAATTTATTAGTATGGTGTAGGGCCTCCTTTTGCGGCCAATACAGCGTCAATTCGTCTTGGAAATGACATATACAAGTCCTGCACAGTGGTCAGAGGGATTTTAAGCCATTCTTCTTGCAGGATAGTGGCCAGGTCACTACGTGATGCTGGTGGAGGAAAACGTTTCCCAAAACGTTTCGCTTCTCTAAAACACCCCAAAGTGGCTCAATAATATTTAGATCTGGTGACTGTGCAGGCCATGGGAGATGTTCAACTTCACTTTCATGTTCATCAAACCAATCTTTCACCAGTCTTGCTGTGTGTATTGGTGCATTGTCATCCTGATACACAGCACCGCCTTCAGGATACAATGTTTGAACCATTGGATGCACATGGTCCTCCAGAATGGTTCGGTAGTCCTTGGCAGTGACGCGCCCATCTAGCACAAGTATTGGGCCAAGGGAATGCCATGATATGGCAGCCCAAACCATCACTGATCCACCCCATGCTTCACTCTGGGCATGCAACAGTCTGGGTGGTACGCTTCTTTGGGGCTTCTCCACACCGTAACTCTCCCGGATGTGGGGAAAACAGTAAAGGTGGACTCATCAGAGAACAATACATGTTTCACATTGTCCACAGCCCAAGATTTGCGCTCCTTGCACCATTGAAACCGACGTTTGGCATTGGCACGAGTGACCAAAGGTTTGGCTATAGCAGCCCGGCCGTGTATATTGACCCTGTGGAGCTCCCGACGGACAGTTCTGGTGGAAACAGGAGAGTCGAGGTGCACATTTAATTCTGCCGTGATTTGGGCAGCCGTGGTTTTATGTTTTTTGGATACAATCCGGGTTAGCACCCGAACATCCCTTTCAGACAGCTTCCTCTTGCGTCCACAGTTAATCCTGTTGGATGTGGTTTGTCCTTCTTGGTAGTATGCTGACATTACCCTGGATACCGTGGCTCTTGATACATCACAAAGACTTGCTGTCTTGGTCACAGATGCGCCAGCAAGACGTGCACCAACAATTTGTCCTCTTTTGAACTCTGGTATGTCACCCATAATGTTGTGTGCATTGCAATATTTTGAGCAAAACTGTGCTCTTACCCTGCTAATTGAACCTTCACACTCTGCTCTTACTGGTGCAATGTGCAATTAATGAAGATTGGCCACCAGACTGGTCCAATTTAGCCTTGAAACCTCCCACACTAAAATGACAGGTGTTTCCGTTTCATTGTCCAACCCCTGGTGTATATGAGTGTGTACATGAGTGTGTATTTGTGTGTATATATGAGTGTGTATTTGTGTGTATATATGAGTGTGTATTTGTGTGTGTATTTGTGTGTGTATAAATGAGTGTGTATTTGTGTGTGTATATGAGTGTGTATTTGTGTGTGTATAAATGAGTGTGTATTTGTGTGTGTATATGAGTGTGTATTTGTGTGTGTATATGAGTGTGTATTTGTGTGTGTATATGAGTGTGTATTTGTATTTGTGTGTGTATAAATGAGTGTGTATTTGTGTGTGTATATGAGTGTGTATTTGTGTGTGTATATGAGTGTGTATTTGTGTGTGTATATGAGTGTGTATTTGTGTGTGTATATGAGTGTGTATTTGTATTTGTGTGTGTATAAATGAGTGTGTATTTGTATTTATGTGTGTGTATTCGAGGGTGTGTGTGTTTGTGTATGTGTTTGATTTGAGGGTGTGTGTGTGTATGTGTGTATTTGTATGTTTGTATGTGGGTGTATTTGTGTATGTGTGAGTGTGTATTTGTATTTGGGTCTGTTTGTGTGTGTGTGTGTGTGTGTGTGTGTATCTTAACCACTGAGCTACCACTGCCACTAAAATGATTGTAATCTGGTCCCACTGTGGTTTACAAGATGGAGCGTAAAGCCTCCACAAGGGGGCGTACATGTACAAGTTAATTTTGTGTTTATGTCCCTGTTAAAATTAGTTTATTTAATTATTAGCCCATTTTTTTGGCTCTCGACCCCCCAAGTGACGCGACCCGGGTTTGAAAAGTCCTGCTTTAGACGAACATCCATGTGGCCACAGAAGCTTCTTACAAACCCAGTCTCTGGTCGGCATCTGCCCACATAAACACAGTTTAATACCCACAGCATGAGGACATACATGATTTAACAACCTACACCCCCCCCCCCCCCACCCACCACCCTCGTACCACTATTCTCACTCGTATTTTATGGCAATAGCTGCACTCCAGATGCCCAGTTTTATTTCTTTAATAACATGATGCTGCCGCTCATGATGGCACTTCTCAGCCACGCGCATTAACGGCGTCTAATTTATTTCGGTGCCGCCGCCGTCGTCGTTCTGTTCGGGAATGTATATTTTGCACCTGTTTGTTAAATATGCACAATTAAGCAGCGACTGGGAGGCTGGTGATGGAAAAACTCAACTTAAGCCTTGTTATCGATCGTCAGCCAGGCCTTTACAACATCACAAATGATCTTTCACTGAATGGGCACAAATTCCCACAGATGCACTTCAAAATCACTTCAAGTTCTCCAGCATAAAGTCCAGACTGTCAAAGCTGAATAAGGGAACGCAACTTCATATTGATGCCTTCATCTTTTGTGGTGTTAGCAGTCACACCACACCATGCATTTCACCACCTTCTTCCCAATTTAGCGTAGCCACTCCGCTGCTAGGGACCTCGATGGCATCCAAGTAGGATGTATATTCACCTGACACACACTCCGTTTGATGAGTGTGCAGTCCATCAATCCGTACTTAATCACCCATACAGAGAGCCACGCCTTGATCACTGGGCAACCTATGTCCTTACACAGTGTTAAAGACCCTGCCAATTATTCCTGCTGGAGGACGCCCAGCCAACTGGTAGCAGAGCTGAGATTCAAACCCGGGAGCTCAGATTCTAGGCCCTGATGTGCTAGCAAACTATCCTGATGTGCCACCTGGGCACCTGTTTTTACTATTTATAAGGGGTCCAAGTATTTACTGGTAAGGTCAGATCCCCAACCTCCCCCCACAATTTGAACCATGCTTTCAATCCATCTTCAGTGTCTGTTGCACTAACGTTTATACAAAATGCTCTTTTAAGTTGAGGCTGTTATAGCTGCAAATGGAAGATTGGGGTGGTGCAACTTAATATTAATGCCTGTGCTGTTATAAAGTGTTGTCCACATACTTTTGGCAGTATACTTTACACTACACTGCCACAACACTCGACAATTCATCCCACTGCAAACAAATAGCGACACACGTGAAAACCAGCCGAATTCTTGCTGTGTTTCCCACGTGGACCATGTCCTCGTGTCTCTGCTCTCTTCACACACTTCACCACACGCTCCTGACCTCCAGCCACCATGTTTTTGGTTTCGGTGGTTTGTTGTGTAGCAGAGTCATTGTTTTTTCGGTTGTATTTACTGTCTGGAGAGGGAGACAGCGTCTGCTTGAGCCTGATAGGATCTGAACGTCGGTTTGGAGCCTCCCTGCCAGGTTCGGTTCATCGAGTCGAGCGGTGTGGGTACGGAAAGCCGTGCTCAGCAGATCAGGCTGGCACCGTGGGCACAAGTCGGGCATAAGTGTCGCCAGATGAGCCATGAACGCTGGCACACGGGCACTTTACACACTCATTGGGACGTTGATGTAGATCTGAGGATGGCTGCTTATGGAAGCTTATGAAAGCTGAGCCGTGACTGCTGTGTGTGTGTGTGTGTGTGTGTGTGTGTGTGTGTTGAACTCATATGAACTGTGTGTGTTTTTCGACACGTCCTGTTTACGTCCTCCTCGTATCTGCTTCGTGCTATCCAGGCGTGCTCTCGGATTCCTTCAGAAATCTGCTAATACCTCACATCTCTATGAATGATGATGACTGTCGAGATGAAAAAGGTTGAAGCATCCATCACGGAAATTACAAAGCTTAACGTACTGACAGGGTAATACGTTACTAAGTTCTGAGCTGTTTACTTATTTAAAGTGCCTCTTTGGATTTTTATAGCTTTACAAATCACATCTGAAGCTCGGATCGCTGTGAAGTCGGCGTTTAAGGGTTTGGATTGAGCAGCATTAAGGTTTTATATGTGCTAGACTATATGGACAAAAGTATTGGGACACCCCTTCTAAATATTCATAAATCATGTCTTTCAGCCACAACAATTGCTAACAGGTGTTATAAATCAATTATATAAAGGAAATGAGATGTTTCCAGCTTTTCAGCAACAGTTTAGGGAAGGTCCGTTTCTGTTCTAGCATGACTGTGCCCCCGTGCTTGGTTTAAAGAAACTCCAGTGTCCAGCACAAAGCCCTGACCTCAGCCCCACTGAGCATCTCTGGAATGAACCGGAACATTGATTGAGGCTTTCCTGACCAACATCAGTGCCTGGCCATACTAATGCTTTTTTAAAACGAATGAATGGGAACAAATTCCCACACATATACTTCAAAGTCTTGTGAGAAGCCTCCTCAAAAGGGCAGCTGTTGTTATGATCACGTACACGGCCATATTGTGTAGTTCTTATTTCTCATTCACAGACTTGCCAGCTCCTCTGTCCGGCAACCTGCTTTTCTCTCTGACCGTGATGACGGACTCGTTCTGGTCCTGTTTTCTGCTGGTGTACGAGGCCAGTATGCTTTTGTTTTTGTTGTGGGGATCTTTTTGGGAATCACCATTGAACCATGGATATTTTGACCACCAGTTCTCAGTTCTGCGCTGTCCCTGTTCTATCCACTTGTTCTGTTGGGAGCTGCGGATGTTTTTGTGTCTTTCATCTGTTATTTTGGCCACCTGATTGATTTATTTGCTCTTATTTCCTTTTTCTGTCTTGGCTTTTTATACAGTGTTGTTCTACATTGGCTAAACATCCTGCACTTGGGTTTATTTTAAATTATTGTGCCCGCCCTGTTACAAAATGTCAAGCATAAATTAATGCCAGGGGCTTTACTCAGGGGTCCAAAGTATGGACAGAACATCACAAAATGATGTACAGGAAAGCTGAAGCATAGTGGGCAGTGGTGGGTGAATGGTGAAGGTACTGGCCTGTTGATCAGTTAAGGGTACAAGCAAGGTCCTCAAGTCTCTGATGCTTGGATTGTCTACATTAGGGTGACTCTAGGTGTCCTCTTTTTTGGACCTAAATCACCAGAAATGTCAGGGATTCGGGTTTTGTAGACTTTTTAGAGAGTTTGTCAGGTAAATGAACTATTTTGTGAGTGCTGCAGAGGGAGTTTTTGCATTTCACACCACGAAGCATCACAACAGCTACAGATCAATGTTAAAATGCTTCCCCCCGAAACTAAACCTTCAGTCCAGTGCAGGTACCCGTTTGCCACATACTGCCATCTTACCACAAGTGTCCTCCTTTTTGATATGGTCACTTGATTCTACATATTTTAATTACAAGCCTTTCTGTCTACCTAAATGTAACTGCTGTGATTAGAATAACATGATGATGCTCTTGACAGTGTATAATATTTGTGATGAATGGATTTTATCATTTTGGTTCTAAACTACTGCAGGGTTCATTATTTATTTTTGTTTTTGTTGGTGGTTCCTTGCTCCTCCTACAGGTGGCAGTAGTGCTGTTGGTGTGTGTTGTTGGTGTGTGTCGGTGTGTGAGCACATGTGCTGAGATAAGCAGGTTTTGATTGCACGTCTGGACGACGTGTGAAGCAGAAACCGCGTTCTACTGAACCATAAACACGGAACATGTTTCTAGGCTTTCTGAAAACAGAAATGCGCTGGAGGAGGAAACAGATTCTGCGTTTGAGCTCGGGTTAGTCGCGGGTCGTTTATGGGGCCGGTACGGGGCGAGGCCAGTCGCTCCTGTTCAAGCACGGCCAGGTGGTCCCGGTACAATGACTCTCATTATAGAGCACAACTACAGAGTGATTAGAGTCAGTGAGTCAGAAAGCAATCGTGCCTCGGTGCCGGGGGGTTTCGCTCTGCGCCCACGTGCCCCTGTGCTGAGGGGCTCTCATTTAGAGACATGATTGATTCTCACGTCTTTCATCTCTGTGGCTGAAGGGCTGCAAATGTATTTCATTTTAGTCTGTTAGGTTTGTTTACCTTCAAACACTGACCTACCGCTACAGTGTGTGTACTTTGTACATGAGGTATACAATCACTGACTGTAGTGTATCGAAATATATAATTTTGAATTATTATAATGTAGAACTATCTATGAATCTATCTATCTGTCTGTGTTTGTTAGTCTGTTAGTCTGTCTGTCTGTCTGTCTGTTCATCTGTCTGTCTGTCAATCTGTCTGTCTCTCTATCTGTCTATCTATCTATCTATCTATCTATCTATCTATCTATCTATCTATCTATCTATCTATCTATCTGTGTCTATCTGTCTGTCTGTCTGTTCATCTATCTGTCTGTCTGTCTGTCTGTCTGTCTGTCTGTCTGTCTGTCTGTCTGTCTATGTATGTCTATGTAGGGCCTTGCTCAGGGGCCCAACAGTTGCAACTTGCCAGTGATGGGGCTTGAACTGGCAACCTTCTGATTACCAGTCCAGTACCTTAACCACTGAGCAACCACTTCTCAGAATTAAGGGCCTCACTTAGGGGCCCGACAGTTGCAACTTGGTAGTGGTGGGGCTTGAACTGGCAACCTTTTGCTCACCAACCCATATATAATCTATACATATAGATAGATGATAGATTTAAAACTAGATCCAATAACACTGAATCATGTGAAGTATAAACACACACACACACACACACACACACACACACAGTTCTGTGAGATATTAAATGCCAGTTGGATAAAAAATGCCTCCCTTCACCACTTCACCGAGCCGCTAACACAGGCGCTGGCTGCTCCATCCGACACGAGCCAATATTCTAACACCCAGAACGCAGTGAGAGCTTTCAGCCCTCGCGCGGCTTCAGTCTCCAGCGTTATTCGCTGCGTCCCTGAACATCAGAGCCCTGATTTATGAGTCTAACACATCGCCTGCAAATATTAACACGTGTACCGCATCGATTTACTCTCCCGCTTCCAGCGGTACCAACCACCTGAGGAACTTCACAAGCTCCGACATGATACTGAATAATGAGCAGCGCGTCTTCTCACCCGTCTACACCACACGGCCTAAAGTATGTAGACGCCCCTCTAAATCATGAGTTAAGCTGTTTCAGGGGTATAAAATCCATTTTCTTCCGGCTATGTAGAAACAGTTTAGGGAAGGATGGTTCCTATTCCAGCTGGCTGGACATGTTTTCTGTGTGTCTATGGGAATTTGTGCCCATTAAGTTGATGGAACTGGTGTAAGGCCAGGCACTGATGTTGGATGAAAAAGCCTGGGTTGCCAGTTGTGTTCCAAATCATCCCAAAAGTGGTCAGTGGTCAGTCAGTAGAGGTGATGATCCCTTTCAAATGACCAGTGGGGTACAGAGGATGACAAAGTGTACCCAGCTAGATATCCAACAAGCTCATGGTTAGGTGTCCAAATACTTTTGGGGTGTGTGTGTGTGTGTGTGTGTTACCCTGACATCGTAACGAGTGTGTGGTGAAACGTCTGGCTGAGCCGCGGAGGTCAGGACCCGGCGGGCCGATTGTCTGGACGCCGGTGTGTGTTGTGAGAGTGTGAGTGATCGCACTGAGCGAGTGTAAAGCGTCGTGTTGCTCTCCCGGCGCTGATGCCCAGCGGGCACCGTGAGGAGCAGGTGCAGGGCAGGTGGTACCACGCTCGTACACACGGTCAGGTGAGAAAGAGAGACAGCTGGTGCCCGGGGCTTTATGGTGGACAGGTTTCAACACTTCCCCTCAGTGTGAGACGCACCTCCACACACCTCCACACACCCTGCACACACACCTCTCTGTATTGTAGGTTAACAAAGCCCAGCTCTGCCACCTGTTTGGCTTTTCAGGGTTGTGTGTTTGATTATTGTACGTACAGTACGTGTGTGTGTGAGTGTGTGTCTTTGGAGTTTTTAGACACCAAACTCATCCTGCAGGGTAAAGAGGCTAAACCTCATGCAGCCTTGTCTGTTGGGCGCCCGGATTGTCTGGTAGCACCTAGGGCTCTGACAGGTCCTTGGAGTCTCTCCATGTCCTCGTGGACCCTTTTTCGGACCTTGTATGGGGGCACAGTCATGCTGGAACAGTTAAAAGCGTATCGTTTATTTCATAGATCTGATTTCTTACATCTGTTAGTGAATGAATGTGACGGAAACACCTGAACACAATCATTAGGAGGATGGCTACAAACTTTTGGCCATGTAGAGTAGTCTTTTCTGCTTGTGTTCATCTGCTGCTCATGTTGGACAGCCGGCTAGGCTGGTAGCACCGTCAAGTCTCAAACCCCAAACTTTTGATACTCAGGTACCATAAAAAATAAAAACTAGAGCTCGGCTACATGATGGAAACGAGTCAGTAATGAGCCGCTTTTCTCTCTCTGAACCCGCTGATGAATCTCGGCTGGACCGCGGCGTCTCAATAGCGGAGTGGAGGACGAGCGGCGTGCCACCGCCGCGGCTATAATAGCATCCGTGAGTGCATCCAGCTGTACCAAATGTCAGCTCCTCTCCCATGAGGCCTGGTACAATGGTCTCCTGTTTTCGTCCCCCGCCGCGCTCCCTCTCCGACAAACCCGTAAACACAAAGCCGCGACTCCCGGCATGCTTTTACTGTCACCGTCTCCATAGTAACCAGGAGAAAAGGAGCACAATCCTATTCGACCTCTCGAAAAATGGGCTTTGAGGTCCAACGTTCGGGGACAAAGCGGGAGCGGGCGTCTGCGGGTGTGGAGAGCACTTTCAGATCTGGCTTAATGGCCACCTTTCTGCTTCCTACCTGAGAGGACTGAATAGAGTCGCGCGCGCCGAAAACACGGCGTGTCACGACCAGGGTCCGGCCTACACGCTCAGACTGGACGTACGCCGACCAGGAACATGGTGCTAATCAAATATTTATCAGACAGAGTTGAACACACACACACACACACACA